>NW_026899254.1:0-600000 GCF_033153095.1 Gastrolobium bilobum
ATGATTGTAGGATGAGAAATGAAAAGTCTTGAGAACTTGTTCAGCTGTTGCAGTAAGTCCCATATGAAGGGCAGTAAGTCAAATTTGCCGATGTTGAACAAAGGATCAAGAAGATCTCTGACAATCTGTTGTTTATTTACGTTAAAATCTTAATCTAATGCTCAGTTGATAAAAGTTAATTTACATCTATCTCTGTATTACTATGGATCCAAATGATGGTTCAGATATCTGGGAAATACATCTGTTTTATTATCATGTTTAAATCTTTCTCTTCTAAGCTCTCTTTCAAATCATCTCAGCCATCTTCTTCTTCCATCCATAAAGATCAAGTTAAAAATCATACAAAAAATATTTTTAAAGAAGAAATCTCCTTTGAAGATATCAATCAAGATCTGGATAACTGGGAAATTCCCAGAATTCCAACTAATGAACTATACAAACCCGAAGGAAACTTCTTTCGGAAATCTGACTATATCATCAGAACAGTTGAAAGAAATATCCCTTTAAATAAGGAATTTGAAGAATTTCAACTACTTTCAAAATCGTCTATACAAACTCATAAACAAAGTTATAACTATCTGCACATCGGATGTGTCCAAGTGGCTATTAAACCTCTTGGAATTGAAGGTCTAAATGCTTCTGTTCTTCTATGCCTTCGTGATACAAGGCATAACAAATTTACAGATTCTATACTTGGAACTGTTGAAACAAGCCTAAGCAATGGACCAATCTTTTTCAATTGTTATCCTGATCGTATGGTTAGTCTTCAAGATAAAAATATCTTGGATGTCTTAACTTTGAACATTGAGACAAGTGGTCTGGACATGAAATCCGGATCTATTCCAGCAGCTTTGCTTTTTAGGATTCAATATAAAGTATTGAATTCTTCCATCTCTAGGGTTCTTAAACCCAAGAAAACTGGGGAAACTACTTTGTTCCTTACTGACATGTCTAGAGCAAATGTCACTGTTCCCAAAACCATCCGTTGGACTGACATAGTCCTACCAGATAAATGGAGACTTGAGAAGGCAACACCTGCTCAACCTAGAGATACTCCAAACTTTAGAGAAATCAAGCAATTTCCCAAGTGGTGCTGTTGAAATAATCTTCGATAGAAGAAACTCTTTCAGTTCTGCAAGTTCTTCCAGGTCTGTTCAAACTCAAGATTTTCGTTCTGAAGATTTTCAATCTGCTCTTTCAAGGAGATCTTTCTCTACAATCTCTGAACCTAGTAGGTTCAATCTCCATCTCCAAGGTTTGGACACTTCTTCTTCTATTCCTAAACCTTCATATACCCAAAAAGAAGAAGAAAATGAACAAAGTATCATCCAATCCCCAAAATCTATTCAATCTCCAACCTATTCCTCTATGCATAATTCTTATGATGTTATATAAGTTCATTATAGATAAGGAAACCCTTAGGAAAGACTTTAATTCTGAGGAACGGTCTCCTCAAAAAGAATGGTTCTTCCAAAATTATAAGGGAATTAAAAGACAACTAATTCAAGAAGAATTTTATAACTTTCTTGACAAAGTAGAGTTAAATATTCCTTTCTTTGATTGGTTTCAAGCTTATTCTGTCCAACAGGACATTGATTATCCATTCAAGACTCCTCAATCTGCTAATGTCATCACTGATTGGCACCTGAAAGAAGGAGAGATTATCAAGTCTGAATTTCCTCCCACAACTTCTTTCTATCTCCCAAAAGTTTGTGATAACAAAGTAGGTCTGTTCTTGCTTCACCTTTTAAATTAAAAGATGAAAATGAACAAATCTCTCCAATGGATTTTAAAAATCTTATTGAGCAATCTAATTACACCAACAAATATCTTCAAGTTTTGGGTGAAAAACTTATCAAAACTATTGAACCTTCATCCTCTGCATCTTCTTCTAAAAACTTAGAAAAACCTTTGTTCAAACCTTTCAAAATGAATGATCAACTTAGAAAAGAGTTTGCAAAGTTAAAACCTGCTCAATCTCAGTCTCAGGATGAATTTCTTAAAAAAATTGATGAGAAGTTAAGTACATTAACCATTCCTGATACCCCACAACATTCTGATCAAGAGACTCAACAGTCTTATAAACATAACACTCGGTCTAAAACTATCAATACTCTGAATCATTATGATGAATCTCCTGAGTCAGATAACAAATCTGAAATTAAAATTAATCCTATAACTGGTATTAATAATTGGAGAAACCCTTCCAAACTTTATTACCAAAAAGCAACTGCTCCTGATCTTCTACTTGAAGAAAAGAATACAAGTTTCAAAAGTTTTAATGGTAACAACGTCTATGAATGGAACATAGATGGTCAATCAGAGTATAACATACTCAATATAATGCACCATATGACTATCAAACTTGCAACTGCCTAAACTTCTCATAATTGATAATTATTCTGAAGAAAAAAATTGTCTTAATATTACTGGCTTCCTATAGTCTCTGATGGAAAACTCAAAGGTTGGTCAATAATTATCCATGAAAAAAATTATGTTCTTAATGCCATTAAGTATGATCCTGATGGTTTACATTCCTATAGTCTCTGAAGAAAAAACTATTCCAGATGCTGTTAATCAATTAATCTTCACCATTATCCAACATTTTGAGCAATCCTTATGGAAATTCGTTCTTATATCCAAAAGGTAGCTTTATCCAATCTTAAATGTAGAACTAGGATCATTTAGGTGACTTTCTGCTTGGTACAAAATAAAGATACCTTCCAATAAAAGGTTTAACTAGGGTTTACACTCGAGATGATAGTCAACAACCTTTCTGTAGGAAAGAAAAATCAAATCTTAGCTGGTCTTGAAGAACCAATAATCTTTAGGAGACAAAGTTAAAAGGATATGTCTATCAATCAAGAATCCCTTGTGCAAAAGCAATTAAGTCATAAAGTTTAAAAATCCTTGGAAACCTTCTTCTAAATCTAGTTTGCTAATGAAGTTTAATCTTAAAGATTATATCCAAAAGGTAGCTTTTAAAAATCTGTCAATCAATGAACAACAACAAAAATCTTCAATTACAACGTCAACTTGCAAACTTCAAAATTAACAATTGTTCATTTCAAAAATTTATATGCTTAATTCCAAAAGGTCTGCCTTGTACTACAAAACCTCAAAAAAACATAAAAAATATTTTGAAAAGAATTTTATAATTTTCAAAACTTCAGTTAATTATACAAAAAAGGTTTAAAAATGAAAATCCTTGTTAAAAACCTAAAATTGGAATCTTCCTCAAATAAATCACAATCCAAAAAGTAAAGGGGTTATCCTTACAAAACAAAAACAAAATTTGGATTTGTTAAAAGAAACTTCTTTAAGGAAATTGATTTGTTTTTGTTTGTAATGGATAAAATTATGGGTTTCTTAAGAAATTTAAAAACAATTGGTTTGTCCAAATGAAGTAATTATACCCTTCTGTGAAGAAAAGAAAATTTAATGAACGGAGTTCCAAGAATAACTCCATTTTTTAGGTTTTTAACAAGGAGAAACGGTGTTTCAACTTTTAAATTATCATTTTCAATGATTGCTTTCGGAAGTTTATAATTAACTTGAAGTTTTGAACCACTAGCAGTACTAAGCCGTTCAAAGTCTTTTCAAAATCTTTAGTAGGAATTAGACCTTCTTGAATGCAGTTTAATCTGCCCCTGTGTAAACAAGCTTCAATTTCAAGGTCAAAATTACCTACATTGAGTTTGATTGGGATATAGAATTTTTGAATTGTTAATTGATTAATTAATCCTAAAAATTCTTCGTCTTTAAGATTTTTATCTTCATCTGGTTTAGACAGAGTATTTTCCATACTCGTTCCTGTTGATTCTTCATTTTGTAATTGAAGAAGGATGTTCTGATGAGTTTGTTGTTGTTCTTTGATTTGTTTAACTTCAGTTTTGAGAATATTGATCTCATACTGAAGATCTTGGACAGTTATAGGTTTGACAGTAATACTCTTTTCTAGTTTTTTAAGAGTATCTTTAAGATTAAACTTATTAGGAACCAACAACTCTTTAGATTTAGAAGAACTGGTTTCCAAGGAT
Organism: Gastrolobium bilobum; assembly: GCF_033153095.1. Classification (NCBI taxonomy): domain Eukaryota; kingdom Viridiplantae; phylum Streptophyta; class Magnoliopsida; order Fabales; family Fabaceae; genus Gastrolobium; species Gastrolobium bilobum. Next base: position 4,041 of record NW_026899254.1, read on the forward strand.
GATTTTAATTTTGCTAAGTAAGATTTCTTTTCATGGGGATCACTGATTGAATCTATGGCTTCGAACAAAAGATCTTGTTCTTTAGTCAGGACATTAATTACTTGCGAGGATTGTGAGTCCTCACCAGAAGATAAATCATCTTCATGAATTTGATTTAAATCTTCTGAGGATTCTTTTCCAGATTCTTCATCAGAGGATTGGATTAGAAGATTATTGATTTGTTCTTCAATAGATGGATCAAGGTTTAGGTTATTTAGTTTTTTCTTAAGCCTACAATATTTACTAATATGTCCAGGTTTACCACAGCTGGAGCAAATAGTTGGCTTAATTGGTTTGGATGTATTTTGTGATTTATTTGTTTCAGTATTTGGCTTAGGATTTTCATTTTTAAACCTTTTATTGTAATTGGGTTTCTAAGTTTTAACCTGTTTTTGTTCCTGTTTTTTATGTTTTTTAGGTTTTGTAGTACAAGGCAGACCAAATTGTTCACAAAATGATCCTAGATCTTTACGATTTTGAGTCTTTTCTTTTGCAAGTTGACGTTGGATTTTATCATCTTGACAGATTTTTAAAGCTACCTTTTGGATATAAGCAACTAATTGTCCATAACTTAATTGCTCATAAGGGATATCTCCAGTTAGAGATTGATGACGGATTTTATCCCTAACTTTGTCTCCTAAAGATTTTGGAAGACCAGCTAAGAATTTTTCTTTCCAGAAAGGTTGTTGACTATCATCTCGAGTGTAAACCCTAGTTAGGAAGGTATCTTTATACCAGCGAAAGTCACCTAAGGTTCTACATTTAAGATTGGATAGGAGTTCAGCAGAACGATCTTTCCATAAGGATGGATCACCAATGAAATGTTGGATAATGGTGAAGATTAATTGATTAACAGCATCTGGAATAGTTTTTCCATCAGAGACTATAGGAATGCCATCAGGATCAACTTTAATGGCATTAAGAACATAATTTTTTTCATCTTCAGAAAGATAATTATCCCACCAACCTTTGAGTTGACCAGAGAAGCCAGAGACAATAATATTGACTATAATTGCTTCAGAACAATTATGAGAAGTTTGATAGGCAGTTGCAACCATAGTCATATGGTGCATTATATTGAGTATGTTATACTCTGATTGACCATCTATGTTCCATTCATAGACGTTGTTACCATTAAAACTTTTGAAACTTGTATTCTTTTCTTCAAGTAGAAGATCAGGAGCAGTTGCTTTTTGGTAATAAAGTTTGGAAGGGTTTCTCCAATTATTAATACCAGTTATAGGATTAATTTTAATTTCAGATTTGTTATCTGACTCAGGAGATTCATCATAATGACTCAGAGTATTGATAGTTTTTGACCGAGTGTTATGTTTATGAGACTGTTGAGTCTCTTGATCAGAATGTTGTGGGGTATCAGGAATGGTTAATGTACTTAACTTCTCATCAATTTTCTTAAGAAATTCATCCTGAGACTGAGATTGAGCAGGTTTTAACTTTGCAAACTCTTTTCTAAGTTGATCATTCATTTTGAAAGGTTTGAACAAAGGTTTTTCTAAGATTTTAGAAGAAGATGCAGAGGATGAAGGTTCAATAGTTTTGTTAAGTTTTTCACCCAAAATTTGAAGATATTTGTTGGTGTAATTAGATTGTTCAATAAGATTTTTAAAATCCATTGGAGAGATTTGTTCATTTTCATCTTTTAATTTAAAAGGTGAAGCAAGAACAGATCTACTTTTGTTATCACAAACCTTTGGGAGATAGAAAGAAGTTGTGGGAGGAAATTCAGACTTAATGACTTCTCCTTCTTTCAGGTGCCAAACAGTAATGACATTAGCAGATTGTGGAGTTTTGAATGGATAATCAATGTCCTGTTGGACAGAATAAGCTTGAAACCAATCAAAGAAAGGAATGTTTAACTTTACTTTGTTAAGAAAGTTATAAAATTCTTCTTGGATTAGTTGTCTTTTAATTCCCTTATAATTTTGGAAGAACCATTCTTTTTGAGGAGACCGATCCTCAGAATTAAAGTCTTTCCTAAGGGTTTCCTTATCTATAATGAACTTAGATAACATCATAAGAATTATGCATAGAGGAATAGGTTGGAGATTGAATAGATTTTGGGGATTGGATAATATTTTGTTCATTTTCTTCTTCTTTTTGGGTATATGAAGGTTTAGGAATAGAAGAAGAGGTGTCCAAACCTTGGAGATGGAGATTGAACCTACTAGGTTCAGAGATTGTAGAGAAAGATCTCCTTGAAAGAGCTGATTGAAAATCTTCAGAACGAAAATCTTGAGTTTGAACAGACCTGGAAGAACTTGCAGAACTGAAAGAGTTTCTTCTATCGAAGATGATTTCAACAGCACCACTTGGGAACTGCTTGATTTCTCTGAAATTTGGAGTATCTCTAGGTTGAGCAGGTGTTGCCTTCTCAAGTCTCCATTTTTCTGGTAGGACTACGTCAGACCAACGGATAGTTTTGGGTACAGTGACATTTGCTCTAGACATGTCAGTAAGGAACAAAGTAGTTTCCCCAGTTTTCTTGGGTTTAAGAACCCTAGAGATGGAAGAATTCAATACTTTATATTGAATCCTAAAAAGCAAAGCTGCTGGAATAGATCCGGTTTTCATGTCCAGACCACTTGTCTCAACGTTCAATGTTAAGACATCCAAGATATTTTTATCTTGAAGACTAACCATACGATCAGGATAACAATTGAAAAAGATTGGTCCATTGCTTAGGCTTGTTTCAACAGTTCCAAGTATAGAATCTGTAAATTTGTTATGCCTTGTATCACGAAGGCATAGAAGAACAGAAGCATTTAGACCTTCAATTCCAAGAGGTTTAATAGCCACTTGGACACATCCAATGTGCAAATAGTTATAACTCTGTTTATGAGTTTGTATAGATGATTTTGACAGGAGTTGAAATTCTTCAAATTCATTATTTAAAGGGATATTTCTTTCAACTGTTCTGATGATATAGTCAGATTTCCGAAAGAAGTTTCCTTCGGGTTTGTACAGTTCATTAGTTGGAATTCTGGGAATTTCCCAGTTATCCAGATCTTGATTGATATCTTCAAAGGAGATTTCTTCTTTAAAAATATTTTTTGTTTGATTTTTAACTTGATCTTTATGGATGGAAGAAGAAGATGGCTGAGATGATTTGAAAGAGAGCTTAGAAGAGAAAGATTTAAACATGATAATAAGACAGATGTATTTCCCAGATATCATCACCATCATTTGGATCCATAGTAATACAGAGATAGATGTAAATTAACTTTTATCAACTGAGCATTAGATTAAGACTTTAACGTAAATAAACAACAGATTGTCAGAGATCTTCTTGATCCCTTGTTCAACATCGACAAATTTGACTTACTGCCCTTCATATGGGACTTACTGCAACAGCTGAACAAGTTCTCAAGACTTTCATTTCTCATCCTACAATCATACATGCTTCTAACACATGTTAAAATGTTAACATAAAGCTCAGATAAATAACAGATAATTTAGATCTATCCATATATTCCTACTTCCCCATCAGGCTATTAGTTACTTGGATTGCAAGTAATATGTATTGATGGTATTTTATATATTATACCAGAGTAATGAATCAGACGAAATAATTGGACGTAAAGTGTACGAGTAACGTAGATTGCAAGTAAGTAGCAGGAAAAAGATGAGCAGGTAAGTTCTCGGTTTAGTAGTTTTCTCCATTTATGATGTTCTGCCGTAATCAGGTGGATTGTAGTTTCTGATAGAAATATCTGTTATGAGTATTGTATCTTGACATAGTTGCATTCATATAGGATCAATATGTATATAAATTAATATATTATAAATCAAATAATCTTGAATAAATTAAGTTAACATGCTTAATTCATTGATGTGTGAATAAATATAATTGCATATGTTCTGGTGTAATTAAATTATTGCTACTAATGTATTCTGTTTGATCTGATATTTGTATTTAATATGGTTTATGTTAGATTTGATTTTGTGTTTGAATTGGTGTGATAAATTGTGAAGTGATTGTTATGCTGTGTTTGAAATTCTGTACTTTGAATTAATTGTGGTGCTCTGTTTGAAATTATGTGTTGCGAAGTAGTTGTTGTGCTGTGTTTGAAATTCTGTGTTGTAAGTATTTAATATATACTATTTTGATTTGGTGTCAGCATGTGAAATATTGGGATGTGATTAATTTGATGATGGATTAATGTATAGTGCGTAAGTATAGTACACTGATATAAAGAGTTATGATGTTTAAATCAGGGTGATATATATATATATATATATATATATATATATATATATATATATATATATATATATATATAGAATTCCAATACGAGGTTGATTAATAAGTTGATTGTACAAGTTAAGTGTATCCGTATAAAGGATAGTTGTAACATCCCATGTACACCTGGTATATTAAACATACATATGTTAATGGTGCAGCTAAATAAATGCGGAAGCTAACTTTTTCTTTTCATTTATGACGTCATTATTATTAACCAATTTAATTACTTATTTCATTTTCAAAACATCGCTTGTATGTAAATTGCAATAAGAGACTAACTGAATAACCTCATAGAATAAATGTGTATCTAGTCACGGAACTACAACATATAGACTAGACAATATCCTGATACAATTACACAACTCAAGACTAAATAAACAGAACATAGTCAATGTGGCATGGACAACCCCATGCTCACCAAATAAAGCTATAAAGCCCAACAGAGTCTTAATCAAATAACCATATACGGAAAATAAAGCATGGTCAACATCCAGGCATATCAAATAAATAACATGCATCTCAACTCAACTCTGGCCTCCTGCCGCTAGAGGTATCAACCCCCGAGGTACCTGAACCTGAAAATGTGCCCCAACACGGGGTGAGATCTCTAAAAAGAAATCTCAGTAAGACAAGGGATCCTCGAGGATCTCTCCACCCCAAACTCACTTACATATGCAATATAAGTTCTAAAATAGTATATCAATATCATTTCCAAATTCTGTGCAATGCAGCATATAATCATGTCATGTGTGTAAGAATCCTACTGGCCAGAGAATAAACATGTAGGGATTACATACGTCTACAACCTACAGTACAAGGAACACCGCTTGTACCTCACCCACATATTCACCATCTTGTATGTCTCCACATACTCAGGCTTACCTCTAGGTGGTACACCACATACATATCATAAGGCACTTGCACTTAACAGCTCAATAGCATTTCAAATATTCATAACATAATTTCACAAAACACATCATGCATATAACCCATCCCTCCATGAGGTATGGTGGAACCAACAATGGAAAAAATCGAGGACACGAAAGCTTACCTCGCAAGCTATCAATCCAACTCAAGAGTCCACACCAGCCCAAGGTCCACAAACAGCACAATCATAATCTGTTTAGACCATAAATCTTATCAAGATTCATAATCTAGGAGTTCATGACATTACGACAATTTTCCTTTTTCATTTCAAGCCATTAGGCTTCTCCCAAAGTCATAAGCCTTAATCTAGGTGATTCTGACTTAGTTCAATTATTACAGAGGTTCATATTAACCATTCAAGGGTCCAGAAACCCAATCCCAGCTTCTATTTGGACAGAACAGTACGCAACTCAAAATTCCCAGAATATCTGGATATTTCACGGGGCCATATCCGGATATCACCAACCCCGTATCCGGATATCATATCCGGATATTTCGCGACAGAATGCAGTTTCTGCATTTTGCGAAGATATCCCTTTAAGGTTCTATTTTTAATACTTTTAAACGTTAAAGCATGCATCTTTAGACCCATTCAGACCAGTGATTATGTTAGTTACTTAATCACCTCATTTAACATGTCAAGACTTCATCTTTAACATAGGAAATCAATGGAAAAGGTGATGGTGCTTACCAACAAGGCTTAAGACATAAACAAGAGGTGGTCTTGATAGCCTCTATACCACTCTACTGTGCAGCACACACAAGGCCACGAAAATGAGCTTCAAGATGGGTCCTTTCTTCACAAAGCTCACTACTTGGAGCATCAACAACTCATGAAATGGTTCCTACACCACCTAAACTCAGAGGCAGCACCCTAAACCCCTCACGCAGCAGCTACAACTCAGAGAGTGACATCTTTCTCCCTCACCAATCACACACCCAAGTGTTTACAATATTTTGGAGAATAAATCAAAGAGAAAGGATGAGTTTTGCTTGAGTTCTCAAAAGGAAGAAGGAGGGTGGCAAGTTGGAGGCTCAATATCAGAAAAGGGAGGCGCGTAGGTAGTGTAATCTGACCTAGGTTAATATGCCCTCCACTATATATAGGTGCATTAAGTTAAATCTCATTGTATTAGAACTAATCGCTCCGCTAATTATTTTAATCTCAAACTTCATATTCTGAACCTAGCCATTTTTCTAGGATTTGTCATATTTTTATTATAATTTTTGCAGCACTTTGTCGGTACACATTTTTACGTAGCCCGTATCAGTCCTGATGCCAGTTCTCATTATTTCGACTCCAAACTTGTTATACCAGTCCTAGATATTATTCTAGGAATATTCATACATTTATTATAATTTTTTGGATACTTTATTGATATGCACTTATACCGTGAAGCAAAACCGGTATCTGCACTTGTCGTCAGAAAAGCGACTTTCAACATTATTAAGCCCTTATATTAATTATTCAAGTCTTCCCATATTTATTCTATGTCAATTATGGAATTATCTCTTAATCTCATATTTAATTTAAATAAATTCCTAAATTAACGGGGCAGGTTCTTACATTCACCCCACCTTTTAAGAATTTTGTTCGCAAAATTAGAAATATATCTGTCCCGAAACTCTGGGTATTGCCGGAGAAGCTCGTCCTCACGCTCCCATGTACACTCCTCTGGAGTCCTTCCCTCCCATTGCACTTTGACCATGGGAATGACTTTGCTTCTCACCACGATCAAGAATCTTGAGTGGTTCGACGGGAGTCTTTAAGTTCTCCCGAACCTCCACATCATCAGGTTGCTCCACGTGCGAAGGATCCGCTATATATCTCAGAAGCTGAGACACGTGAAACATGTCGTGGATGTTGGCCAAGTTCGGAGGCAAGGCAAGCCGGTAGGCAACATGCCCTACCTTACCAAGGATCTGGTATGGCCCTATGAATCTCGGGCTAAGCTTCCTCACTCCGAGGGTCCGACCAACACTAGTGACAGGTGAAAGTCTCACAAACACGTGCTCACCCTCACTGAAATCCAGTGGCCGATGCTTGTTATCGTAGTAACGCTTCCGGCAATTTTGCGCCTGCTTCAGCTTCTCTCTGATCATCTGGATCTGTTGGGTGGTCTCTTGGACAAAATCCAAGCCAAACAAATCATTATCTCCAACCTCAGACCAACAGGTAGGAGCCTGACACCTCCTACCATACAACGCCTCATAGGGTTCCATGCCCAGGCAAGCATGAAAGCTGTTGTTGTACGAAAACTCGACCAACGGTAGGTACCGATCTCATGCTGAGTCCTGCTCCAAGGTGCAAGCCCTCAACATGTCCTCCAAAGTCTGGATGGTCCGCTCAGTTCTTCCATCAGTCTGAGGGTTATAGGCTGTACTAAATCTCAACTGAGTACCAAAAGCTCCCTGCAGCGCCTCCCAGAACCGAGATGTGAACTTCGGCTCCCTATCACTGATGATACTCTCGGGCAACCCGTGAAGCCTCACAATCTCGTGAACATATAGTTTGGCCAAATGCTCAGTAGTGAAGCTCGCCTTTACCTAAAGAAAATGGACAGACTTAGTCAATTTGTCCACAATGACCCAGATAGAGTCACAACCAGCCTGAGTCTTAGGCAATCTCACTGCGAAGTCCATGAAAATGCTCTCCCATTTCCACTGCGGTATCTCAAGAGGTTGAAGCTTATTGTAACGCCCCGGCCGCTTCAAGAATCAATGACTATCCCCACATACTAACACGAGACTCTTCAGTGTGCTTTTTCCTCACTCGCACACTTCCTTGGAAAACTTCCCAGGAGGTCACCCATCCCAGAATTGTTCCAAGTCAAGCACGCTTAACTATGGAGTTCTTCTGTTCTGGGCTACCGAAAAGAAGATGCATCTTGTTAGTATAGGTAGTATCAATTAATTCTTATAAGTTATCCCAACTGTACCGTCCCATACCAGCACAGTCTCTGGAATCCTTCTCTTTCGGGTGTTGATTTGATTCATTTATGTACTCCCGTTGCTGGAAGCCTTCCAGGAGCTGCTCCTTGTCCATGCCCTTTCGCACCGGCGATCACTCCCCGCCCTCGTCAGCGCCCGGGATGTTACACTTACCAGACGTCTTCTAGTGTTCAATCTTGACTTTTTGGCATATCAAACACTTGGACACATAAACAACTATATCTTTCTTCATGCCTGGCCACCAAAAATTCCTCTTCAAGTCTTGATACATCTTTGTAGCTTCAGGGTGGACAGTGAATTGGCCCTTATGAGCCTCTGTCATAACCTTAACAGTCAATGGACCTCGAGGAATTACAATCCTCTTCTAGAACATCAACAAACCATCTTCATTCCAAGACACACCATCTTGGTTCTTCACATAATCAAGGCACTCTCGTTGCACTTGTGCCTCTTTGATTTTTTCCATCAACTCATTCTCAACTCTAACAGTTTCTGTAAGAACCTGCACCGTTAATTAAGGTATTTGATTAATTAATTATGCAAAATTAGGAAATGATTCCATAAGTGACCCTAATAATTATTTATGAGGCTTAATAATCATAATAAGTGATTAAGAATGCTGAAAGTCGCTTTTCGGAAGAAAAGTGCAGATACCGGTTCTGCTAGTCGGTATAAATGCGTGCCGAAAAAGTATCCCGGAAAATTAAAGAAAGTACATGATAATTACTAGAATAATATGTAGGACTTGTAAAACTAGTTTCAAGTCCAAATAATGAGAACTGGTGCTAGAAACCGGTATTAGCTTTGAAAAGCGCGTATCGGAAAGGTGCTCAGAAAAATATAAGAAAAATATGATAAATCTTAGAAAATTATGTAGTTTCATAATCCAAAGTTTGGGATTAAAATGCTAAGCGTAGCAATTAAAGTTAATATTGTGTGTTTAAGTGTGTTTAGGCTATAAATACTCTTATTATGGGCACAAAACCCTAGACTCCTTTCTTTCCTTCGTGAGTGAGCTGATCAGTTTGTGAGGGAGCACTTTTCCATTGCTTTCTTCTCTTGTTCTTGACCAAAACTCAACCTTGAACCCATTTTCTTGGTTGTTTCATCATCCTAAACACTTGGTGTAAGTGAGAGGCATCATTGTGGGTGAGTGAGGGTGCTCTTCAGTGGTACTCCAGCTGCTGTGTGTGAGGTTTTGAGGCTGACTTTGGTTAGTTTGTTTGTGAGAGCTTGGAGTTGGTACTTTGAGCTTCAAGGTGTCATCTTTGGGGAGAAATAACCAAACTTGTTGGTCCATTTTCGTGTCCTTGGGTGTGCTGGACTGTGGGAACTTCTAGTGAGCTCCAAGAGCATCTCTCTTTGCTGTTTTTGAGCTGTGGTATGATCACCAACCTTTAACTTGAGTTTTAAGGCTTAAAAATGATACATTGATGCATCTAATGACTAAAAGATGATAACTTGTTGTTGGGTAATGTTGAACACACCTAGAAATGCATGTTGAGATGTTTAAAATCAGTAAAAAGGGAACCTTTTAGGGATATCTTCACGAAAATGCAGAAATTGCATTCTGTCGTGAAATATCCGGATATTTGTCGAACAGATATCCGGATATTGGATATCCGGATATGTGTTTTTGGGATATCCGGATATGTGAATCTGTATATCCGGATATTACATATCTGGATATGTACAGTGAGATATCCGGATATGGTCCCGAGGAATATCCGGATATTCTGGGATTTCGCAGAACAGTAGCTGTGATGTGTGTACAATTGGCTATTGGGGGTTTGTGGACCCTAGTTTGATGAAGTTGAACTTCTGTATGTATTAGTCTAAGCCAGAATCATGGGATTAAGGGCTTGTGGCTTTGTTAGAAGCTTTAAGACTTGAAAACATAATGAAAAGGCGTTGTCTTTAATTTGTATCCATGTGGTACATGTTATTGATTTATATTTGGTCCATATCAGATTGTGATCTGCTGTGATTGGACTTTGAGCTTGTGGCATTGGATAGCTAGCTTAGAGGTAAGCTTTCGTGTCCTCGGTTTAGCCATGTTGTGGTTCCACCATGTCCCATGGGTATATGGTATATGCATGCTGTGTTACATTCTTTTGATGTTTTGGAAATGCTGTTGAGCTATTATATGTTAGTGCCTTGTTGATATGCATGGAGGTGTTCCACCTATACGGTAAGCCTGAGTATGTAGAACATACAAGAGGGTGAGGTTGTGGGTGAGGTGCAGGCGGCCCGACATAGACATATTCCTACATTTCTCTGGCCAGTAGATAGTGATTACACACATGCCATAGATATATGTTGCACTACATAGTTTTGGAACTGATAATGATATAAATGCTTTTTGAACTTATATTGCACATGTAAGTGAGCTTGGGGTGGAAGATCCTTGAGGACCCCTTGTCTTACTGTTATTTCTAGTTTAGAGATCTCACCCCACGTTTGGGGAATGCTTATTTTAGGGTCAGGTAATGTTGAGACCTCAGGCGGCAGGATGCCGAAGTTGAGTTAGATTGCTGTTATATTATGCTTCCATGATTGGATGCTGGATTTGCATGTTGTTTATATGCTTATAGCTTCAGTTATGTTTACGGAGTTTTATGTTGAGACTGGTTGTTTTTTTATGTTTATTTGGTGAGCATGGGGATTGTCCATGACGCATAGTGTTGTTACGTCTCGTTTATGTCTTGAGTCTCTTGGAGTTATAATAATGTATCAAGATATTGTTCGGATTACTTGATGTAATGCCGTGATTTAGATACACCCTTTATCTATATATTGAGGTATTTCAGTAGATGTCTTATTGCAATTTACATACAGGCGATATTTTATGAAATTGATTAAGTAATCAAGTTGGTAATTGACAATGACGTCATAATTGAAAAGAAAAAGAATATTCCGCATTTTTAATTAAGCACCGCTTAATACGATGTAATGTTAATATTCCGAGTATACACGGGGTGTTACATTTTATGGTATCAGAGCAACGGTTCAAGGGAAAAGCCTGTATGTATTGCAATGATTAGGATGTTTGGTTGTGTCTGTTTTGTGTGTTTGCTCCGTCGAGTATTATTATGATAATGCATATGTGACCACATTGCGTGGGCCTGATCAACTCATAATTTGTGTAACTTGTGCAGAATCATGGTAAGACCCGGGAGAAACCGCGAGACTTCGGAGGATCGGCCTGATCCTGTCCTGGCTGCATTGGCTGAGATGTAGGCGGCCCGACTAGCCGACCAGGAGGCCATGAGAATGGAAAACCAGGCCTTGCTGGACGCCGTCAGAGAGGCGAACATGAAGGCCACTGAGGACGTGTTGGAGGCCAACCGTCTGGCGAACATGACGATGTTCAGAGTCATGTTGGAGGAGATGAGGAATGGCCCTGATGTTGGTCATGCTCCACCGCCACCACCTCCACCGCCACCACCACCACCACCTCCACCCAGTCTGCAGGATGACTCTCAGAGTCAGATGGGAGATGGCAGTCATCTTACGGGGGCCATGCAGACCGTCCCTATTTTTGTTGAGGATCGTGATGAGATCGATCGCGGGCTGAATGCTTTCCGTAAGCATAAGCCTCCTGCCTTTGATGGATCCTTTAATCCTGTTGCTGCGGCACGTTGGCTTCAGGCGTTGGACAAGATTTTTCGGGTCATGCAGTGCACAGATCCGCAGAAGTTGATGTTCGCTACTTACATGCTGGAGGGCGATGCCCATGAGTGGTGGACAAACATTTCTTATGTCTACGAGATGCAGGGTCATGTGATGACTTGGCCTATGTTTGAGGACTTCTTCTTGGGTCAGTACTTTCCATATGATGCTCAGGAGAGGCAGCAGGGAGAGTTTGACAGATTGGTTCAGGGCTCGTTGTCTATGGACGAGTACCTGGCCAAGTTCAACCAGTTGGTGAAGTTTGCACACTTCAGGATGGCGAGGCCTACTCCTACATTTCTGGCTGCTAAGTTCCGCAGGGGACTTAGTGAGGATATTGCTGGTTACCTAGCTGGTTCTGATTCTAGAGATTTTGGGACACTGGTTCAGCAGTGTCGTGATATTGAAGATTACTACAGCTCGAGTAAGGCCAAGAAGGCCAAGGTTGCTGAGGCGACGAAGGTTGCAGCTGGTAGTTCCACTTCTTGGCGAGACAGGAAGTTTGGGAATAAAGGCAAGGGTAAACAGTTGGCAGCTCGGCAGGCGCCGAGTCAGTTCAAGAGGACTTCTGCTCAGGGGAATGCAGCGAGACCTCCTGCTCCTAGGTGTTCGGGATGCGGGAAGACTCATTTTGGGCCGTGCTCTACCGGCCAGTTGATTTGCTTTCAGTGTGGCAAGGAGGGCCACTTCCCCATAGACTGTCTGTCAGCAACGGCGAGGGCTACTGCAGTGCAGGCAGTGCCACTTCAGATGGTTCCCCTTCCACCTACTTCGGCACCGGTAGTGCCACCATCTTCTGGGAGAGTTTATACTCTGGATCGTCAGCAGTCGGATCGAGCTCCGAACCTTGTCAGAGGTAATGTTACGATTGGTTCATCAGCTGTTGATGTGTTGTTTGACTCTGGGGCTACGCATTCTTTTGTTGCTACCCCTATTGCTGTGGGGCTTGAGTTGCCCAGTGACGTGCTTTCTCCACCGGTGCGGGTGACTACCGCCACCGGAGAAAGATGTGATGCTACCACTGTTCATCGCGATGTGGCGTTTCAGTGGGATGGCCGTGAGTTCTCGGTAGATCTGATAGGGTTCTCGATGGCCAACTTGGAGGTTATTCTGGGCATGGATTGGCTGTCCAGAAATTGTGTTATGATTGACTGTTGTGCCAAGCGTGTAGTGTTGTCTCCGTGTGATTCCACAGCTAGTTCCTCGCCGTACATTTCGTTGCTGCAGGCTAGGAGAGCCTTGAGAGCAGGGGCGTTTGGTTATGTCATGTTGGGAGGTTTGGTGAGTGGTACACAGGAGGATATCACTGGCATTCCTGTGGTGAAGGAGTTCCTCGAGGTGTTTCCTGAGGAGATTCCTGAGTTTTCGCCACAGAGGGAGATAGAGTTCTCCATAGATCTGTTGCCTGGTGTGGGGCCGATTTCTTTACCTCCATACCGAATGTCGCCACCGGAGTTGGCAGAGCTGAAGAAGCATATTGAGGATCTTTCAGCGAAAGATTTCATTAGACCGAGTGTGTCTCCTAAGGGAGCATCGGTTATCTTTGTGAAGAAGAAGGACGGGACAATGCGATTGTGCACCGACTACAGCAGCTGAACAAGGTGACAATCAAGAACAAGTATCCCCTTCCTCGGATTGATGATCTGTTGGATCAGCTCAGGGGTGCTTGTGTGTATTCCAAGATTGATCTCCAGTCCGGATACCATCAGATTTGGGTGAAGCCGGAGGATGTCTCGAAGACCGCATTTCGCTCGAGATATGGTTATTTTGAGTACTTGGTGATTCCGTTCGGGCTCACCAATGCACCCGTTGTGTTCATGGATTACATGAACAGGATTTTCCAGCCGTATCTAGATCAGTTTGTGATCATCTTCATTGACGACATTTTGATTTACTCCAAGACGGAGGAAGAGCATATGGGGCATTTGAGAACTGTTCTGCAAGTGCTAAAGGAGAAGAAGATGTATGCGAAGCCTTCCAGATGTGAGTTCTGGCTCAAGTCTGTGAAGTTCCTTGGGCATGTTATTTCTGCTTAGGGAGTTGCAGTGGATCCGAACAAGATTGAGGCCGTACTGGATTGGGAGAGACCCAAGACAGTTACGGAAGTGAGGAGCTTTATGGGTTTGGCAGGTTACTATCGGAGGTTCATCAAGGGATTCTCCACCATGGTTTTGCCATTGACTCGCCTTACTCGGAAGGAAACTCCATTTGTGTGGACTCACGAGTGTGAGGTCTGTTTTCAGGAGTTGAAGGAGAGATTGACTACTGCTCCTGTGTTGGTCCTTCCTGATCCTGCGCTTGAGATTGAGCTTTACACCGACTTCTCCAGGAAGGGGCTAGGTTGTGTGTTGATGCAGTTGGGCAAAGTGATCGCCTATGCTTCGAGGCAGTTGAAACCTCATGAGGAGAACTACCCTAATCATGACTTGGAGTTGGCTGCTATTGTGTTTGCTTTCAAGATTTGGAGGCATTATCTTTTTGGTTTGAGGTTTGTGGTGTTCAGTGACCACAAGAGTTTGAAGTACCTGTTCGACCAGAAGAAGTTGAACATGAGGCAGAGGAGATGGATGGAGTTCATAAAGGACTACGACTTCGAGCTAAGGTATCATCCTGGCAAGGCCAATGTGGTAGCTGATGCTTTGAGTCGGAAATCCAGTAGTTCATCCAGTTTGTTACTTGGTAACTTCGATGTGGTTGAGAAGTTCCGCAACTTGGCAGTGACCGCTCCGTGTGAGAGTGTACTTCTCGGATTGGAAGCATCTGATGTTGTGAACGAGCTGCTTGAAAAGATTAAAGAGGCACAAGTTCAGAGAGAGTGTCTGGATTATGTGAAGAACCAAGACGGTGTGTCTTGGAATGATGATGGATTGCTTTTGTTTCAGTAGAGGATTATGGTTCCTCGAGGCCCGTTGACAGAGGAGGTTATGGCAGAAGGTCATAAGGGTCAGTTTTCTATCCACCCGGTGCTACTAAGATGTATCAAGACTTGAAGAAGAACTTCTGGTGGCCGGGCATGAAGAAAGATGTTGCTATCTTTGTGTCCAAGTGTTTGGTTTGCCAGAAGGTGAAGATTAAGCATCAGAGACCGTTTGGTGAACTTCAACCTCTTGAAGTACCACAGTGGAAGTGGGAAGGTATTTCCATGGACTTCGTGGTGGGATTGCCGAAGACTCAGGCGGGTTGTGACTCTATTTGGGTCATCATGGACAGACTGACGAAGTCTGCCCATTTTCTTCCAGTGAAGGTGAGCTTCACTACAGAGCAGTTGGCCAAGCTTTATGTCCGCGAGATTGTGAGGCTTCACGGGGTGCCCGAGAGTATCATTAGTGATAGGGACCCGAAGTTCACATCTCGGTTCTGGGAGGCGCTGCATGAGGCTTTTGGTACGCAGTTGAGATTGAGTACTGCCTATCACCCTCAAACTGATGGACAGACTGAGAGGACCATCCAGACCTTGGAGGACATGTTGCGAGCTTGCACGTTGGAGCAGGGCTCGGCATGGGATAGGTACCTTCCGTTGGTTGAGTTTTCTTACAATAACAGCTTTCATGCTAGCCTGGGCATAGCGCCCTACGAAGCACTGTATGGTAGGAGGTGTCAGACTCCTACTTGTTGGTCTGAGGTTGGGGACAAGGAGATTTTTGGCTTGGATTTTGTCCAAGATACCACCTTGCAGATCCAGATGATCCGTGAAAAGTTGAAGCAGGCGCAGAATCGCCAGAAGAGCTATTATGATATCAAGCATCGTCCGCTGGAGTTCAGTGAGGGTGAGCACGTGTTTGTGAGACTTTCACCTGTCACCGGTGTTGGTCGGGCACTCGGAGTGAGGAAGCTGAGCCCGCGATATATTGGGCCATACCAGATCCTTGGTAGAGTAGGACCTGTTGCCTACCGGCTTGCCTTGCCTCCGAACCTGGCTAACATCCACGACGTGTTTCACGTGTCTCAGCTTCGGAAGTACATAGCAGATCCGTCGCACGTGGTGCAACCGGATGATGTGGAGGTTCGGGAGAACCTAAAGACTCCCGTCGGATCACTCAGAATTCTCGATCGTGGCGAGAAACAGCTGAGGAGCACGATCATTCTGATGGTCAAGGTGCAGTGGACCGGAAGGACTCCTGAGGAGTGTACTTGGGAGCGTGAGGACGAGCTTCTCCGGAAGTACCCCGAGTTTCGACCAGATATGTTTCTGATTTTGAGGTCAAAATCCTAAAAATGTGGGGTGAATGTAAGAACCTGCACCGTTAATTAAGGTATTTAATTAATTAATTATGCAAAATTAGGAAATAATTCCATAATTGACCCTAATAATTATTTATGAGGCTTAATAATCATAATAAGTGATTAAGAATGCTGAAAGTCGTTTTTCGGAAGAAAAGTGCAGATACCGGTTCTGCTAGTCAGTATAAATGCGTGCCGAAAAATTATCCCGGAAAATTAAAGAAAGTACATGATAATTACTAGAATAATATGTAGGACTTGTAAAACGAGTTTCAAGTCCAAATAATGAGAACTGGTGCTAGAAACCGGTACTGGCTTTGAAAAACGTGTACAGGAAAGGTGCTCAGAAAAATATAAGAAAAATATGGTAAATCTTAGAAAATTATGTAGTTTCATAATCCAAAGTTTGGGATTAAAATTCTAAGCATAGCAATTAAAGTTAATATTGTGTGTTTAAGTGTGTTTGGGCTGTAAATACTCTTATTATGGGCACAAAACCCTAGACTCCTTTCTTTCCTTCGTGAGTGAGCTGATCAGTTTGTGAGGGAGCACTGTTCTATTGCTTTCTTCTATTGTTCTTGACCAAAACTCAACCTTGAACCCATTTTCTTGGTTGTTTCATCATCCTAAACACTTGGTGTGAGTGAGAGGCATCATTGTGGGTGAGTGAGGGTGCTCTTCGGTGGTACTCCAGCTGCTGTGTGTGAGGTTTTGAGGCTGACTTTGGTTAGTTTGTTTGTGAGGAGCTTGGAGTTGGTACTTTGAGCTTCAAGGTGTCATCTTTGGGGAGAAAGAACCAAACTTGTTGGTCCATTTTCGTGTCCTTGGGTGTGCTGGACTGTGGGAGCTTCTAGTGAGCTCCAAGAGCATCTCCCTTTGCTATTTTTGAGCTGTGGTATGATCACCAACCTTTAACCTGAGTTTTAAGGCTTAAAAATGATACCTTGATGCATCTAATGACTAAAAGATGATAACTTGTTGTTGGGTAATGTTGAACACGCCTAGAAATGCATGTTGAGATGTTTAAAATCGGTAAAAAGGGAACCTTTTAGGGATATCTTCACGAAAATGCAGAAACTGCATTTTGTCGTGAAATATCCAGATATTTGTCGAACAGATATCCGGATATGTGTTTTTGGGATATCCGGATATGTGAATCTGTATATCCGGATATTACATATCCGGATATGTACAGTGAGATATCCGGATATTGCATATCCGGATATGGTCACGAGGAATATCCAGATATTCTGGGATTTCGCAGAACAGTAGCTCTGCTGTGTGTACAGTAGGCTATTGGGGGTTTGTGGACCCTAGTTTGATGAAGTTGAACTTCTGTATGTATTGGTCTAAGCCAGAATCATGGGATTAAGGGCTTGTGGCTTTGTTAGAAGCTTTAAGACTTGAAAACATAATGAAAAGGCGTTGTCTTTAATTTGTATGCATGTGGTACATGTTATTGATTTATATTTGGTCCATATCAGATTGTGATCTGCTGTGATTGGACTTTGAGCTTGTGGCATTGGATAGCTAGCTTAGAGGTAAGCTTTCGTGTCCTCGGTTTAGCCATGTCGTGGTTCCACCATGTCCCATGGGGATATGGTATATGCATGCTGTGTTACATCGTTTTGATGTTTTGGAAATGTTGTTGAGCTATTATATGTTAGTGCCTTGCTGATATGCATGGAGGTGTTCCACCTATACGGTAAGCCTGAGTATGTAGAACATACAGGAAGGTGAGGCTGTGGGTGAGGTGCAAGCGGTGTTCCTTGTACTACATGTAGGGAATAGACATATTCCTACATTTCTCTGGCCAGTAGATAGTGATTACACACATGCCATAGATATCTGTTGCACTACATAGTTTTGGAACTGATAATGATATAAATGCTTTTTGAACTTATATTGCACATGTAAGTGAGCTTGGGGTGGAAGATCCTTGAGGACCCCTTGTCTTACTGAGATTTCTAGTTTAGAGATCTCACTCCACGTTTGGGGAATGCTTATTTCAGGGTCAGGTAATGTTGAGACCTCAGGTGGCAGGAGGCCGGAGTTGAGTTAGATTGATGTTATATTATGCTGCCATGATTGGATGCTAGATTTGCATGATGTTTATATGCTTATAGCTTCAGTTATGTTTATGGAGTTTTATGTTGAGACTGGTTGTTTTTTTATGTTTATTTGGTGAGCATGGGGATTGTCCATGACACATAGTGTTGTTACGTCTCGTTTATGTCTTGAGTCTCTTGGAGTTGTAATAATGTATCAGGATATTGTCCGGATTACTTGATGTAATGCCGTGATTTAGATACACCCTTTATCTATATATTGAGGTATTTCAGTAGATGTCTTATTGCAATTTACATACAGGCGATATTTTATGAAATTGATTAAGTAATCAAGTTGGTAATTGACAATGACGTCATAATTGAAAAGAAAAAGAATATTCCGCATTTTTAATTAAGCACCGCTTAATACGATGTAATGTTAATATTCCGAGTATACACGGGGTGTTACAGTTTCCATCTCGAGAAGCGCACCCCAAACAAAGAGGTCACTGTCAAATCTCGAAACTTCTCAATTATATCATAGTCACCCATCGTCAAACTGGATAGACTCACAGAATTCTGACTCAAAGCATCAGCTACCACATTGGCCTTGCCAGGATGGTACTTCAACTCAAAGTCGTAGTCCTTCAGAAATTTCATCAATCTCTTTTGTCTCATGTTCAGCTTCTTCTGGTTAAACAGGTACTTTAAACTCTTATGGTTACTGAACACGGCAAACTCCATGCCATACAAATAATGCCTCCAAATCTCAAAGGCAAACACAATCGCAGCCAACTCCAAAACATGAGTTGGGTAATTCTCTTCATGAGGCTTCAACTGGCTCGAATCATATGCAATGACTCTACCAGTCTGCATCAATACACAGCCCAGCCCCTTCCCAAAGGCATCACAATACAGCTCAATCTTCTCAGCAGGATCAGGAAGGACCAACACTGGTGCAGTGATCAGTCTCTCCTTCAACTCCTGAAAATATTCCTCACACTCGTGAGTCCACGCAAATATAGTTTTCTTCCGGGTAAGACGAGTCAATGGCAAAACCATCTTGGAGAATCCTTCAATGAACCTCCTATAGTAACCTGCCAAACCCCGGAAACTTCTCACTTCAGTAACTATTTTGGGCCTCTCCCAATCCAACACTGTCTCGATCTTGTTTGGATCCACTGCAACTCCTTCTGCAGAAATCATATGCCCAAGGAATTTCACCGACTTGAGCCAAAACTCACGTTTCGAAGGTTTAGCATATAGCCTTTTCTCCTTCAGCACTTGCAACATAATCCTCAAGTGCTCCGCATGTTCCTCCTCACTCTCGGAGTAAATTAAAATATCGTCAATGAAGACGATCACAAACCGATCCAAATACGGCTAGAAAATACGTTTCATGTAATCCATGAACACTACTGGTGCATTGGTGAGTCCAAACGGGATCACCAAATACTCATAATGATCGTATTTCGAATGAAACGCAGTCTTGGGGACATTCTCCGGCTTAACCCGAATCTGATTGTATCCGGACCGGAGATCAATCTTTTTTTTTTTTTTTGTAAATGGAGATCAATCTTTGAGTACACGCAAGCACCCCTAAGTTGATCTAACAGATCATCATTACGAGAGAGGGGATACTTGTTCTTGATTGTCACCTTGTTCAGTTGTCTGTAGTCGGTGAACAATCGCATAGTCCCATCTTTCTTTTTAACAAAGATAACTGGTGCTCCCGATGGAGACACACTCGGTCGGATAAAGTTCTTTGCGGAAAGATCCTCAATGTGCTTTTTCAATTCCGCTAACTCAGGTGGAGGCATCCGGTACGGAGCTAATGAAATAGGCCCCATACCAGGAAATAGGTCAATGGAGAACTCTATCTCCCTCTATGGAGGAAACTCAGGATTCTCTTCAGGAAACACTTCGAGGAATCCCTCACCACAGGAATGCCGGTAATGTTCTCCTGTGTCCCACTCACCAAACCTCCCAACAAGACATAATCATATGCTCCTGCTCTCAAGGCTCTCCTAACCTGCAGCACTGAAATATAAGACAAGAAACTGGCTGTGGAATCTCATGGAGACATCACCACTTTCTTAGCACAATAATCAATCATCACACAATTCTTGGACAACCAGTCCATGCCAAGGATGATCTCCAAATTAGCCATCGGCAATCCAATCAGATCGAGTACTCAAGGCCATCCATTGAAACACGACATCTCAATGTACAGCAGAAGTATCACACTTTTCTCCGGTGACGGTGGTCACCCGCAATAGTGTAGAAAGCACAGAAATAGGCAAGTCAAGCCCCACAGCAATCGGGGTCGCGATGAAAGAATGAGTAGCCCGAAATCAAACAGTACATCAACAGCAGAACCACCAATGGAAATAGTACCTCTAACAAGGTTTGGAGCTCTGTCCGACTGCGATCCAATGTATACACTCGGCCCATGGCTAGTGGCACAATAGGTGTCGCTGGAGGTGCGGTTGGAATCATCTGCAATGGAACCGCCTGAACTGTTGCAACTCTAGCAGCTAACAAAGGACACTCTTTGGCATAGTGGCCCTCCTTGCCACACTGAAAGCAAATGACTTGGCCGGTAGCACACGACCCCACATGGAATCTCCCACATCTTGTACACCTGGGAGTAGGAGGTCTAGCTGAACTCCCCTGAGCCGAAGTCCTCTTGAACTGATTAGGCGTCTGCCTAGCAGCTAACTGCTTCCCTTTTCCTTTTCCAAACTTCTTGTCTCTCCAAGAAGTAGAACTACTCGTCCCCTTTACATCAGATAAGTTGGCCTGTTTGGCCTTGCTCTCCACGCAAACGTCCTCAATGTCACGACACTGCTGAACCAATGTGCCAAAATCTCTGGATGCCGCTCTAGCAATCCTATCTGCAATCTCCTCATTAAGTCCCCTACGGAACTTAGAAGCCAAAAATCCCGGGGTAGGCATAGTAATACGAAAGTGTGCAAACTTGGAAAGTTCATTAAACTTAGCCAAGTACTCATCAACTGTCATCGAGCCTTGCACCAACCGCTCGAACTCTCCTTGTTTCCTCTCCTGCGCATCATAGGGAAAATACCTCCCCAGGAAACACTCCTCAAAGAATGGCCTCGTGATTACATGACCCTGCATCTCGCAAATCGGAGAGGTGTTCATCCACCACTCATGAGCATCTCCCTCCAGCATATATGTAGCAAACATCAACTTCTGGGTGTCAGTGCACTGCATCACCCTGAATATCTTGTCCAGGGCCTGAAGCCATCTAGCAGCAACAATGGGGTCATAAGATTCGTCGAAAGAAGGTGGCTTATGCTTACGGAAAACATTCAGCCGACGATCAATAGTCTCTCTATCCTCAGCAGACTCAAAATAAGGCTGCATTAATCTTGTGAGGTGACTCATGCCCTCCATACGATTCTGAGTGTCATCCTCAGGAGCATGTGCCCTACCCCCTCCATGCCCATCCTGGTGACTGGGTGGAGGCGGCGGCGGTGGTGGTGGCGGCAGTGGAGGTGGTGGCAGAGGATGCTGGCCACCAGCATGACCAGTTCTCATCTCCTCCAACATGACCCTCATCATGGTCATGTTCACCAAACGGTTAGCCTCGAGCACATCCTCAGTGGCTTTCCTGTTTGCCTCTCTAACGGCGTCCGGCATCGCCTGATTGGCCACTCTGATGGCCTCCTGGTCGGCTTGTCGAGCTGCCTGCATCTCAGCCAATGCAGCCAGGACCGGGTCAGGCTGACCTTCTCTCGTCTCTCGGTTCCTCCGAGGTATTACCATGACTTTGCACAAGTTACACAAAGAATGAGTTGATCAGGCCCACGCAATGTGGTCACGCATGCATCATCAAAGTAAAACCCAAAAGAACGCAACAGACAAAATACTCAGTAAATCATCCTAAGTTATTGCAATACATACAGGCCCTTTCCATACAAAGTGCTCTGATACCATAAAATATAACACCCTGTGTGCACCCGGTGTATTAAACATACATATGGTAATGGCGCAGCTAAATAAATGCGGAAGCTAACTTTTTATTTTCATTTATGACGTCATTATTATTAACCAAGTTGATTACTTATTTCCTTTTCAAAACATTGCTTGTATGTAAATTGCAATAAACGACTAACTTAATAACCTCATAGAATAAATGCATATCTAGTCACGGAACTACAACACATAGACCGGACAATATCCTGATACAATTATACAACTCAAGACTAAATAAACATAACATAGTCAATGTTGCATGGACAACCCCCATGCTCACCAAATAAGGCCACAAAATCCAACAGAGTCTCAATCAAATAACCATATATGAAAAATAAAGCATGGTCAACATCCAGGCATATAAAATCAACAGCATGCATCTCAACTCAACTCCGGCCTCCTGCCGCTAGAGGTATCAACCCCCGATGTACCTGAACTTGAAAATGTGCCCCAACACGGGGTGAGATCTCTAAAAAGAAATCTCAGTAAGACAAGGGATCCTCGAGGATATCTCGACCCCAAGCTCACTTACATGTGCAATATAAGTTCTAAAATAGTATATCAATATCATTTCCAAATTCTGTTCAATGCAACATATAATCATGTCATGTGTGTAAGAATCCTACTGGCCAGAGAATAAACATGTAGGGATTACATACGTCTACAACCTACAGTACAAGGAACACCGTTTGTACCTAACCCACAGATTCACCATCTTGTATGTCTCCACATACTCAGGCTTACCGTCTAGGTGGTACACCACATACATATCATAAGGCACTTGCACTTAACAACTCAATAGCATTTCAAATATTCATCACATAATTTCACAAAACACATCATGCATATAAACCATCCCTCCATGAGGTATGGTGGAACCAACAATGGAAAAAATCGAGGACACGAAAGCTTACCTCGCAAGCTATCAATCCAACTCAAGAGTTCACATCAGCCCAAGGTCCACAAACAACACAATCATAATCTGTTTAGACCAGAAATCTTATCAACATTCGTAATCTAGGAGTTCATGACATTACGACAACATTTCCTTTTTCGTTTCATGCCATTAGGCTTCTCCCAAAGCCCTAAGCCTTAATCTAGGTGATTCTGACTTAGTTCAATTATTACAGAGGTTCATATTAACCATTCAAGGGTCCAGAAACCCAATCCCGGCTTCTGTTCGGACAGAACAGTACGCAACTCAAAATTCCCAGAATATCCGGATATTTCACGGGGCCATATCCGGATATCCGTATCCCGATATCCCCAACCACGTATCCAGATATTTCGCGACCGAATACAGTTTCTGCATTTCGTGAAGATATCCCTTCAAGGTTCCATTTTTAACACTTTTAAACGTTAAAGCATGCATCTTTAGACCTATTCAGACCAGTGATCATGTTAGCTACTTAATTACCTCATTTAACATGTCAAGACTTCATCTTTAACATAGAAAATCAATGGCAAAGGTGATAGTGCTTACCACTAAGGCTTAAGACAGAAACAAGAGGTGATCTTGATGGCCTCTATACCACTCTACTGTGCAGCACACACAAGGCCACGAAAATAAGCTTCAAGATGGGTCCTTTCTTTACAAAGCTCATTACTTGGAGCATCAACGACTCATGAAATGGTTCCTACACCACCCAAACTCAGACGCAGCAGCCACAACTCAAAGAGTGGCACCTTTCTCCCTCACCAATCACACACCCAAGTGTTTACAATATTTTGGAGAATGAATCAAAAAGAAATGATGAGTTTTTCTTGAGTTCTCAAGAGGAAGAAGGAGGGTGGCAAGGTGGAGGCTCAATATCAGAAAGGGAGGCACTTAGGTAGTGTAATCTGACCTAGGTTAATGTGCCCTCCACGATATATGGGTGCATTAAGTTAAATCCCACTGTATTAGCACTAATCGCTCCACTAATTATTTTAATCTCAAACTTCATATTCTGAACCTAGCCATTTTTTTAGGATTTTTCATATTTTTATTATAATTTTTGCAGCACTTTGTTGGTACGCGTTTTTACGTAGCCCGTACCAGTCCTGACACAAGTTCTCATTATTTTGACTCCAAACTTGCTATACCAGTCCTAGATATTATTCTAGGAATATTCATATATTTATTATAGTTTTCCGGGATACTTCATCGGTACACACTTATACCGTGAAACAGAATCGGTATCTGCATTTTTCGTCAGAAAAGCGACTTTCAACATTATTAAGCCCTTATATTAATTTAATTTAATTATATTCCTAAATTAACGGTGCAGGTTCTTACATTAGCTCTGGTGGAATTATTGAGATTAGATATTATCATGAGTGCATCCGGTCTTCGGTTGGTTTTGTTTATTTTGTAAAACAGATATATATAATATTCTGTTGTATTTTGATGATTGTGAGTGTTGTGATTTCTGGTAATTCTGATTAATATGAATTACTGATAGATTTGATTAGTATGAATTTCTAATCATTCTACTTTATGATGATTTTTTATTGCTGATAATATGGATAACAGTTTCTGAAATAATATGAAATGATTTTATAAATGATTAAATAGACTCTAAATTATCAGATAAAAGTAAAAGATTTCGTATGTGAATATAATTGTGTGTTGATGTAAAATACTTAATTAAATAATTAAGAGACTGTATGGTTTTCTATGTTTTGTGTCTGACATGTTCTGCATAAAGTGAACTCGTGGGTGGAGACTGCTCCATAAACTCCGAGCTTATTGAGATTCATTCTCACCTCGCGTTATGGGGACATATTTCAAGCAGTTCTGAGGTTGAGGAGAGATCTCTGGGTAAGGAGCCTATGCATAAGAATTAGAGCAGTGTGTGCAACAGAAGATTGGATAGACGTTTTTGTTTTAGAATACTGTCTACATGCATGTATTTGTATAAATCTGTCAGAGATGTGTATAAATCTGTATATTAAAAGGTGTGATGTTAGTAAAATGACTCAGAGCCATATTTTGGATGTCTGTTATTATCTTAATTAAATTGAACTTGTTGTCTATCAGGTGTTGTTATACAGTGGGACATTGTTCCCTAGTTTAGTCCAGTTTATAGTCGTTATGCTATCCATGGTTTTGTCATAAATAATACTTGTTATTATATTTTGACAGACACTTGATAATTATTGTGGTTGTGTAGGTCAAGTAAAGATTATGTATGGCTATGAGGCTGTATTGAATCGAATCTAAAATAATAAATGAAGTAAGACAATTATAAGAAAGAAAAGAAAAAGAAAACATTAAGTCACGTAAGTAATGGTAAGCTATAATGATACTTTTAAATAAGTCTTCTGTATCTTTAACTCGACAAGTAACGCTTTTATTATCATAATGTAAGTTAACACAACGGCGGATGACAGGGTGTTAATCAGAGATATTTTGAAGAAAAAAAGTTCAAAACATAACATGTATATTATTTTTTTTAAAACGTGGCATACGAATCTTTATCCCAAATGAGATTTAAAAAGGTCACGCACGTAATATTATATGTGGATTGGATAGCTGACACTAAGGAAGCTTAGAATAGAACAAGATGATAGATATTCTTACTACCAAATTCTTCTACTACTAACTCACTACCTATCTAATCACCATCCGATCAATATTTTCTCTTTTTTTCAAAAACTTTTTAGCATTCTCTCTCTTTGATTCAATGGTGATTAGATAGGTAGTAAGTTAGTAGTAGAAAATTTTGGTAGTAAGAATATCCTTCTTTGTAGAAGAATACTTATGTTTGACATTGTGAAGACGCTCGATTGAAATCACAGCTTATAAAAGAATACTTTTTTTTTAATATACATAAAAGAATACTCCTAGAAAATCTCAACTTTTGGCTAGGGATTGAACATAACTCGTGTGATTGGAGTAAAACATTTTATATTCTCCTATTCCATGTTCTCTACCTTGGTTTTTAAATTTGTTGAAATCAACTTACTTTATTTTTAGGAACCTTAAGAAGCCTTTTAAGAAAATTCTGATATATTACAGAGTTGAACAGAGTCACCTTACGCATAGGGGTGTAAATGGGCCAGGCTGGCCCAGCCCAGCCTACGGCCCGATCTACATTAAGCCCAGCCCAGGCCCGGCCTTTCAGAAAAGTAGAGTAGGCTTAGGCTTATAAAAAAGCTTTTTTAATAAATAGACCATAGGCCAATTTTGTCAAGCCTAGCCTACAGCGTTGTAGGCTGGCCTATTTAATTTATTAAAATAAAATAATAAAATAATATTTATTTTATGTGGCAAAGACACAAAGTACCAAATACCAATATCTCTTACTTTTTGTGCTATTTTATTTTATGAAGGAAAACTTGTCTAATGTCTCCAAATTTTACATGCTGTTGCAGCTTAATACCATGGAGCAATGGGTACCTTGCTGGATTATGATGTTACTGATGAAGATCTTTCAATAATACTCTGTTTTCCCTTGTCTTGATGGTGGTTTAAAGATTTTTAGATGAATGACATTCTCTTGTAGACTTTATTTCAGCATCCAGTAATTGTATTTTTCTTATTTTTCCCATTTCTTTGACTCTATTCCTCTATGATATACATTCTAGAGCTGAGGTATTATGTTGACTCTTTCTTGTTTGCCATTCTTTTCTTATGAGAAGTACTAGTGCATGCATGAATGGAACTTTCTTTACTCTATACAATTATTATTTTTGCTTAGTATATTTAGTGGGAGGCCTACAAGGCCTGTAGGCCATGTCAAGCTTTCTTATTTTTGAAAATGGGTCGGGTTTGACCTATAAATAAAGCTTTTAATAGGCCAATAGGCCAGCTAAGCTGAATTTTTGTTGACGTAGGCTTGGGCCAGGATGGCCAAAGCCCAGCCCAACCCATTTACCCCCTACTTACGCAACCTTTAGTAAATCATTGCAGTGTGAGAACTAGAGAGTTATCAATTATTGTGTTATGTAAGTAAGACTGAATTCAAAGTGGAAAAAATATATATAAAAAAAAGAAAGAATGAATGATCCATTTCCAATATTCATTTTTTTTTTAAAAATAAAATAAAATAAAATAATAAATAATTAAAGTGGATTAAGCATACTCCTCAAAACGAAAGGAAGGACTTTCCCAAACGTCTTGAGCAGAACCCAACGAGGTCTTGCCTATACGGCAAAAACGATCTTTTCTTATCCACTTTCCTCAACTCTCTGTTCCTAACGTACAAAGCCTCGTGCGCTGACACCGCCACCTTCTTCTCCCCGCCGTTTCCGCCGAAACCATTCGCCGACGGTCTTCCGGTGACCTCAAAGCTCCCTGAGCTCCACTGCTCTTTCATCTTCTTCGTCGACGGCGACGGCGTCAGGAACACGAACGACTCCTTCCTATCGCTGTTGCTCCGGCGAAGCAAATCCAGAAGTTTCCACCGCTTCGAGGTGGACGACGATCCCGTCGAATTGCTCTTCTTGCACCTGTTCGGCGAAGCTTGCGGCGAATTCGGAGTCCACACGCAGTACGTCCCCGCCTGAACCCCCTCCAAATCATCCGCTTCCGACGACGACTCCGAAGACGGCGCCACCGGATCACGCTCGCCGCCTCCGATCAACAACTTCGCCATCGGAAACTGAAGAGCCGCAGCGGTCGAATCGCGTGCGCCGTCGACTCCGACGCTGCTCCGATGCTCCATCAGAAGGTCGCGGTTGAAGAGCGGGAAAACGGTGTCGTCGAAGAAGACCTCGTTGTCGACGACCTCTCGAAACGCGACGAACTCGAAATCGGTGTCGTCGTTTTGAGTATGGTTGAACGCGTCGTCGTTTTGTGCCACGTAGTGGTCTCGGCCAACTTGATCTGCGATACTAGCGAGTCGCTCGGTGGTGTAGCTGTTGAAGCTTGGACACAGCAACGAGTCCAAATACTCTTTGTTTATGTCTTGTTCTTCTTTCTGCATTTTTTCCTATTTCAAACACAATACAAAGTGTTGTTTCGGATAATTGTTTTTTTGTTTCTTTAGCTTTTGTGCAGTTTGGGAATTGAAGTAGTGACAATAAGTGTTGAGTTGGTGTATATTTATAGGAAGGAAGATGAATGAGAGAAATAGAATAATGAAGGTGATGTAAGTTAGTTCGTAAGGCATTACAATAATAGATTCTTCCTTTACAAGAAATTTATATTTAATGTGTGTATAAAAATATGTATTTATTTTTACTACACTTTCTACGTAACTAATTAAATAATTTAAATAAAATATTTTTTATTCATTTGACACTTTTTTTTTTTAAGATTGGACATTTCCACTATCTTTCCTTCTTTATTTTTTTTTATTATAATATGAATTCACACGTTTTGCGCTCCATGTTTGCGTAAGTGGCTGCGTATTCCTCAAGGAAATAATTTGTTTTTTTTTTCTTTATGTCCTTTCATTCCGTTTTTGTTGCTATGTTTTCTTTTTTATTTGTCACCGTTGATACACAAACAAGATCGTGCGAGGAAAAGAAGGAATAAAGCTTGTTTGCGTGTGAATGTTACGTTATTTTCTTTGTCTCGTACTTATTTTGTCATCCACTTAAAGGGGCATAATTATGAAAATTACGTTTTACTTAGTTACTTTGGGAGGAAGACAGGCAATCACGGTTCCATTTTTGTTTTTTTTTTCATCAAATGAAAGTCCCAAGAGCGGTGGAATATAAATTAGGTTCCTTTCTGTATTTGTAACACAACACATGAATTAGCATTTGCATATTGTTTACAAATTTGATTATTAAGGCAAGTACAAATTTGACGTGTAGGTGGATGAGGGAACTTTAAATGCCCGTGATTAAGATTAAACTGAAATTTATCTTGAAAGTATATGATATGCCTGTCATGCACCAACAAATAATTTTTTTAATTAGAAGAATGGAATTTTTATTAGAAGAAATCAACAAATAAAAATAACACGCCCCTAAAAAATAAAAAAAATAAAAATAACACGCCCCTTTTGTAAGATACACCAGATTATCACGGCACGTAGGTTCCATTGCATTATACTTAATATCCTTTTATGCAAAAGAATCTTATCATATCCCCGTGATTTGGGATTTTTCTTTACACCACATCAAATTTTGAACCTTTACGTGGAATGTTTGTACGAAAGTCTAATTCTCATATATGGTTAACCTTTACTAATATGAGAATCTTATGAAGCTGGATAAGTTCCTTAGGCTTGGCAATTTCACTTACCCTACCTGTCCAATCCCATGCTGTGTGGGTTTTAAACCCGTCAGTGGGTGTTGCTTTAGGGTTAGTCCATCCTGGTTTTCATTGTCTTGGATCTTTTATTTAAATCTTATAATTTTTAATTTAGTTACTGATAAAGTTAATTATATTAAATGTCTTTTGAGTAGTTTAACTATTTTAGAAAACATAATTTTTAGGTTATATAAATAATAAATTGATTTTACGATTATGATTCACTATTATATAAATTAAAATTAATCACAAGTGTAGAGTGGGATGAGGTGAATACTGGTTTCAATACTTTTCTTTTGGGGTGGGTTTATGTATCATTCCCTAAGGGGCGTTTGGTTGAGGAATTTTTTTTAGAATAGTAGAGAAATGTAATAGATAAAGAAATAATTGAAAAGATAGATAAAGTGAGATAGGTAGAAAAATGTAAAAAAAAAAATTGTTTGGTGGAGAAAAACTTTACTGAGAAAATTAGGTAACTTTATGAAATCAACAATGCATTAAAAGTCAGATAACCGGTTTTCTGAAAAATCCCACTTTCAAATTGGGTTTCTAAATAGTGAGGATATCTATGTTTCTCATAAATCCATACAAATTGGATAGATAGTTTTTTAGTGAAAATACGTTGAAACAAACATGGTGTTTCTAAAAGCCATACTTGAGAAACATAGATATCCGCTGAAAAGCTCCCAACCAAACACCACCTAAAAGTGCTTAGGATTTAAGGAAAAATCTGCTCCTATTCGCCCAATTGCTTGCTTTACAAACCAAGCTTGAGACAAATTCTCATACGCAGTAGTGGAGCCTGAGACAAGATCCAACCAACGCTAAAAGATTTAATTAGTAAAATTGTTAGTATTAATGTTGGATTATTTTTAAAAATATAACTAATACCAAAGTTATACCATAATTTAAAAAAAAATGTATAACATTTTTAAAAATTAATTGATGACAAGGCACGGATCAAGTGGCTCCGTCACTGCTTATATGTATCTTAATAGGGAGTTGTGTATGCTTAAATATCCTTTTTTTCCTTTAATTAATAAAAGTTTAAATATTTTTTTATTATGACTAGGCGATTTTCGGCTATTACTTGAACCTGTGTCCACGAGCCTATCCAAACACTATATGTTCGTTAGCCCGTTAACCAAATCCTTTGAATTTAATAAGAATTACTTTATTTAGTTAAAGGCATAAAACTAATTATTCTTGAACTTCTACGTATAATATCTTTCTCTTTTCTGTAAAGAAGTGTTATTCTTTGAGTGTGAGACATTTGTTAAGGGTAATTTTTTTCTTTTTGGGACATTTGAACTTATTAAAAATAAGGTAATATATAACGAATAATTGATAAGTTTATAAATCAATTAATAGTTTGTTAATTATTCGAGACGAATTTTTATTACTATTAACACTTTTTTTTTCAAACCCAAGTATTTTTATTACTATTAACACTTTTTTTTTCAAACCCAAGTATTTGTGCACTCTTCCAACTTAATTAGTGATTCTCCCGATTCTTTTGCACACTGCACATGCATAATCCTATGTTTACTTACAAATTAGTATTGATACCTGTACCCGTCATACCAGTACCTCCTGTACTCCATCACATGTTCCAACAACTTTTTCCATTTTATCACAGAATAAACGTTTTAATTAGCCGAGTAATGTTAATTAAGATTACCCATTTCTACCCTCTGGTTTGTGCTAATAAGCCATCCAATCCAAGTCGAGCTTAAGAACCCAACGAATACCACATTAAATGTGATTATCAAGGATGATTCTTTGTATTTGAAATAACCATATATATAAACGGGTTTATACTTCTTCTTTCAAAGGAGAATAGCCTTCTCATGTTGTAGATACATTAAATGGCGGAGCCCACTTCAATTTTTTTCTCTCACTTCTTCCCCTTCTCTCTCTCCAAATTATTGTGTCAGCTGCAAAATAATAACTTCTCCACCAACAGGAGAAGTTGTTATCCTATATATAAAACCAATAACCTTTGGTTCAAGTAGTAAAAAATTTGTTTCGCTCAATCAAAGATCTCGAATTCAAATTCTGAAAACGGAGAAAATGAACTTAGAAGAATCCCCTCCTATAATGGGTCCGACAATATTTGAACCGGATT
Source organism: Gastrolobium bilobum (assembly GCF_033153095.1). Taxonomy (NCBI): domain Eukaryota; kingdom Viridiplantae; phylum Streptophyta; class Magnoliopsida; order Fabales; family Fabaceae; genus Gastrolobium; species Gastrolobium bilobum. Next base: position 35,486 of record NW_026899254.1, read on the forward strand.
AATTGGAATCATATACATATATACAATTTGGGAATCATATACATATATACAAGAATCATATACATATATACAATTTGGGTAAGTAATTGGTAGAAAAAGTTTTACTGCCTTGGGATTATATCCAACTTAAACTAGATTAATCGAGTAATCCATAAATTGGTGAAAAAACATCTTAATTATTTTTTCCAATTTCATCATTTAAAAAATAATGACAGAAAGCATCTCTTATAAAAGCCAGCAGCCATGTTACTTCTAGAAATGTTGGTTGAATGATGAGAAAATCTAGAATTATAATAAAAAATCAGAACTAGTAACTAGTACATATTCAAAAAAAATTAGATTCGATTTCCATCAAATTTTTTTTTTATAGAGGTAATGAGCTTTAACTGTGACTAAGACCCGGCTCAGAATTAGTTCAATAATTGACTCAAAAAGTTGAAGTTTGTGGAGATACCCAAGTAACGGCTCTCCTCAAAGAGGTAGTTAGGGTTAGTATAAAAAAATTAAAATATAAAAATATTTAATTTGATAATTATCTATCATTTAATAATATTTGTCAGACTTTTATAAAAACTAACATTAATATGCACGTGACAGTTTAATAGTCCATATTTTTATATAGGATTTTGTTGAAACGTATCCAGAGATAAGTTAAAATATAAAAATAAATAAATGTTATTTTAATTATTTTAAAAAATATTAAATTTACCTTTAAACTTTATGATATTAAATATTTATACTTGTATTTAATTTTTTGATTTTTGATTTTTTAACATGTATATCTTGAGGCACACGATTAAAAGTTAAAACAACCTTTTTATATATTTCAAAATTATGTTAATTTTAATATTTATCAATAAAGCATAAAAGATTCTTTATAAATGTAAGATTTATAAGTATGACTATCCATCATAGGCGAATGTTTTAAAAATTATTCTTTTCGAACTGAGTCGATTCGGGTTTAAGTGACCCACTTCATTCATGTTTGATAAAATATATATACTTTGCAAGTAACATGATCCGAATTTGATTCCACTTGTTTGAGAATCAAAAGACTTATTATCAGTGGACAATTTTTATTTGTTGGACATAATATTCATAATTTAATATTTATTTTATATTATTTTAAAATTTAGTTGAATCCGATTAAATCACTGATCTAATGACTCAGTACTTTGACCGAGTTGATGATCGGGTCGAATTTTAAAATACTGCATGGAAGTATATTCTCCTTATAAATATTATGTGATTGTGGGAAAAAAATGTCGTATATTTGCGCTCCCGATTCCTCCAACAAAGAAAAAGATCCTGGAAAATGTGTCCAAACAATTGAGTGCAGAATACAATAATGAACGAGGTCGAGACTACGTTGCTTTCTTATTCAGCTTGAATTGAAAGTGTTCTCGTTTCACTCTATTATAGCTCTCGTAAAATAAAAACGCTTATTGCCCAAACAGCAGACTTTCTAGAAGGAAATTCATGTACATGAATAAATATTTCAACAACGCCAGACATGACGTTGATCGTAGTGAGGAGGTATTAGATTAATCGCAAAAACCAAAACCTTGCTTCGGAAGACACCAATTAATTGAATAATGTAAGAAATGAACAACTTGGCCAAGAAACCGGAGGAGACATGTTTGATTGGTCAAGAAACCCATATTCAAGATGTCAAAGCCTGGATTATATATTTTAGTATGGTTTTAAGTGAAAAGGAGTAACCAACTAGGGAGGGGTGGAAATTTAATAAATTATTTCATAAAAGAAATAGCCACTAGTTGGGAGAATTATTGTTATTATGATACCATCAACTTATAGCATGCGTAATCGCTGATGATTTCCGATCTATAGGTGTTAAAGTTGTATTTTCAGAATCAGACAAAAGTTAGTTCTAAGAAAGTCCACAAAAGGTAGAAAAAGTTGATTTTGTTCTGAGCCGCTAGAGGGGTGAGGGAGGAGATATTTTCGTTGAAGTGTGAACTAGATTAATGTAATAGTGTGACCGGTGAGGTAGTGAGGACCGAGTGGAAGGTGATTGTGTAAAATCTTATTTGTCTCATGTATAATATTAAGTGTTATTTGATTTAATTAATAAAAGAACATAATAGTAATTGATTGCTAAGGAAGTTGTTTAAAAGGATAATTGTTGATAGGTGCAGTTATTTTTAGGAGTAGTGGATAGTTTTCTAATAAATAAGGGGTCTAGAAAACTGATTACCATCATTGTCTGCCCATGAGCGTTGTATTCCATTCCTATCAGGAGAAGATACAAGAAGTGAAAGGGTCAAGACTCTGAGAAAGCATTCTACCGTCAAAGATCTTTCACAATTATGGACAAAGGTATGTTTATGTGAAACTCATAAATTCTAAAGATCATTTTTCATGTTCTTGATATGATTGTTATTGAGCATGAATTATTGATTAAAAATCACATGTGATATCAGAGCATGTGTTTAAGAATTTATGTTTTTCCATATATAATTATGAATGAATTCTTAATTCATGAAAAGTTAGGGTTTTTTGAGAAAATTCACGATCAATATACTTCAAAGGTATGTTTTTTGAAAGTTAGGGTTTTTCCATAAATGTCAATCGATATTCTACCGTTTTCAGAGTATCAATTTTACCATTTTTGTATTATGAATGAATGAATGAATTCTACCGTTTTTGATATCCTTCTAGACTACGGCGCGGGATCGCGCGAAAATGGCGCTGATCGGCGCCATTTCTCTGGAATTCCTACTCGATCGCCGTGCGGGATCGCGCGAGAATGGCGCTGACCCGCGCCAATTCTCTGGTCCTTGTACTGACAAAGCGCGTCACTGTCACATGTTTATTTCATTTTATGAAATACTGGAAAACGTGAAGGGACATTGATATATATGAAAGTTGGACAAAGTTTTGGAATTAAATATGGTAGATTTGTTAGTCACCAAAGTGGCCAAATCTTGAAGAGTTATTTTAATTTCAAATATTATGATTTTGTTTCAATTACCATGACTGTGATGCTATGAATGGTATGAAATAATTGTTCATGTTATGGTATATTGAAGTTCATTATTATACGACAGTTAGGGATCAACCCAAAGGATGATTATTTGTTTTATAGTAAATGAACATGGACGTTGGTGTTGTTGGTATACTTCCTTTTATTTGGACATCCAAAGATGACAAATATTTCTAGTTGGGGTATGCATCATTGCCAAATTATATGAAATTGCAAATAACATCATTATGGTTAACGTTTTATGTTAATGGATCCCTAAAGGTGAACATTAATATGCATTGAAGTTAGTATATTTGAATCTGTGAAGTATGTTAGTATGTGATATGTATGACTCAAAGCATTAATGTTTTAAATGTTATTCCTCGCAGTACATGTTGCTACACATTTCATGTTCTCAACTGTTGCAGTTTTTAATGGGCTGAACTTCTCTGAATGGAAAGAGCAAATCCAATTTTACCTTGGGGTGATGGATATGGATTTGGCTCTTGGAGAAGCGATACCTGGTGTTGTTACTCCTGAAAGCACTGAGGATGAAAGAAACCATTTTAAGAACTGGGAAAGATCCAACAGATTAAGTCTGATGTACATGAAAATGAGCATTGCAAGCAACATTAAGTCAGCTCTTCCACAGATTGAAAGTGCCCAAGAAATGTTGAAACTTGCGGAAGAACGCTCCCAAACTGCTGATAAGTCTCTTGCTGGTGTTAGTATATGGATGTCCTAGAGACAATCTTTTGATTAGATTAGGACATATGTAGACCTTTTATATTGTCGCAAATAAAAACACTATTTATCATGTTTCATATTTTGTCTCAATATTACTATTAATATTTATATGAGTAACTGGATAAACCCCTTGGAATAAAATAGGTATCTCTTGAGTATCTCTGATGAGATCACGATCATGAGGATTCAAGGATACTGCATGTTTATTCCTAATTTTATGTTCCTAGTCTAGAGACACTGAGAATAGGGATCAGTGATCTCGGGTAAGACTAGCACGACTTATCTACTTGTATTTAGATGCAAGGTAAAGACCTCATGAGCTACAGATATGGAGATGTCTTAGCTAAAGTCGTGGGTGGACCTATAAGGGTATAGCTCGCACTGAATAGACCCACAAAGAGACTTTATGAGGAACTCTCACAGAGAGTATCATTAGAGTAGTCTCTTTATATTTGGGTATGTCTTTTCTAAGACCAGAAGTTATTACCTAGACTGTGTTCTAGAAGGCATACTTTGATTGTGCACCTCGTCTGCCTGAAACATGGAGACTCATAGGTATGCTGTTGGGCTTGTCCTGATAGGGCACATGGCTAGGGTAATAAGCTGAAGGAATTCGTCAAATCTCTGTGAGAGATTAGGTTATCTGTAAACCAGAGAAATCGAGATGACATTTACAGGGACTCGGGAATCTATGCATAGTAAAAGAGATCATGAGATGATCTGCCTTTAGAGTCTGCAAATTGAAGATTTCCTATTTCGAATAAAGCTTACCCTAAACCGCAGGGGTTGATACGCTTCCTTACCCTAGGTTTTATGGGAAGGTAACCGAGACGAAAGGAAATATATACGGCAACCAAATATGTGTAATAGGATGATCAAGTCATTAATCTAACTAGTTCTGGGGCAACAAAGCATTGCTAGTGCTCTGTGTTGTCATTGGATGGGTTGTGGGCTTATTGGGCCCAAGCCCATTTATGTCAGTGACTATGTTGGACCTAATGGGTCACACACTAACACCTAATTGTCTAGATGCTCTAGCATTAAAGGTATTGGGCCTAACAATTGTTATTAGCCTAAGAAGTAGTTTGGAACTCCACAGATAGGGTGGAGGGCGCATGGATCAAAGTATGGGCTTGGATAGTCCAAGACATTACTAATTAATTTAATTAGTTAAATTAATTATCAAATGTCTAAATTTTGAATTTTGAATTTGAAATTTGAAATTTGAATTTTGAAATTTGAATTTTGAAATTTGAATTTTGAATTTGAATTTTGAAATTTGAATTTTGAATTTTGAATTTTGAATTTTGAAATTTGAATTTGAATTTAGAATTTGAATTTGAATTTAAAATTTAAGTGTTTGAAAGTTTGAATTCAAATGTTTGAAATTCGAATTTGAATTGGCTATGAAAAGTTGTTTCATAACAAAAGAATAAGATGAGATCTTGTTGGAACATATCACGAGGAGATCTTTTGGACATAATCCAAGGATAATGGGGTGCTGATTTTGGCTAGATTTGATCATCAAAATCAGCTCCAGAAGATACGGTCTGTTGGGAGAATATTTGAGTGAGTTGATTTAAGTTTGAAATGCAACTAACTCAAATGTATCTGGTCACCTTTTAGGCTATATGGGGCGCACCATATAGCTGATTATATGATGATTCATGATCAGATTTCTGACTAGGTTTTGAACTTAGTCTCATGAGAATATTCTGGGATGTTGTTGGCAATTTTTGAAATGCAACAACTCCTCTTATTCTCTCCCCAAGGGCGCCACTTTGATCAGATTTTTGGGAGAAAAATCTGATTTGTTTTTGAAACTTAAAAGGCTCCTCTTGTGTACTTAATGAGTGGTTAGTTCCTCCTTAGGTTTGTGTGAAAAATCCAAGCCTTTCTCTACTCATCTATGCGCCCCTTGTGAGGTTTTCTCTTAGAACACTTCACTCTTCTAAACACTTTTACCTAGCCTCCTGCATCACACACTGAGCGCATAGCAAGCCTTATTGTGGTGATCAATCGGCGGCCTTACTGGAAGGAGTTCCTGTATCTAGACGCGGGTGGTGTGGATCAACGTTAGAGGGTCTGAACCCTTCAGACCTACCTTGATCATCTTGAGTTTTCACGAACAAGGTATGACATACGTCTTAAAGTATGTATCTTGATATGCATGTGTGTTCCGCTTGCGAAAAATTTTGTTTTTCCCTCACGCATGTTTTGGCCTTCAAGGCCAATTCTACTTTCAGCTGGGACACTTATGAGTACACTGACCACTATGAAATTTGATGGTTCGCGTACTATTCATGAGCATGTTATTGATATAAGAAGCATTGCGGCAAAATTGAAATCATTGGGAATGGTTGTGGATGAAAATTTCCTGGTGCAGTTCGTATTGAACTCATTACCGTCTGAGTATGGTCCTTTCCAAATGAACTATAATACCATGAAAGATAAATGGAATGTGCATGAATTGCACAGTATGCTAGTTCAGGAGGAAACCAGACTCAAGAATCATGGAGCTCATTCCATCAATTATGTGAAGCATCAAGAAGCTGAAAAGAATAATGCTAAGAAGCATGAGAAGAAAGGAGGAGGAGGAGGATCCCTTAAGATGAATGAGGCCTCTTCTTCTAAAATCCACAAAAAGGAACATAATGCAAAGAGATGCCATTTCTGTAAAAAGGAAGGGCATTTCAAAAAGGATTGCCTGAAACGTAAGGCTTGGTTCGAAAAGAAAGGTAAGCCTAGTGCTTATGTATGTTATGAATCAAACCTAGCTGAAGTTCCTTATAATATTTGGTGGATTGATTCTGGTTGTACTACTCATGTTTCTAATACAATGCAGGCATTCCTTATGACCCAAACCACAAGGCCAAATAAAAAGTTTGTCTTTATGGGCAATAGAGTGAAAGTTCCGGTGGAAGCTGTTGGGACGTACCGTTTGATTCTCGACAGTGGATTTCATTTGGACTTATGTGAAACTCTTTATATCCCTATTATATCTAGGAATTTAGTTTCAATTTCCAAACTTGATGTTGTTGGATACTCTTTTAAATTTGGTAGTGGTAGTTTCAGTTTGTACAAGCACAATCATTTGATTGGCAATGGTACTTTGTGTGATGGATTATATAAATCATGTCTTGATAATCTTTTTGCTGAAACGCTTATGACTCTGCATCATAATATTGGTACTAAACGTGCCTTAATTTATGAATGTTCTGCTTACTTGTGGCACAAACGTTTGGGACACATTTCCAAAGAAAGAATGAAAAGATTGGTGAAGTATGAAATCCTTCCGGATTTAGATTTTACTGATTTGAATGTTTGTGTGGATTATATTAAAGGAAAACAAACAAAGCACACAAAGAAATGAGCCACAAGAAGCACTCAGCTTCTTGAAATTATACACACTGATGTATGTGGTCCGTTTGATGTTAATGCTTTCAATAAAGAAAAATACTTTATCACCTTCATTGATATTATTCACGTTATGGTTATGTCTATTTGTTGCATGATAAGTCTCAAGCTGCAAATGCTTTAGAGATTTATATTAATGAAGTTGAAAGGTAATTAGATAGAAAAGTGAAAATTGTCAGGTCTGATAGGGGTGTCGAATATTATGGAAGGTATGATGAAAGTGGACAACATCCGGGTCCATTTGCTAAATTCCTAGAAAAGCGTGGTATTTGTGCTCAATACACAATGCCCGGTACACCACAACAGAATGGTGTATCAGAAAGGCATAATAGGACCTTACTGGATATGGTTAGGAGTATGTTAAGCAATTCTTCTTTACCTGTTTCATTGTAGACTTATGCTCTAAAAACTGCCATGTACGTATTAAATAGGGTTCCTAGTAAGTCAGTTCCAAAGACTCCTTTTGAACTTTGGACTGGAGGGAAACCTAGTATAAGACACCTGCATGTTTGGGGTTGTCAGGCAGAGATTAGATACTACAATCCGCAAGAAAAGAAACTGGATGCAAGGACAATCAGTGGTTATTTCGTTGGTTATCCAGAAAAGTCGAAAGGGTATAGATTTTACTGTCCTTATCATACTACGAGGATTATTGAATCTGAAAATGCAAGGTTCATTGAGAATGGTGAAGTTAGTGGGAGTGAAATACCACGTAAAGTGGATATTCATGAAGTGAGAATACAAGTTCCATTGACTTGTAGCTCTAGCAAAGTCGTTGTTCCTCATGTTATTGAACCAATCAATAATAATGAAGGACGAGTTGATGATCCCACTACTCATGATGAAATCATTGTTGATTAACCAAGTGAACCCATAGTAGAAGAACCACAACAAGTAGCATTAAGAAGATCTCAAAGACAAAGGAGATCTGCCATTTCTAATGATTATGTGGTATATCTACAAGAGTCTGAATTTGACATAGGTGTTCAGGATGATCTAGTAATGTTTTCACAAGCCATGAATGGTGATAAGTGGATAGATGCATGAAAGATGAGTTGAAATCTATGGAACAGAATAAGGTTTGGAATCTTGTTAAGTTACCAAAAGGGTGCAAGAGAGTTGGTTGTAAATGGGTCTTTAAGACCAAACGTGACTCTCATGGTAACTTGAAACGTCACAAGGCCAGACTAGTTGCAAAAGGATTCACTCAGTAAGATGGCATTGACTATAAAGAAACTTTTTCACCAGTTTCAGAGAAGGATTCTCTAAGAATTATTATGGCATTGGTGACGTAATGAAGATGTGTACATGGACCAACCAATGGGGTTCATAGAAAAGGATAAAGAGCACATGGTGTGCAAACTTAAGAAATCAATATACGGACTTAAACAAGCTTCACAACAATGGTACCTTAAGTTTAATGATACTGTTGTTTCCTTTGGATTTAAAGAAAACATTGTTGATCGATGTATATATTTGAAGATCAGTGGGAGCAAGTTTATATTATTGATTCTGTATGTTGATGATATTTTGCTTGCAACTAACGATCTTGGTCTTTTAAATGAGACTAAGAAGTTTCTTTCTAGTAACTTCGAAATGAAATATATGGGTGATGCAACTTATGTGATAGGAATAGAAATATTCCGTGATAGATCACATGGACTGTTAGGTTTGTCTCAGAAAGCATACATTAATAAAGTTTTAGAGAGATTCAGAATGAAAAACTGTTCATCATCTCCAGTTCCAATTCAGAAAGGATATAAGTTTAGTTTCATGCAATGTCCCAAAAATGAATTGGAACGAAAAGAAATGGAAGCAATTCCGTATGCATCATTAGATGGGAGCTTAATGTATGTTCAGATTTGTACGAGACCAGATATTAGCTTTGCAGTTGGGATGTTGGGAAGATACCAAAGTAATCCCGGTATGGATCATTGAAAAGCTGCAAAGAAAGTTCTGAGATATTTGTAAGGAACTAAAAGTCACATGCTTACTTATAGAAGGTCTAACGACCTTAAAGTGATAGGATACACAGATTCAGATTTTGCAGGATGCGTAAACACAAGACAGTCTACATGTGGTTACCTGTATCTTTTAGCTGAAGGAGCTATATCATGGAAAAGTGCGAAGCAGTCTGTAATTGCTGCGTCCACTATAGAAGCTGAATTTGTGGCATGCTTTGAAGCCACAGTTCAAGCTAAATGGCTACGAAACTTTATTTCAGGGATTGTATTGGTCGACAACATTGAAAAGCCGCTGAAAATTTATTGTGATAATTCCGTAGCAGTCTTCTTTTCTAAAAACGACAAGTATTCCAAAGGTGCTAAACATATGGAATTGAAATATTTTTCCGTTAAAGAAGAGGTTCAGAAGCATAGAGTGTCTATAGAGCATATTAGCACCGATCTTATGATAGCTGATCCCTTGACGAAGGGATTACCGCCCAAGACATTTACTGGTCATGTATGTAAAATGGGCATTATGTCAGCTAGTGAATGATGATACTTATTGTTATGTATTAAATGTTGACACTCTGAGCTCATTGATGAATATATGTTTATGATATTGTCTTGTTTTCAATTTATGTATGCATGCAAGTATATGTGATGATATTGAAAATATTTATGGTCCATAATGAAGACATTATTGTTGGACATAATGTGCACTTCCTATTAAAGTATCATGTTCGAAAGAAGAGTCAATATAGTGGTACATGGAAGGGACTATGTCGACTTGATAGCATAGAACCGCCATGACTCATGTTGATTTTATTTCTAATAAAGAATTTATGATGAGGTCAATGTATGGAACCTTTAGCCTAGTAAATGCGCATTATAATGAATTTTGATTAAATCATGAAGGGACACCTCATGACATGAGCCAAGTGGGAGAATGTTAAATCTTATTTGTCTCATGTATAATATTAAGTGTTATCTGATTTAATTAATAAAAGGGCATAACAGTAATTGACTGTTAAGGAAGTTATTTAAAGTGTAACTGTTGATAGGTGCAGTTATATATTGATAGGTGCAGTTATATAATAGGTAATGAGGAGTTTCTTATTATTGAGTCTTTTTGAGAAACTGACGATCAATCTGAGTCTGCCTATGAGCGTTGTATCCCATCCCTATCAGAAGAAGATACAAGAACATAAAAGGATCAAGACTCTGAGAAAGTATTTTACCGTTAAAGATCTTCCGCATTTATGGACAAAGGTATGTTTATGTGAAACTCATGAATTCTAAAGATCCTCTTTCATGTTCTTGATGTGATTATTGTTGAACATGAAGTATCGACTAAAAGCTTACAACTTTTAGTTTTTTTTCTTTTAACTCATTTTCCGGAAACTCATTCGTCCCATTTAACATATTTCTTTCTTTCAAGCACGTCTAACCATAGCCAACTTACAGTTTCGTTGATCTTACAATTTGCGTGGAAAACCAAACGCTAGGGATTATCATGCAGCAATAACGTGTATTTCTACGACAAAAATAGAAGATATTTAATAAAGAACTCTAATAATGTATGTGCAACATAATTATGAAGAAGAGGACTTCAAGTTGAAAAGTTGAAGGAAATTGTTGCCCAGAAGCTCATCGAAATTCCAAAGAACTAACATGCATATATCTTGCCGTATTTATCCTGGTATCGAAGCTACAAAAATGAAGAGATATAAGCCATCAACTCAACTCTGATTTATATATAGGCCATGAGTAAATGAGGCAGAACATTGTTTCAAGGATAACGAGTGTTGATTTTCTGAAGCTACGACCCTTTAATGGTTGGTGCAATGAAAACTACAGAAATGCTAAATTCTCATAAAAATTTCATCCAAATAATCATCTAATTTCTAAAGAGGAGATAAAGAAAAAACAGAGAAGACCAATTTAAAACTCTCAAAACTTCAAATGTTATTAAATATACACTTCTTTAGCATTCCTCAAATTATAAAGATTGCTGGTAAGTAGAGATATCATAAATAATCTATCTACCACAGATTGGTCTTTGTCATAACCAAAAAGACATCTCAATCAGGAATTTGATCATAGTCTCCATTCTCAGGAGACTGGTGTGCCCCATCACCTGTTCTTCCTGCATTCAGAAAACCTCACTTCAGTCTCCTGTCTAAACACGCCACAAAAAGAAAAGAGGGGTAGGGGATTTCCAAAACAACCGAAGTTCATACCTGTCAGTTCAAAGCCAACACTTCTTGAATCCGGACGAACTCCCCAGTCCAAGGGATAGGAAGGTGTCACATTTACACCACATTGTTGAAGCATGAAATGGCTTCCCCCAATAGCTTGATGCTCCTCATTTCCCCTGATTGAATTCCCACTGGAAGAAACAACAGCTGAGCGGAAATCCAAACTTGATACTAATTCACCAACTGGTGGTGGCAACTTGCTGGTAGAAACATCACCTTTTACTCCAGCACTAGCGTCCTTCTTGGGGTCAATAAAAAATGTACCAACAATGACCTGTGTGAATTAAATCTAAAGTGATTTAATGTTGTAAAGTATACCAGGCCGTGTTTTGTGTGAGTGAACAAAATAGGAAAATGAAAAATAGAATAGTGAAGATCAACAATATATTTGGATTAAGTGTATTGCAAATTATAAACATTTATTGATTTTATTTATTAAATTTTTATTTAATTTCATTTATTTTTTTGGTTTTAATTCATTTTATTTAGATTTTGAATAAATTAGTCTTCCCTATCTTTTTAAGTTTAATTTGAAGTTTCAGGTGTATTTTAAAAGAATTTGGATTAAATATGGAGACATTCCCATCAGAAGTTCAAGTTCAATCAACCAAAGTTCATTAAGCATTATGAAATTACCTGAACTGGACCAGCGGCTTTAAGGGGTCCAGCAAGGCTTCCACCTAGGATTTGCCCATCAGTATTGGATAAGCATACACTGAGACCACCACTCCGACCTCCAAGTTCATTACGGACATAGGAACCAGTAAGTGAAATAATTTCAAATCGACCCTGATAACAAAGCCAAAAAAAATAAAAGGTTAAACAGTGAGAACTGGAATACAAGCATAAGACAAAGCCAACACTCAACATGCAAAGAGCTTCACCAAAAAAACAGAAAGCAAATGATACGCATTGGCAATGATTATTTTGAGCAATCAGCCATGTTTTTGTGATAACTCCTCGTTTTAATAAATCCAGTCTATGATAACATAAGAAATTTACATTAGTACTTCTTGGCACTAACTTCAAGTCAGCAGCCATAATCTATATATACACACAGCTTTAATAAGGTCGTACTGTTGTTCCCTTGAAGGTGACTGGAGACTAAAGGTCAAATTGTCATAGAAGGGGAGTGCAAGAGATATCTACATAAAATGACATACTATTTTATTTAAACCTCTAAGTTCTATTTCCAACTTTTAACCATCAAAATCTGCTCATGTGGGTAAGGTTGGCTGCATCTGAACCCCCTCCAACCCCACAATGGTGGAAGGCCACCATTTTTTATTACACTAGCAGTGAGCATTCACAAGTGTATGCTTAAAATTATAGACAGAGAGAAAACATGATGAGACAGAAAAAACAATTTATAAACATGAGTAAAGTGGAGAGATAAATTATTTATTATAATGTTCATTATAATTAGGGGTATAAATGGGCTAGGCCGGCCTACGACCTAGCCTATATTAGGTCAGACTTGGCCGGTTACAAATGATAAAATAGAATAGGCCTAGGCTTTTAAAAAAACCTATTTAGAAAACAGGCCATGGGCTTTTTTGTACATATCGAGCCTATACGCCTACAGGCCGGCCTATATCATATTATTTATTTTAAATAAAATAAATAAATTATTATTTTAATAATTTTGAATAATAAAGTAATATTACTTTAGTTATTCTTTTAATTGTTGAATGTTTAATAGGCTTAAACAGGCTAACAAGCCTAGGCCAAGACTTTTATTTTTTAAATGTAGGTCAGGTCAGACTTGTAATTTGGGGCCTACACAGGCTAACAAGCGGCCATATCCGATGTTTTTTTACACAGGCTTGGCCTATTTAAGCCAAAGCCTAGCCTATTTACACCCCTAATTATAATTCATATATTTACATTTAGAGTCCTATGTTTTTTTAAAACTACATTTGAGAAACATGTGAACGAAGGTAGGACTGTTTTAGAAGTTATGGGGGAAAAAAGTGAAGATAGAACCTTGGTCCCTTTATTAATAGTAGAGATAACTTCAAATTTGAAAAAAATTTAATCACTCCAGTTGAGGGTAAGAGAAAAACCTTAAATAAACAGAGAATAAAAAAAATGGGACAAGATTTTGAGCCTGGATTATTCTGATACTCAAAGCTCAGATTTTGACCAAAGGTAGCAACAGTCCATTTCCTTTTGAAGATTGTTGGAAGAATAGGGGTCAAAGACTCAAAATAAAATACAACAGTAGTGAATTTTTTTTTCTCAAAAAAGTGATTAACATTTTACCTCATATGTAATATTGCCTCCTGATGTTGCTGGCTGACGAAGAGAGGCGTTAGAGATGGAACCAGATGCAGACAGAATGCAGATCTCACGCCTGCTTTGTTGCATGAACAACATAATTTTTTGGCCAACATCCTATTGAATGCACACACAAATTATTATGGAAGTAACAAATAGACAAAAGAAGAATTTAATAACATTGGGCACAATATATTCAAATATCATAGAAAGTTTTTTAAAGAAGAAAAGATTGGAAACCATTTTGATGGTGAACTCCTAGAAGAAAAGGGCCAAATTCAGAAAAATACTCACAAGTATATAAATGCTCTCATTTCAATGAAATAATTCATTATATGTGGAAAGAAGATAATCATGACATATAACTCCAACTCGGTAAGTATACATAACATCACTTATTCAAAGGTTAGTTGTAGACTTAATAGAATTGGTATTTAGGATCAAAATTCATTTAGAGTTGAATCACTATACATGGCCATTAAATTATATTATTAAGTGGTAAAAAATTATGAACAGGCCCATTATTCATGTTAGAAAACTAAATGGTATCAGAACTTCAGTGACCACGAGTTCGAGCCTCACCCCCAAACACCACCAAAAATTTCTAGTGGAATTAAGTAAAGCACAAGGTAAACCAAAAATTGGACCTGTGCAATATCCACATTTCAAGTTCAAGGGCTCTTGTGAGAGGGGGTGTATTAGAGAATAATATAAACAATTAAAAAGGTCCTCACCCAACAGTTTAAGCTTTTGGGTTGAATTGGAACTTCCAACTATATGCAAGGTTAAAGGTATAGTAAGGAGTTTCACTTTGCATTTGAATGAGGCTAATTCATGTAATTGAACCTGTGACCTACAAGTCACATGATGACAACACCAACTGCTGTGTCAAGGTTTCCCTCCTTTAGAAAACTAACCATGCCACATCAACATCAACATCAACATCAACATCAACAACACCTTTATCCCAAATTAATTGGGGTCGGTGGTAGATGAACCCAAATAAAAGATGCGGAAGGGTTTAAAAAAGATAAAAAAGATAAAAATAAAAATAAATAAATAAATCAGTAATAATATATATATATATATATATATATATATATATATATATATATATATAAGTGAAAAAAGAAGGGAGAAAGAAGAAAGGGGGGAGATAAAGAGGAAAAAAGACTAAAAAAGGACCATCTGGAACATAGGAATAACAACCGGTCTAACTCTCTACCAGCATATAGATTTTCTCCATTTCGTTCTAAGGCACACCGTCCGCCAATCTATATCCCAATCCATTAAGTCTTACTTTACTACTTTCCCCCAAGTAAGTTTCGGTCTACCTCTACCTTTCTTTGTGTTGAGTACTTGGTAACAAACTTTTGTTCTTACGGGAGCATCCAGGGGCCTTCTCATTACGTGCCCAAACCACCTCAATATATGTTTTCTCATCTTTTCATCCACCGGTAGTACACCTACCTTTCGTCGAATATCTTCATTTCTCATCTTATCCATCCTCGTATAACCACACATCCACCTTAACATCCCCATCTCTACTACTCCCATTTTATGCTCATGTTGCCTATGTGCTGGCCAACATTCAGCTCCATATAGCATTGCAGGCCACACATGCCACATAATATATATATTTTTTAAAAAAAATTATCATATTTTTTGAAGTATATTTTTAACTCATTAACTTTTATACAGAAGTTTCAAACTCTAAGCTGTTTTTTCTACCGTGAGAATGGGCCAGCCAAATTTCAAATATTAAATTCTAAAGCCTATTGATTTTCATTAGAAGACTATTACATTGTTTCAAAAACAGAAAAAAGCTTTCTACCAAAAAAAGAAGAAGAAAGCGAGAAGCTAAATGAAACTGTGCATTTTGTAGAATTAGGGTATTAGGTTAGGTTTTCATCTTCTCAATTCTTTTTTTTTTTTGAATTTTCATCTTCTCAATTCTAACCAGTGACTATGTCTCCCCTTTCTGTCATCTTTGCAACTAGGTGCAACTCGTTTCCTCATCTCTGCAACTGGTAGCCATGGGAGGTTTCTGCATTCATTGTGCCATCAACACAAGTTATTGTGCCTGTTCTTATTGCTACTACGTTTAAGTTTGGAACGCTCACAGCAACACGTTTGGGAACGGTTTGAGCAAACCATATAACTTTGGTGTAGACACACATTAGACTAAATTTAGTCTCTGATGCAAGCCCATTAGTACACTGTTTTATAGATATGCCTGGAAGTATATAAACTAAACATTTGGGATTCCGATTGCATTGGTATATGAGGACAGGTAATCAAACTCCCTACTTCGAAAACCTACCAGATTCTACAAGTACATGCAGACATCTAAATGAACAAACCATAATATTCAAGGATCACGAATAATGCATACCTCACCAGCAGCAACAGTAATGATGTGTGGAGTGAAGCCTTGTCCTGCATTGCCTGCACCAGCCAGTTAACAGCAGAATCATCAAATTCAAATTCTATGATTCTATCATGCACTTAGTAATAGCTGGTTAGTTGGTAAGTGTTGTATAAACAAAAAACATAAATGTAGATGTATATATAAAGATGAATAAGAGTGATAGTTATATAATTAAAAAAACCATATTAGACTTGTAAGGAATATTACACTTACACCCTCTACCTCGTAGCCAAAGGAAACGAAGAGATAGGTTATTTTACCTATCTTTTTTCACGCCTACCTTACCTACCAATTTCCAACACCGATAGATCAGAATCGCAAGTAAACATATCAAATAACAGTTTATATTTCTACTCTTGATATTCTGATCTAATGGTATAAAAGATTAGTAGATAAAGTAGGTACGAAAAAAAGATAGGTAAAATAAGCTATTCCATTGAATAAATAAATAAATGTTAATCTCCAAACCCCAAAAAGCTATAATATGTGGAGGAGGCATAGAAAGAAAACAAACCCCACGCAATAAGAAGAAAGGGAAAGCGTGGAAACCTGGAAGAGAGGAGTGGGATTTCTTGGAAGATTGAAACGACGACGTAGTAGCAGCCTTCTTAGAGGCTAGAGCTTCTTCTGGGGAAGCGTACTTCCTGGGCCTCCCTCGCTTCCTCTTCGCCGCCTCTACTTGCACTTCCGAATGGGAGTGAGAGTGGGACCCATCACTGCTTCCCAAAACCCCGTTAGTCGGCGACGCCGTCACGGTGGTGTTCTGCTGCTGCTGCTGCTGCAAGTACGAGCTCTCGTTGCGTTCCATTTAGTAGAGAAGATAATAGGGGAAACAAGAAACAAGCACAGGCACTGCAATTTTTTTTAATTATTTTTAATTTTATTTTATTATGAAGGGAAATAAAAACCCTTGATGATGGGGGTAGTGTTTTATTAGGAGCAGGGTGGGCTTTATTTTTAGGTTTAGGCTTTCAATTAAATTAAATTAAATTGAAAATAAACTGTTTACAAAAACAAATTTTGTTTAAAAGGGTATTGCTAGCATGGCGAAACGTGTCAAAGAAAAATTGACTACCAAAGATCCAAACCGAGTATCCAAATAGGCTTCTTAGTTCTTTTGGGCTGCCCAATCATCCAAATTGAACCATTGAATACATTATTTTGCTTTTATTTCTATTTTTCAATTTTTTTCTTTTTCTTTTGGATACATTCTTTTTCTATTTCCATCTTTTGTTTTTGCGTCTTTCTAGCTTTATATTTCATTATTTTGGTACAAAATTTGAAATATTTTCGGGGTGTATTGGTTTGGGATTTCAATAGATTATTTTTGGATAAAAAAATCCATTAATATTCAATTAGGATTTAAAGGATTGAAAAAAATCATGTGGTATTCGATTAGGATTTTAAAAGATTATTTTAAAGTCCGTCCAAATCTATTGGTATTCAATAAAGATTTTAAATAAGAAAAACAATTTTGTAGTATTCAAAAATTTTACGATTTTAATGGATTTTCTATTTGTGTGAATTTCGTGAGACTTTTTAGTGAAAAATATAAATAGGATATCTCTCTCACGATCTTACCCTAACCCCTAAATTTTTTTAAGATTTCTCTATTGTAGTGTCTTCTTCCTTTGACTGTTTGAACCGCTCGAAACTGAGTTTCGCTATAAGAGTTTTGTTAAAGCTCAAAAATAGCAAATTTTTAGAGCTTTTGAAAGTTTAAAAAATAATTTTTCAATATACGGGTCACAATTTTTCTTGGCACAAAAATGTGTAATTTTTGTATTAAAAACAACATAAAATAGAGGAAAAACTAAAACCCTCAAATCAATTTTCGTTTTACATCAATGAAACAATATCAATTTTAAAAAAGATTGAAACTTTTATAATACGAACTCTATATTTCGTAACAATATATTCATGAACGAAATTCCTTCGCTATAGGAAACGATTTCAAACAATTTGTGTCAATAGATAACTAAAAATTTATTTTTCAAAAGCCCAAAGCAATTTAGGGTTTCAATGTATCGATTGAAAATAATTTGAGAAATTTTCTAAACTTCCTTGTAATAAAACACAGAAATTAAGATTCAATTTTTTTTAGAATACTCAATGAAAACATGCATATGATATATAGTTAGAAAACTTTTATCATGTAGAACAAAAACCCCAATGTTTCCAAGTTCAATTACAAAAAATTTCAAATAAAATTTTATCATGAACTTCAAATTCTATATGCAAATTTAGAATTATTTTATAAATAAAAAAATAGGTTTTATAATCATATATGCATAGCTCTGATACCAAATGAAGAAGATAATTTTCAACTCATTGGTCAAATCCAAGAGCAGGAATGAGAAAATACTAATGCGTAGATGACTTGTATAGTTTTAGATATATTGGGAGTTGTTGCTTAGTAATTTTGATTGTTTGTTAAAATTATACTATGTTTTACTGAATGAGAAAATTATATTATTCTTTTTTTATTAATATTATTGTATTTCTTTGTTATTTTTTTTATTGACTCTTATAATTTTGAATGTTTGTTAAAAATTATTAAGGTTTTTAAAATTTTATAAATCCATATTGTCCTTTTAAATTTTATAAATTCTATTAAAATCATTTAAAATCCAATCTTATAAAATCTTGATTGTAAAAAAAGTCTTTTAAAAAAGTCTGTAAAGTCTTTCTAATTTTAAATAATCTTTTAAAATTTATAAAAAAATTTATCGCAATTTTTTTTAAAAAAAAAACCCTAATCCAATACACCTCTCAGTATTTTTGTTGACAACCTAATTTATTAGATACTTAAAATTTAAATACTAAAATAATTATGATGAATATAAAAAATTAGCTCTCTTTTTTTTTGTAATCAAAATTAGCTCTTTAATATTAACAACTTTCATATTTATCATAATTATTTTAAATAAATTTTTTTAATTTTTCTCTTTTTCTGTAATCTGATGCCTAATTGTATGTTACGAAAAAAGCAAGCAAAAACTGTGGCATCATCCCCCTAATCTAAGCCACTGGAATGCTAACCAGGAAAAAAAAATTAAATCTTCCCGAACGAAAATTATGTGAGGAAAGCAGCGTCTAATTATCATACACATGTTGCCTGAATATAAATACATGCATCTTCACATTTAATGCACCGTATTACAATGATAGAAATTTTACTTTATTATTTATAATTTCATTATTTTTAGTAGAACTAAAAATTGATTTATTTTTTTTAAACTTCATGTTCTATTCCATTTTACTTTATAAAATATACTAAACATTAAATAAAATCACATTTCTTGTTTGTATCTCGTTCTAATACATCTACCAAACGTTATCTCGTTCTAATACATTTACCGAACGTTACTGATAATTTGGTAGAATGGAATCATCATTCTTCAACAATGGCGCGTGTTCAGGAACCATAAATGCACCGGAAAAAGGTGAAACATTAACTTTTAGGATCCAAAAAGGAAATCTTTTTTTCTTTTTTACATAATATAGAACAAATATCATGGATTGGGAAATAGATCCGGTAGATAACTGCATCTCCCTCAATGAATTAGAAAGTCCTCGAGTATTTCCTAATCTCATACATGATTGAAGATATGGAAACAAGATCCTTGTTCAAAGCAGAGCCCCCAACGATCCTCTTGATGCAATCCGAAAGTCTGGTATAATAAAGCAACAATTGGGTCAATGCAGCTCTTAATATCTCCATACCACACAAGAAGTTGCTGAAAGAAGTGATGACATCTTTGTGCATCAGCTCTATTGCAGCCTTCCACCTACTTGCAAAATCCTTCACTAGTGGCTCGACTTCGGCAATGGTTATAGGCTTATCAGGACTCGACGTTGGGTCCTCAGCTGATAAATTACAAGCAATTAAGTCCATATTTTCACAAATATAGAACGCATATAAGATGTTACAATCGTGTCATTTTTTTTTATACTTACAGGCTTTAGCCTTTACAAACTTGATTAAATCATTAAAATGCTCTTGAAGCAGTTCTTCCTGCAAGGATTGAAAAACAAAACTGTAAAGACAATTGCAAATGAGAGCAACAGGGTAAATTATACCACAACATAACCTATTCTTCTTCTGAAAATCACATAAGTTCGCAATTGTTGTAGGGAATAATTTTTTCTCGCCGTTTTATTTGGAAATGGAACCACTCAATCAGCTAGTCTTATTTGGAAGTCATTTTCTATATATTAGGACTGAAAATACTATGTAAAGAACCAATTCAACCTAAAAGCTTAAGCTGTTGGATGAGGCTACAATGATTTTATATATCTCAACACGCCCCCTCACACGAGAGCTCACGAGACTTGAAGGGTGGACGATGCACAGGCCCACCTACTTGTGCGAACAAAGAAATTCCACTTGAAAGAAAGTGGGGGGTGACAAGGATCGAACCCGGGACACGAGGCTCTGATACCATGTAAAGAATCAATTCAACCCAAAAGCTTAAGCTGTTGGGTGAGGCTACATTAATGGTTTTATATATCTCAACACACTACACCTTTCTAAATGAAGTTGGGTTTTAGATACGACAACCACATGTCAAAAGAAACTGAAATTGGGTCTGAGATGGCGTTATTCCATAAGGGGCAACATTTTTCACTTCACAATCATGAATACGAAGAAATAGCAACTAATAAAATTGATGCTCTTATGTTCCTTGCGTGCAAGATTAAAAACACAATTTAATTTGCACTGAAACCAGGTATAAAATAAACGAATGCGGTTACCACAAATAACGCTGTATTGCTCTTCAGTAGCTCCTCAAAGTGCATTTGAATTTTCCCACCTTCGGGACCTGCTTCCTGGAATCAAGCAAGCGAGAAAATCTTAGTTGCCAAGGATATTCCAATTGCCAGAGCAAGCTATGATAATGTTTACGTAAACGTGAACCTCACAGATATTTTGTTAAGGTAACTTATCCTTTTTCTTTCTACTCATATTTGAAGTAGTGTCTTGCATAATTATCAACCCGAGATAGCAGCAAGGAACGGCTGAGTTAGCAGGATAGCCGCTATTTCGAAGATTATACATGCAAGATAAATAACTTATCCCATACATACATACACAAATGCTTAAAAATAAAAATTTACACAAAATTAAAGATATATCATAATTAATAATCAGAAGTCATAGTCTCACATTCAATCACCACTAAAAAAATGAAGATGAAGAATTAATAGAAAAAAAGAAGAAGAAAGAAGGCTGCGGGAGAATAATTAGTGGAAGGTGAGGAACCATGAAGTGTGAAGAACACACTACACTACACAGCAAAAACAAAAAACAAAATAAAATAAACAGAGACCTGTCACGAAGGGGTGTGAATACTGCATGAACAGGGAGCTGTGTGAATACTGAACAAATGGGCAAATATGGGTTTTAACCCCATTTTGCCATAGTGGCCGTGACCCAAAAATGTGACACAAATGAACACCAGTAGCAGCCACCTGAGAGGCAGCGCAATACCACCCCTACCGTGCGCAATTGACTACCCAAGTGTCTTGTCCTAGTACTTTCTTGTCACGCGACACCCTTGACCTTCCAGTTTGTACAGATATATAGCTCTACTAAAAAAGAATAGTAAGCTTGCAGTTTCCTACCTTCAGAACAGCAATTGTCATATCATAATTGTTTATAAGAAACACTGTCTGTAGTTTTGGTTTTGGGAAGTTCTTGGCTAGCTTGATAAGTAAATCATCAACAGCCATTCTAAGTCGTTCTGAATTCAATTCAAGCTGCAATTAATAAGCAGATAGATTATATTTAAAATTTACAAAACAAAGGTTGATGATTAAAATTTTTATTTACTGACCTGACCCTCTCCGTACTCAGAGTTTAAGTGGATAAGTGAAGCAGTAAACTCAGCATAACGCCTCATGACATAATGAGGATGAACATCATCTTCCCATAATGTCTTCACATTTGCGTTACGCAAGCTGTTGAGGTGCATGTCAAATACCATCTTAAATCGTGGCCATAGGGAAATATTGACCTGCCAAAATAAAGAATTAGCTTCAAATATTGATTAAGCTTAGTAAACTCTATATGCTGCACAGGCCCATTGACTCAAAATATACCTTGGTAGTTTTATCCATTTAAGCCAACACAATTGCAATACTTTTAAAATATGAGGGAAATGTAAGAGAACCAAGAATGTATACATATAAAAGAGGTAATTAACACTACAAAGTATGAAGGAGGATGACAAAAGCAAATTGGTGGGTTTGTTGTTGGGGGGTGGGGGGGTTGAGAAGCAAAAAAATGATAAAAAAAAAAGAAAAAGAAAAAGAAATGAGCAAGGCCAGCACTCTACACTTCCTGTCAACTAGCAAATTCAGACATACTACAAAATAGAAAGTTAAAATCATTAGCAGATAATTACAAACAAAGAAATGGTTTAAACAATCTATATCTATATTTTATACATAAGTCTGATCTGCATTATCTCACTGAAACCAACGGGAAAAGTTTATCATGCTATAGTTTTTCTTTCGTCAAGCAATTTCAGTCACTTAGTCGTTTTTCCTTTGATTACTATTTTAAACAAAGATTTAAGTTCCACCAAAGCAGCCAGGTAGTTTTCTAACTGACATCCCGGTAACTCCGATACCAATCATAATTGTCCAGACTCAAAGCCCAACAGGAATTCTAGGCTACTCATGAACAGCTAAGTTCACTCATCTGACAATACTATCAGGGCCTCCCAGCATAAACATACTTAAAGAAAAGAATTATCTTTTCTAAATAAGAATAGCTCATTGCACAGGAAACTGACCTTGTCTAAATAAGAATCCAAGCATGGAATCCGCCTCCGAGACATAATGAGCTGAAATTAACAATTATGTCAGTTACTAATAATTGCTTAAAAAGTGAACCATTTGTAAATGTGAAATTCTTTGCCAACACTCCTACAGATTGATGTTAGCTGAAAATATGCAGTATAGAATGGAACTTATTTGAATGCTAACTGTGCAATGGATTCGGTTATTTGTTACAGATTTCTAACAAATCTTTATCACTGTATGATTGTATTACATGTTGTAAAAGGATAATAGCAGACATTCATCAGTATTAGCATCACAATGTTTCATAGATTATTCACTTATTTGGTGTTTCCTTCCTAAGAAATGGTTTGTGTCCCCAAACCAGTAATCAGGGGGGTGGGGGTAAGATTCAAATTCTTGAAACAAATTGATAGAATTATCGAGAACCAGCCATTGGCATTATACCTTCTTTCGGATACAATAGTCAAATTAGCATCATTATGGTGTTTGCTTAGATATGTTGTCCTTCTTACTGAAGACTGAATTCAGAGTATTACGCATTGGAACATTACCTGATGCTCATGTATTATGCGAATCATAAGCATTAGACCTATAGCATCATAGCAATTTGGAAGTATTGAATTGAAGTGCTCATCAATGACACCAAAAGGACCTGGCAGTACCAAAGAACAAATAAATTGACCTATTCGAAAACTGAATCCATATCAGGAAATGAAAAAAGATTCAATACTGAAAACTATATAGCAGTATTAGTTTAATATATATATATATATATATATATATATATATATATAGTGCGAGAGAGAGAGACCAAAAAGACAAAAATGTAAAAGTGATGAATAGGAGGGCGCTGAATGCACTCAGCAACAACCTTTCCCTTCTTTAAATCATTAAACGATAACAGTTTTTGTTACCATGTCCTTATTTATTATATTAAATTTTAATAGTTCACTTAATACAATTTCAGCCATTCAAATGAAATTCTTGTGGTAAATATAAAAAGGAATAATTATGTAATTATTGTAGATTGGTTTTTACAGATTCATTGTCTATTTCTTTCCTTAGTTTCTAATTCCACACCATGAACCAACTATCCCAAAAGTTGTCATGGGTGAAATCACATAAATGTTTTATATCTAATAAGAAAACATTAAAAATTCCATGCTTAATTTTTCATACATACGAATCAATGCTGAATTTTTAATGCTAAATTATTCAGTTTTATCAAGCACCCTAAGTCAATAGTGTTTACCAAAGTTTTGTAACATCATATGATCTTTGTTCCCTTTTGCATATTTTAAAAATTGATAATATACAAGCCAAGTAGCAAATGGAACAGTGAATTCAACAAAGCTCATCTTATATATCAATAAGTCGGATCTGTTCCTTCTGTTTATGGTCTGTTTACAAGATGAGCGAAAACACTTAGGTGCACCTAGGGTGACCATCTCAAAATGGGCTCAAATTTGACTGGACCCTTGGAATTGGCCTTCTAAGCAAGGCTCGTGCCCAAAGTTTTTCAGGCTTTCAGGATCATTTTCATTGAGTTTTCAATTTTTTTTCCTATTTATTTTATCTTTTTATCTCCAAAGGGACAGTTTCATAATTTCTGCTATTTTCATTTTTGTTGCCTATTTAAGGGCAATGTGAACCCTAATTTATGTGGTTGTTTTTATTGAATAAAAATATCAGAGAGCTGCAGCTACTCGAATCCTAATTCATTCTATCTAGCCAATTTCGCTTAAGTTTCGGCATTACACTTCTTAAAATAAACTCCATCACAGATACCTGAAAAAATTTCATAGAATATGTGTTCTTCTCCAAAGAAATCATCACAGAAATTATATCTGCAGTTGAAAGAAAAAAATATCAACACGCATATCACTAGGGATTTTATGCACATTAGCATTCTTTATGAAAATTTTAAGTGGCATAGCAAACTGTAGTGTACTCTGAAGTAGCAGTATCCATAAGCAGCTTCTGCAAGCTCCTGAACAGAACTTCATATGGATATTTAATAGAGCTGGCTTCAGCTATATGAGGAATCAAAGCTGGTTCATCAATTTCCTGGTACCAATGACATTTAACATACTGTCAAATCTAAGGCAGTCAACCAAAGTCTGTACGATCTGTGCAGATCAGAGACATCTAACGACATACAAATTCCAACTAACCATACCAAAAAGCTGTAGAAAAATTAAATATCACAAATAAAAAGTATAGCAAATGCTATATAAGAATTTTTATTTTTATTTTTATTTTTGAAGCAAATTCAAGGTATGTTCAACAATCATCAATTTATAAAAACCAGCAACAGGTCCATAGAGCTTGAAACATAATCCTGCAAAAAAAATAAATAAAGCAATGGTTCTTTCTCTTCATACAATTGTTATTCTTGTCTTGACCAACCTTCACTGCTCAAAGAGAACTATTGACACAAATGATAATATAATTTCATTAAATAAACACATGGATTTCTTGGTCAATTCAGTCAGCATTCAAGAAAAGAATAATCTGCACGAAAACTTCCCCCTTTTCCTAGGTTAAGGTATACCTTTAATATATTAATCCTATCCCCAAGGGCAAAAACAGCAGACCGATTCTTTAGTGGTTCCCTTGCTCTTGTAAAAAGACCACTGCTTCTTGTCTCTACACCAATTAAATCATTAGATGTTGCTATATCCAACTGTAGTTTCTCCAATGCTTGTATGTAAGCACGGAAATGAGCACTAAGAACCTGCAAATATACAGCAGCATTAGGCTACTTCATGAAATTATTTTCAAATTCACTGTTTCCCTTTAAAATTAATCTACTGCACATGTGTACTGTGTACATATTGGAGTAGCTGCTAGAAATTGACAATTCTAATATGGATCAGTAATTGCACCATTTAGCTCATACAACAACCAAAATAGAAGTCTTCTAAGTGAATTGACCATTCAAATTATGAAGGCTAGAAAAATAATATCATTAAACACACTTGATAATCAGCATAGAACAAAAGTAACATCTTCCAGACATCAGTTATCTGAATACATCAGGCCAAAGCATAGCTACCTAAGGTCTCAGATGCTATCATTCATATCTCACTTTAAACTCCAAGTTTATGGAAGCTTAGGTCCCTTTCAAATAGTAAACTTCTCGAACACTAAAAAAAAAACACTTTTCTGATGACATATGGGCTGCAAATTGCAATGTTGATGTGAAGTTCGTTCTACTTTGAGAAAGATGCTTTCAAGCAAGAACTTTAAACAAAGATAATTACATCAAGAGCAACCAAACTTTCTCTATTCATAGTAATATTAATATGTAGGCCAACATTACAATCAATAAAATCTTGATGGAAAATTCTGATTTCAACAGCTACCTTGTTCATTGTATCAATATAAGCAGCACGAACTTCATTATATACTTCCTTGCCATGTTCCTTGAGGAAGGCAACAACATACCTACACTTTTACACTTCCATTTGTTAGATTTATAGAGCACCCACAGTTGAAAAAATAACCAGAATGATTCCACAAATTTAAGATGGTGAAAGTAAGGAAGTATAGATTGGTACATTTTACATCCTTCTATAGCTCTCTTGTTGGCAGGCTAAATAAAAACATGCAAATGACGAAAACCAAAGCATTTAAAAAATAAAAATCATTGAATATTTATTCAGTAACAATATTCCGCAAGAACAAAAGCTCTGTTTATAAGCACAACCTCTGATGATTCTGTACATTGAAGACTGAATAAAACAAAGTTATTAAACATAAATAAACCTAATATCCAGGTCAACAATATAAGAATGAATAGATTTGTGTAGAACATAAGGTATTACTTAAGAGATATACATTTTTTAAAATGTACATTGAAAAAACTAGCACAGGCAAACATGTTTGGCCTGTTATCAAGTAGAAACAATTATGAGCCGGTAGAACTTATAAATTGGAATTTGGAACTTATAGCTTATCATGACATCAAACTATCACACCTAAAAATCAATAGAAACAACTCACTTGTACTTTAAAAGGACACTTTGTTGAAGTATTTGGATATTTGTTTTGGGTTTTCTCAAGGCATAGAGTTTCTGAACAATGAAGTCAAATACCTGCAGAAAGATGGATAGCCATGATAAAGATATTTGTTTATCTAATAAATAGCTTTCCAAACAAAATAAATTTCTGCCAGGTATTATATCATGAAAAGAAAAAGTTATACTAATACTATTATAGGTGTTGATAACCTTTGAGACTGCTTTCTGACGAAGTTTTTCAAGCTCAGGCTGAACATCTTTTAGAGCTTTTGAAGCTTT
The DNA here is from genome assembly GCF_033153095.1 of Gastrolobium bilobum. NCBI lineage: Eukaryota > Viridiplantae > Streptophyta > Magnoliopsida > Fabales > Fabaceae > Gastrolobium > Gastrolobium bilobum. The sequence continues at coordinate 62,668 of NW_026899254.1, forward strand.
AACCATTGGGTCCACTTCTACAAACTTCAGTTTCTTACTCAGAATCTCAAGAGTTCTCATATATTCCTCATTGACCTGAAAAAAATTCAAAGAGACCAAGAAAGCTAATTAAAAGGGAAGATAATGCTTAAACATAAGGTATGCTGAGCAGTATGCACATCATGTACTGGGTAATGTACATGAAATTCAAAACATACACCTAAATGTTTAAAACATATTAACTGTAGCCTAAAATGCCAAAGAAGAGCTAGAAGAGACATCTGATCGGAACAATAAACTGTCAACCTAAGTATTAATTCTTCAATCCAAAAGAAACATGGGGTGTGTGTGTGTGTTGGTTACAAAACATTGTATATATTTTAATGTTGCCTAAGCAACCAATATCTATATATGTCAAAACTAATAAACAAAATGAAGTTACAAGTTTAGGAAAAAATACAATCAAAACAAGTAAAGCTCTTGAGCTTTTTATAGCTAATTCCCTAAGGACCTGTGTAACTTGATCACATATATGCCAAAATCATAGAGATGTAACGTGCATGTCTATTTTGTCATAGATGTCTGTTTTCAAGCATTAGCTAAAGAACCAAAGTCGCTAACAAAATATATTAGATACTCAAATGTCTCAATCAGATCCTTTTTCAAAGCCTGAAAACCTGATAGAGATGCAGAAGATAAGAAGCTTGTGCAAATTACACACCACCAAAAGCAACTAATACAATATTACTGGAGAGAAGTAGATTACAGAGAAAGCATAAATACCTCTCCATCAACAAGAATGTCTACCATCCTTGGAGGAACTATTATGTCTTCCACAAACCTAGCCAATTTGGATTCCGCCACCTTTTGGGGGAAAAAACAGACCAATCATACTACATATAACACATGTACAGATGGGAAAAGACAGAAAAACTTAGCCCAATGTGGGAGGGGTAGGGGAGCAGCAGGGGAAAATAGAAAATAAGTAAGTAATATTGAAACTACTATTCTCTCATCCAAACATTAAAAGAAACCCAATAATTTAAGAAATTCTTCAACTGCCAAAATGTAAACAGCCTTTTCATGCACTTTACTTCCAGGATCAAAATGACAGTTTGTTATATAATAGTAGTAATTGCCATTCTAGTATTAAGCAAAGGCCAAAACACCTTTGAAATCCTAGTTTGTTTATATAAAAGGACCATACCTTTCGATTCTTAAGCCTCAAACCCATATCCATAGACTTCTCCTGGAGAATCTTTATGTCTGAACTAATGGAACCAATCTCAGCCTGATAAAAAAAATTAAGAGTTCATGAATTAAAATTCAATATCCACATAGAAACTGCAGTGCAATTTGTTAAAGAAGTCCTTCAAACTATTGAGTAGACTACTATAATTGTCACATTTGTTTTGATACATGACTTTTGAAAGATCCCCAGAACAGGTAAATAGGAACTTCATTATTGTAAGGTGAATGTAATCCTTTTCATACGGAAAAGTTTACATTAACATCAACATCAACATCAACAACACCTTTAAAGTTTTCATAAACAAAAAAATAAAATAAAATAAAATACTTTGAATAAGTGTCAAATTAAAGTTTAAGATAAAATTTACTTTCAAAAATTGTTAAGACTGTGGTTCCAAATTTTACAACACTGGTATTACTGTTCTTATCAGAAAATCAGGATAACATTTTTACCATCTTTTTTTAAATGATCATGATTAACTAAGAATTGGTTAGTTGGTTCAGCTCTTTATCGGGCTAAACATAGTTCACAAGCATTAAGCTCATCAATTGAACCATAGTTCCACCTGAAAATTGCATTGCTTCTTTTGCAATATAGACTCAGAAACATTTTAATAGATAACCTTCATAGATATTTAGAGCATAACCATGAATATAATGAAAGATTAACTTAAGATACATTTTTCATGCAGCAGTGATTTCCTCTAAAAAATTTATGGAAGGAAAGCAACTGGAATTCTGAAATAATAAGACTTTCCTATTAGAGAAATAAAGTGTTTCGCAATTGCATAAAAAGAACTCTGTCACATATACATCCAAAATAAAAACAAAAATATTTGAAAGATAAAATACAAACAAAGCAAGCATGATCAGTACTGGTGCTCATAAGTGCAAGCTTCTTCAAATTGCTCAATGGGTCAACACACCTGAAATCCACTTAGAAGAGTTTCCATGTGTGACAAGATACTATCACAATCTCGAATTTGATCATGAAGAGAGACTAGGTTATCACTTTCTTTAATATAATCCTGCAATAAATGGAACAGTTGCAAAAGTCATTGATTAGTGTATTGTCAGAAACCATGAAACAAAACTTGATTAATACTAGGAACAACGTGACATGACAAAAAAAAAATTCATAATAAAGCACAGGAAATTATTCAGAACACGCCATTATATCAAGAGCCATATAGAAAATATAAAGCATAAATTATTTCTTGCATTAGAAAATCCATAGGATTAAACATTTACATAATTAATTTGTTATCACAAAATCATAGAAAGATGGCATTCTCCTAGAGGTAGAAGAAAATGCCATTATCATTTGTTTAGCATTTAGAAGAGAGAGATCCATAAAGCCAAGCCAACATGTAAAATCAGTACTGCAACCAAATAGTGATTAAACATACATAATAATCATCAAATCTAGCAAAACAAACAAAGTGGTGTGACTATTTAAATTTCACAAAATTATCAACAAACCTGAATTGAATCCAATTCGACTTTACGCAAATCATTCTCAACTCCCTTCGTATAATCCCTAAGTTTTGTACCTTTAGATAGTATGTTTACAACTACCTGCACAAACGAAAAACAGGTTAATAATATGTGTCTAACCAAAACAATATTTCAAAAGTAAGGAAAATAGGCCTATAGAGAATGTGATTTGTGACCACTGATTATGCACGGGAAGAAAATACCACTGCATAAAATATTAACCATAAATGAAGTCATTAAGAGTATGAAACCATTAACATGCTTAACATGACACTAGTTGGTGCAATAACCTCACACTGAAGCACTCTTGAAAGCGTTTATAACTTGTTTAAAAGTATTGCCTTATGTGCTGGACTCTTAAGCTAAGAGAGACAAAACAGAGAAGCTAGTTCTGCCATTGATTAAATTGAAATATCCAACGAGGGATAAGATTTCAATCATGACACGAACAAGGAGAATTACGCAAATGGGTAGTTAATGGTGATTATGGTAAATAGATAGTTACTAAGAACAAGCATCGGAACATTACAAAGCTGCATGTGGAAATTCTGATATAAACCATTTCAGCACCATCTAAAGTAGTAGAGTTTCCAACACAAGGATGAAATACTAACTCACATCATCATTCCTACATTCTTCGAGCTCTTGTTGTAGTCCTTCCAATGATATATCATCACTGTAAAACAAGTCAACCAAAGCATCTAAAAACTAATAAGCTTGATTGCAAAATTCACGATCAATCGAAACAGAATAGTAATAACCAGAAAATCATCTTAAATTTTTGGAAGGGAGGCAGTAGAAGAGAGAACACTGACCTGCTTAGATCCTCTTCGAGAGTTAAGTCCCCAACGAATGCTCCCAAATCAAATGTATTAGAGGGGCTCTGCACACACACCACCAAACGTTCAATAAAATGCTCGCTCCTTCAAGTTGTTGATAATAGAAGCAGTTGCAGTGCAATTGAGAAAAGAAAAAACTAACAAGTAGGAGTAGATGGATGTGTTTATAATACTATATACCATTGTGCTGCCGGCAACATCAGCCATCTTGTTTGCGTCGAAATAATTCACGGATTTCTTTAATTTCAATAATATTTGAAGAAAAAAACTATGGATTAGAAGAACAAGTAGTTCTGAGCGGTAATCAAAGGCACACCAATGGCGTGATCGCCATTCGCCACCACTGAAATGAGATTTCAGAGACACATTGCAGCTGAGATCTACTTGTCTGGGTCTCGGAGGTGATCGGGGACACCCGGTGGGGTCCAGATTGGGCTGGGCTTCTTCTTTTTAAGCCGAAACCCATGGGCTCTTTCAGTTTTGAGTTATTTAAATAAGGTGATAAGTTTAAACTTTTCTTATATCTCAAGTAATAAATAAGTTTGAGCTTGATGGTTAAAAGGTTTTTATAATGTTAGATTTTCAAACACGTAATAAATACTGAAATGATAACCACAGTATTCTAGATAACTATGTACCTTGTATAGTTGAATACCTGATTAAAAATTATTATTGTAAGAAAGTTTTAAAAACTTGGTAAGACGATGATGTTTAAGCATGCTAGCTTGCATATAATTCCAGATTTTTTTTGTTACAATATGTGAATTTCATTTACTATAATTTTCAAATAATGGGATGAAGTTTTTTTTTATTCCATCATTATATATTTTAGGAATGATACCTGGAAATTTTGAGTGTGTGTGATTGTGTTCTAATTTTTTTGTTTTTAAAACTATTTTATAGAATAGTTAATGGAATAGGTCTTTTTTTGCTTGTTTTGAAAGTTAAAAATCAAAACACAAAACAAAAATAACTTTATTTGATTTGATTCTAAAAATAAAAAAGCACTTACAATTTTTAAATATTTTTTTACAAAACATACCTTATTAAACAAAATTTTTTAGAGTAAACACCAATTTTAGTCCCTGTCAATATCTACGAAGTCCTTTTTAGTCCCTGGCAATAAAAAAGGATCAAATTGGTCTCTGAAATTACAAAAAAAGGGTCATGTTAGTCCTTATGTCAACTCCCAAATATGTAGAGTGACCCTTTTCTTGTACTTTCAGGGACCAATTTGGTCCTTTTTTATTGTCAGAGACTGAAAAGGACTTCGTAGATATTGTCAGGGACTAAAAATGGTGTTTACTTAATTTTTTATTTTTTGTTCTGAAAATAAAAAAAATTAAAATAGATTTCAAACGGGCTCTTTATTTTTTTCACCACAGCATCAATTAATCCAATTATATTTGATGAGTTAATTCAAAAAATCTGATCTCAATAAAATTTATAACTCATTAAGAAATTCCGGTCCAAAAAATTTAGCTTGTTTTAAGCTGTAAAATTTATGATGTGTTTTGAGATTCAATTCATCGAATAATTATAAGTTTAATTAATTAAATATTTATCTTTAAAAACTTCTCTTATTTTTATGAGATAGATATCCTCATTTTTATTTTAAATATTTTTCTTCTGTGTGGGATTTTAATCTGTAATGACAAAGGACATATATCAATTAGAAGAAAAAGATGAGATTATTTTCATTAAAAAAAATCCCTCCAAATTCATCCCAAAAAACATAATCTTCTCTCTCTCTCTCTCTCTCTCTCTCTCTCTCTTATATAACTGGACAGGTCTCTACAAAGGACATATATCAATATGTTCGCCGTTGTTGAATATGAGGCACAAATCTTCAATAGGCCTTTTTCAAAGATGCAGGTATAGTTATGTTAATCATTTATATATTATGTTGTTTTGTTACATGAAACGTTTGATTGAACAAGAGCTTTGATTTTTTTAATTTATCTTTATATTATTTAGTGAACAAATTGATAATAATGACTTTAAAATAAAAATTAGTTTTGAAAGTGAGAAAGTTGCATTATTCCTTCCAACGAAGGGTTTCCTTTGCTGGTAATTCCCACTCATCAATATGGAAATTGAGGCCACTAGTGGTGCCAGCGTCCGAGCAAGACAAAAAGCATCTTGGTGGGTATATGTTTGTCTCCACTCTAGTTTGTCATAATTAACCCCATTTTAGAACATTCTTCTCATCACCTGACCCGTGTTTTGTCTCCATTAAGTCGATCCTTGACCCAAATTATGAGTTTGCTATGCGCTTTAATCTTTATCCCATATTTGCACGTTTTCAAATGTCTCTCACCCTTGGTCCTTGTATACATAAAGGGAACAATCATAAAGTTCATGCACAATAAATTTGAAGTTAGAAGTAAAATTGTCTACCTCTCAAATAATAATGGATCAATTCAATTTACTAGTGCTGTACCTATAGCCTGACCAAAAGATTATTCTTTCATTATATAATACTTCTGATGTATAAATATTACATTTCTCTACCTCTGACCAGAGCCCTTTTTTTTTTAAATGAATCTGAGCAGCAGGCCAACTACTTCTTTAACCTGTTTTAATTCTGGACTCTTCTTTTCTTCTTTCATTTTCCTCTGTTCAACAACTTCTTACATATTCATGGCATCGACATCAGCACCACGGTCTTCTTCAGAGCTAACTATCAAAATTGAAAGCAATCTTTCAAAATCACGACTATCAGAGCTGGGTATAAATTTGTGGCCCAAGTGAGTGACCAAGTCATATATCAAATTAATAGCTTGTTAATAGAGTAGCTTTTTTCCTTTACTTTTTTTAGACAGCAATTTCTTATCAGATGTATATATGCATGATTATTCGATGGATCCAATGAAATTTTGTGTTTTTCATTAGATGGGGTTGTCCTCCTGGTAAGTACTTGCTCAAATTCGATGCCCAAGAGACATGTTATTTGCTGAGAGGGAGAGTGAAGGTTTACCCAAAAGGCTCATCATCTGAGTCTGTGGAGTTTGGTGCCGGTGACCTTGTCATCATACCCAAGGGACTTAGTTGCACGTGGGACGTATCCGTTGCAGTGGACAAGCATTACAAATTCGAGTCTTGCCCCGTTCCTACACCTTCTTCCAATTGATTGAGATTAGAGCTAAATATTTGAATTTTTTTATTGTTTATCGTGCTTAATATTCACCAGGAAAATAAACTAATAAATGTGAATCCTACCATTGTAGTCTACTAGCAATGTATCCGAACTAGATGCCGTGTGAAAACAGTATAACGATGCTCTTCCTTTTTAGTTTTGATCTTTTTGCATGTGATCCCACAACCACAACCTTAAAAATCTCAGGTTTTATTTCTTTCTCTCTCACAAAAAAAAATAAAAATCTAGGGCTTTATTACACATGCAAATATGCGTGGCAAAATGGCATGCCTCCTTTACTTATTAGGAATTGATGCTCAAAATTTACGAAACGATGTGCTGAGCCAATCTGCGCCGCTGTGTCAAAGTTTGCTCCTTTTGTACTGATAAAGGGTATCCCTGAAATATTCTTGCCCTGGCTGGGAGAGGGGAATATCAATATGAATCTTTGTGCTGAATTGTCATTTGCCGTATATAAAAAGGGTCTTTCTTTTTTCTTTTCTTTTTTGTAAAAAATAAAAGGATCTTTAATTTCAACGATGGGTTATTTCTAGAAATAAAAAATGCGTGTTGTCTTCTTTTACTAGTGTCGTCTCTTGGACGGAAGTACTGGAAACTGAACCAAAGCTCAGAAATGATGGCACTCATGCTTGTGTGCCTGTGAGAAATTGATGATTTCTGAATGGGAAAATTTAAGAAGCAGTGAGCTCTTAATGGCCCAGGTTGTTTTGGCATTAACATAAGATAACCCAACCCGTTCTTTTTCAAGTTTCATGCGCAACGAACGAAATATACTATGGCTATTCTTTCACATAGATGAGTAGTCACATCACTGTCAAAAATAAAAATAAAGCATTTCATTAAAAAAAAAATATTTTTGAATATTTTCTCATAGACAAATGTAAAAATTAATGCTGAGATATTAACCAAGTAAGATTGTAATTACGAGAGGTGGTTTCAGTAATAAATAAGCTTGTATAAAGGATTCAAGCTCTTGTATAATTAGTTTTGCAAAAATTAGTTTGCACCTGTATTATTATGTGAGTTTCGGTAGAATTGTTAAAATAAAAGCCAATTTATCAATTCAGGTTGCTTATAATAAAAAAATTGACGAGCCTTAGCATGATTTTTCAGATTCTAATTTATTTATTTTTATCAAATCGATTAGCCGGGTCATATTTTTAATTTTAAGATAAATGAAAAAAGATATTTCAAAGTGAACAATAAAAAAAAAAATCAGATTAAATTTGACTTGAAATATAATAAGAAATTTCTTAAATAAGTGTAAATAATATGAAAGTTTATTAGATAAAATATAATTTGAGAAACATATAAAATTTCCGGTCCATATTGGATCGAACTATTTTAAAATTTGGATCAGAAAATTGCTCTAATTTTATTTTATTTTTTGGGTTTTTCCGTCTTTCATTTTTTAAATACTCCTAACATTAACAATCAAGTATGGGTGTATTTATTCTTAAATTTTTCAGTGAATTAAAAATAATTTACTTTTTAAATTAAATAAATATAAATGAATAATTATTTATTCACCTAAAAAATAAATATACTTTTATTTAGGCTGGAGGAGCCATGTCTAATATAAATTAATCCGAATTGAATCAAAGTATATTTTTATTTTTAAAAAAAAAAAACAAAGGGGCCGGTCCATCAAGAAATTGATTTGGACTCAGTGGCTTAGCCCAGAAAACTAGTGAAGGCTAATTGGGTGAGGGTGAAGAGTGTGTAAGAGTGGTTTTGAAATTTGGAGAGAAAAGAAGAGTGTGTTAATGGAAGAAGAGAAAGAAGCAGTGATGGTAACACCAGGAGAAGTGGTGGGTCGAAGTTGGGATGTGAAAGCCGGAAGAGGAGCATACGCGTCGCTTCACAACAACACCGTTTACGCCACCCTAACTGGCTTCCTCCGTACAATACCTCCGGCGCCGGAATCTCCTGACCAGGTAGGGTTTAGTGTTTAGGGCACAAAACAATAGAATGAATCCACCAAACAAATTATTAACTGCTTCGTTGAGCCTGTAATTATAGTTGTATACTGTTACTGAACTATATTTCTATGATTCTATCATACAGAGACCTACCGTTGAAGTAACTGGTCACAAGGCTCATGGACCTGTTCCAGAGCCTGGATCTATTGTCATTGCGCGTGTCACCAAAGTAATGGCTAGGTCCGCTTCAGCTGATATTGTGTGTGTTGGACAAAAGTCTGTTAGAGAAAAATTTACTGGCATCATTAGGTATCTATATATATCATGTTGTTTAACTTTTGGAGTTCTAATAATCAATCATGTTTTATGTTTTAAATATGTTCAAGTTTATAATTCTTGTTTTGTTTTGACAGGCAGCAAGATGTTAGAGCAACTGAGATTGATAAAGTAGATATGCACTTATCTTTTCGTCCCGGTGACATTATTAGAGCTCTTGTGGTATTGTTATTATTGCTGCTTTAAGAGTTTTAACAAGTTGATCACTGAATTTTTTTCAAATTGCTCTTATGCATCAATTGGTTGCTACTTGAAAAGCACCTTAACTCAATCCGTTTATATCAGCTTTCTCTTGGAGATGCCCGGGCGTACTTTCTGTCGACGGCAAAGAATGAACTTGGTGTTGTCTCTGCAGAAAGCACTGCTGGTGAGTTTTGTGCTCATATTCTGGGAGTTGCAGCCTCATAAGTGATTGTAGTTTGTTGCTGGTTCCCTCTAGTTTATGTTAGTGATTTATGTGACTGGTTTTTTATATAGGTTGTTGTGTTACTCAAGTCTAGTTGATTATGTGGCAGCTTTCTTTTTGGTTCCTTTATTTTGTCTATTTAGTGACTATGGTTTTTCTTCTGCTTGTTTTTCTTTGGGAAGTAATACAATAAGAAATTAAGAACAATAGAAGTGCATTTGGGGTTGAAGGAAGCTTCCTCTAAGTCCGATATGTTCAACTTGTACTATTGCTGGGTCATTGATTTCTCTTGATGAAAATTTTATTAGGATGACAGGTCTAGTAATGCTGAAACCCAGGGGAACTAAATGCATGTTTAAATTTGATGAGAATAGTTTGGATGTTCCCCAAAAGGGGGCGAACCGGAACAGTGGTAAAATTGTTCCTTCATGACTGAAAGGTCATGGGTTCGAATCCAGGAAACAACATCTTTGCAATTATGCAAAAGTAAGGCCGCGTACAAGGATCTCATCCACCCCACACTCGCTAGTCGGGTTTAACAGGGAGTGGTTTAAAAAAGTTTTGATGTTCCCCGAAATGTGTCCCAGATATCAGTAAATTGCATCAATTTATCAGTTAGTAGTAAACACAGTAACAGCTATCATTCAGTATGTGGGAATATGTTAGTAGTGCATGTAGGTTTTAGCTTATTAGTGCTTTGGATTGCTGTCATGTCATGATTTGAATTGGAATATTAATTAGTTATGAATGAAAGGACGCAACTAGAGATAATCTTGGAAATGTTTTAGATTCCACTTGAAATTTAGTCTGGTGAACTGTTTGACGTTTAGCTTTTCATGCATTCTCACATTAATTGCTCCCTTATGTCCTATGTACTTAATGCTGTTTCATCTTATTTATAGCAAGCACTGAAGTAAAATCTAATAACTGTATTACAAGTTGTATATTTGCAGGGGCTGAGCACCTATTATCAGGTAGGGATTTTCATATAGATGCTGGGCAATTTTGAAACGGATTGTTTCATTTAAGCTTATGTGACTGCGACACACCATGGAATGATGTTTTATATATCACACTATCTTTCCCTAGGATATACCCGATCGAGTTCAGTGTGCCTCAACTTGTTATACTTTCTTTCTGTTTAGGTGCAACAATGGTTCCAATAAGTTGGACAGAGATGCAGTGCCCATTAACTGCTCAGATTGAGCAAAGAAAGGTTGCAAAGGTTGCAAGCTGACAAGAATACTAAACTTCAAGCTGGAATCTGCTCTCCCTTTCATCGGAAAAAGGTCCTGTAGAAATCTACTAACATGCCTTGTTGTTAGAGTGAGAAATTATATGTGAGCATTTTTTTAGCCACACGAGAACGCAAGCTTATATTTTACTTTGCAAATTATTTTACATACAAAGTAGCACGAACGCAGGATTTGATTTCACTCGTGTTGCACGCAAGATTTTAATTTTTCTCAATTTATGGCTAAGCAGCGAATACTGTTTACAAGCATTGTAAGACATGTCTGAAACGCAATCTAATTTTGCGTTAAATTAGTTTATAGGTGTTCAGCTTCGATATAACATTTAAAAGAAAACAAAATAAAATATCAGTCTAGCCACACACAAAAGTGGGTGTTTTTTTTTTTTTTCTTTCCCTCTTTTCTTTGCCTTCTCAACAAAGGCCCCAACGTCTTGAGAAGTTCATATGCCACATGGCGACATTGAACTCAAAACTACATTTGAACGAAGGGCTTCAGCATGAACCAAGTAATGCCGGAATCAATTCACACCATTATTAATCAAAATCATTTTACATGTTGAATAACTTTTTAGTACACAACTTTCTGTGTAAGTGTATGGATTTTGACTTTTCATCCGTTCTCCATCATTACACGACATACCAGTGAAGAGGTGCGCGCAAGGACACAGTTAATGACGAGGATGTGTAATTATCTTTTTATACATTTAAGAAGTATCGGCTGTAAAAATGTATTGCTAGAGTCATTAATAAATTAGTTTTTGATTTGTAATGCACTAGAAAGTTGCATACAAATAAAAATGAAAAATTGTCTCTGATTAGAGACGATATCTTATTTGATATGGTGGTTAAATAAAGACGTCCCAAAAATAACAAATTGAGCGTCTTCTTTTTTCCTTAATAAAAAAACAAAACACTTTATCCACTAACAGATAAGTTACATGAACATTTAAAATTTTCTGTCGGAATTTCAGTGGCTGACACTGAATGTTTCATAGCTTCAATCGAATCCAAGTTGGGTAGAAAACAATGGCTTCAGCTTCGCTTCATCTCCTTCCGCCACTCGCCAAATTCTGGTCTTCAATAGCCCCTCTGTCCCATGGTTACACCCATCAATTCGCTTCCTTAACTTCATTCAGATTCGCCTCTACTACTTCTTCTACCAAAACCATTTTCCTTCCCAAACCTCTCGCCGTGCGTTTTTCTCTAACAGACTCCGACTCGCCCAAATCCATAGAACCTGACCCTCAAGCTCTTCTCCAAGATATTGCTGTAAGCCATTCATTTCCCATGCTTCTAATTTAGCGCTTTTCTTTTAATTCGAAAAAAAAAATAAAACTTCTGGGTGGGTTTCAAATTTCAACTGAAATCCCTTTTTTATTTTAAATTTCCTAATTTATTAGTTCATGTGCGTTTATGTTGCAGGATAGTTTTGATCTTCCTCCTGATTACTTTGCGCAGCTTCCCCGCGATCTTCGATTAGACGTACGTGCAGTGCAATCCTTTTTTGCTGTGTCTGCACTCAGCATTTTCATGTAATCCTTTCCATTATTAATTGATAACATATTTAAAAATGTTCCTTTGCTTTGGAATCATATTTGTGATTTATGAAGCTAAACGACGCCGCCTTCGACCTTTCAAACGGACCTATCTTGGATGAGGTTGGTACTTATTACTTATTACTACCTACTCTGCAAGCACAATTCAGATTCCAATTAAGATTGAGTGTTACAATGTTAATGGTTAGATGAAACAGTCCCTGCACAAGTGGTTTCATGTAAAAAAATTTCTTCATTGACAGTGAATATATTCTTGGAAAGTTATCTTGAAGCATTTGAGGTTCACATGTATGTAACCTAGTGCTAATCCATTGATTGCCTCCGAAAGATGTCTCCAATTTGTGTGTCTGGTGTATTTTCCATTCAAAAATAGAAAATATATTTAATGGGAATGAATATACTTTCTCAGTGTGGTCAAGAGTTGGGAGAGACACTGCTAAACCTCTCTCGAGCATGGGAACTTGCTGACACGTCAACCTCCCACTCTTTAGCGGCAAAGCTTCCTTTGATAGAGGCCAATTTGTCAGGCACTGCCAAATCAGGTATACCCTTGATCAACTTATCAATGAGCTTTTAATAAGGTACCCCTCCAAACAAATCCCTCCCCCAAAATTATAAGGGATGTAGCTTGAAGATCTCTTTGTTCTCTTTGCTGCTTAGCACTTGGCAAGCGTTTGGTATCTGCTGGAAGAAGGTTTCAATCAATGGGACAGTATGGCCAAGGTGAGCCACAGAAGGTATTTACACTACCCAATATGTGCTGGTTGTTCTCTGGCTTCCACGAAGTTAATGTAATGAGAATATGTTTGGCATATTTAGGGGAATAACTAACTGATATCCAATCAGAATGAAGGGTTCTGCTCTTTTGTTCTTTTAAATTTAAGCATTTAACTGGTCTTCTTGTTTGTTATACGAGTTCATTTACCCTCTATATGATATGAGTTTAGTTTGTTTTGAAATAATTATTTATTCTCTTCGAAAACATGTATTGAAACAAATTTAGGATACCAAGCTATTATTAGGAAAAAAAGAGGAAACCGAAGAACCATAAAATATTTTTCTGTAATCACTTCTTTATTGTTATCTTTACTTCATATTCATAGTTTGAAGTGCGACTACTTAGTCTCAAGACATCAAGAAAAATTCTTACATGGAAGTGTGTTGACCTCAGGTGAGGGTTAGCGGTTTTCATAATGCACCAAAAAAAAACCGGATTCGGTTTAGCAGTTACTACTTACTATCCAACCACTTCGGCCCATTCAGTGACAAGTAAAACTGATATCAACTAGAAGTTTGTATTAATTGATGCATTAACTTTGTATAGGAACACTTTTCGTTGCTTGGCCATAAATGCCAAAGATAACATGTTTCTGCAATGACTAATTGATAACAGTCTAACATAGTGAAAATCAATTTTCTAACTATTTGTTAGTGTTCAAGTCAATTTTCTTTTTGCTTTTAAAGACTATTATTTTAATTGCTAGGTCTGGGAAAAACAGACCAGGTTAGCAATCCCATTAGATCACCCCTGTGCACAGATTAAACAAATTATATAAATACACAGAATCCTTGTTAGCACATTTGAAATAGTGATTGTTATCTAAGTAATACTGATATTTGGCAATGTTTAACCATCATAGATTGCAAAATCAATGATTGCAGCAGGGAGAGCTTTATCTGCTAGTTCAACTGCAGCAATAGATGAACAACCCAAAGAGGAAACTAGGATGCTGAAGGTCTGTAATTAATCTGTCTCTGGTTATGGGAAGTTTCCTGTAATAAGAAACTAAAACCTTGAAACTGCAAAATTAGTAACCGTTGCCAAGTGCAGTTTGGAGATTTGCAGGTTGAATTAACACCAGATAAAGCCAATATTGGGGCTGTAATTGGATTTGTTTTTGGGTAAGTTTTCCCTGTTAAACTTGACTTTTTTAAGAAAGAGGCTTGAGATCGGGAAACTTAGATCTTTTTTAAACATGGAACATAGGATTCTTTCTTGGGAAATAGCTCAGGGAATTCAAAACATTCCCGAGAGTTCTTTGGAGTATGCAAATGACAATGCTTTGCAGCTTGCTAAGGTGTTTTGGAATAACTTTTCACTCACATCAATTCAACTTGTTTTTGTTGACTACTGATATCTGATGCCCAAATTTTCTAACTGTTTCGCTGCAGTCTTTAAGGGGAGCATTACTTGCTCTTTTCTACACCTCCACGATCTTGTCTGCATTTACTATGGTGGGACTTGTTCTACTTGGTATACAGCTCAAATCAAAGAAAAGTTGAGCTTTTGGTGCTTCCATCCCTCAGTTTTGCTTGTAAATGGTGTGGTAGATGCACAGTCTAAGTTTGTGCGTAATAGTATGCAATCATAGTAAAGGATCAAACTCAGTTGGAAACAATGCACATAGTAGCAATAATGTGGTCCTAAGCATCCAGATTAGGTTGAGCTTCCCTCATTCTTCCTGCCAATTTTCTCTTGTGGAAACCTTGTGATTTGTTGTTAAAACAGAACAAATCCAGTTTTAAATTTCATTTATAGCATTTTTTTTCTTATGGATGGAATGATATGTATATTTCATAAGTTCTGTTGTTTAACTTGGGAAGAAAAACAGTATACCATTTGTTGCCTTGTCATATTCTCTGTTTGCCTAATTAAGAAATTTTTGTTTTTAGACTTATGAATTTGTTAAGACCTGGGAAGCATGCTGAATTCCTTGCTGACCGATGTGATTGTCTGGTTCAACTTGTGGTAGAATATCACAAACGTATTCAGCAATGTCTATGTTTCCCCGTGTACCTTCTGTCATTCTGTCCTTGCTTGCTTTGTCATGAATAGATGGTCATAGAAAGAGGTTTTATCTCTCTACACTTGATCTAGAGTTTGTTTTAAGAAATGGTCCTAGAAAGTAAAACTCTTCGAGACTCGAAGTCAGTTACCTTTTTGCCTTGGGAGTAAACCATTCTGCATGACCTTGTTAAAAAGGTTCCAATCTAAATTGCAACTGCTCAAAAGCAATGTACAGGTGATAAACTACGACATGTTTCAATTAATTCCGTGTGTTTTTGAGAAAGCATAACATAGTTGAGAGGACTCGTTTATGAATTCAACTATCTAAAATTCTATATCCCATATCTTGGGGTGATCTATTGTAAATTTGATAAACTAAAAGGCGACTTTAATTGGAACATAGAATCTACCAAAAAAAAAAAAAAAGGAATATGGGGAACGCTCAGGGCATCCGGTACGTATTTGTAGAGCAAATTGCTTTATGCAGCTTATATAAGATTTGCGGGGCTCGTTTGGTAAATAAGATAGGATAAGGGTAGGATAAGTTTATATCATGTCCTGTGTTTGATGAGCATCTAATTAGTAATTCGATAAGATTATGTATAAGGAGAAAGAAGAAAGAAAAAATAAAATATAATACAATAAATACAAATATATTGGGGATATATTGGGTATCCAATATTGGTATTCTATCATGTTGAATTATAACCCAGCTCTCCCCATAGGATAAAATGAGACAGTAAGATAAGCTAATCATATCCTATTGACCCACCAAACAAGAGATAAAAGTAGGATATGATAAGTTATCTTATCATATCTTCTTTATCAGGTGCTCCAAACAAGTCCGTAGAGTTTAGATACTGTAGTAAAATAAATCGAAGCAGAGCAGGTAATGTGGTACTGCAACAGTAGAGTAACTCTAGTAAAATTACACAGTTTCATCAAAGATGTTAATCTCGTAGAATATTTCCACCCACCCCCCTAATTAGTCTTGCTAGGATTGAGCACTGACTGGTCATAAGTGAGGTTGAGGTCACACAACACGTCAGTGGTGTGGAACTTATTGCATTCTCTGTTTAAACTATGTGGAGACTTTTCGAGATGTTACAACTTACAATTGAATAATGGATGAATATACACATAAAGCTTCGTGATTGGTGCGAGTTTCACTCGTCCTTTTCCTTATTGCTTCATGAAGAGATTACTCTGCGGCAACTCGGCTGCTCACAATTGCTAGTTGACATGGCCAAATTGCTTTATTTTATTTTCAATGAAAGCATCATATAATTATTTTTTGTAATATTATCACCAGTAATGGTAGTTGTCAGACACAAATTGATCGGGCACGACGCCGCTCTGTCAAGATTCTTGTTTAAATATTTAGATACTTGTATATTCTTAAGGGTTTTTATATTGTATGAAGTCTACTCTGCTCTCGTACGTGTATGTGATTTATTTTTTGGGGTATGTACATCAAACACTTTATTTTCTAAGGCTGATAATGACAATCTACCAAATACTTTATAATGTAATGATATAGATTCATAGTTTCCTACATAATTAATTGGTCAAGAAGGGGATCTTGAGTTTGATGACGAGGGACTTAATGGTGGAAATAGTACATCCCATAAAAAAATGGGTTTGCTTTTCAAGACTTTCCAAGTTGATAAAAAATGTCAGGCTCTTATATGATATACAATTGCGCAGCTCTTATATTTAGCTTTCTTATAATTGATGATGGTTCCCCCTTTCTTCTCTCATGCTCGATATTTTAATGGTTCCGTGGCCGTAGATTCACTGAGAGGACAACTTCCAATAGGGTATAAACCCTAAAATAAATTTAATAATCACCAAAGGTTGCACATTTCCCTTTCGTATTAAGTTTTTGAATCTATTTTTGTCAATGTCATCTGACGCACTCGAAAATATCATTTTATATTTAACTCTTTGAAAATGCTAGATATATTTTTTTAAAGAAAATTGTCATTAATTAAAAAATTAAATAGTTGAAATCTCAAAAATTTATAAATTTTTTAAATTAAAAACGTAAATAGTTAATCTCATTACCATACTTCAAACTTTAAAGTCAACTTTAAAGAATATGACTAAACAAAAATACTATTACGCAAACGAAAACGAAGTTGTGTAATTGTCTCATGAGTAATGAATAGTTATAAGATAAAAATATGACGAAATAGAAAAGTTATCATGCAAAACATACTAATGGAGTTGTTTGATTGTCTTTCGATCTATTCGCGGCGTCATAACAACGTAATCGTTGTGTAATTGTCACATTGATGGCCTGCATCTATTCGCAGCGTCATAGCTTACTATTTCAATACCTATAATTGAATAATTGTTGAATATTTATAAAGAATATGACGACACAAAAATGTTATTATGCAAAAAACAATGGAGTTGTTTGATTGTCGATGCATCTATTCGCAGCGTGTAACATCTCGGGCACTGATGAGGGCGGGGAGTGATCGCTGGTGCGAAAGGGCATGTATAAGGAGCGGTTCCTGGCACGCTTTCAGCAATGGGGTACATGAATGAATCGAATCAATACCCGAAAGAGAGAGATTCCAGAGCCTGTGCTGGTATGAGACAGTACAGTCGGGAATAACTTATAGGAATTAATTGGTACTACCTACACTAACAAGATGCATGTACTTTTCGGTAGCCCAGAACGAAAGAACTCCATAGTTAAGCGTGCTTGACTTGAGGCAATTCTGGAATGGGTGACCTCCTAGGAAGTTTTCCCGGGAAGTGTGGAGTGAGGACAAAGCACGCTGAAAAGTCTCGTATTAGTGTGTGGGGACAGTCGTTGATCCTTGCAAGTTGCCAGCTGTTACACAGCGTGATAGCATACTCGTCGTATTAATTCATGTAAATATCGATATGTCAATAACTATTTTTATTTTCCTAAATTAGTGACGGAGGATCAATTTACTAGGTTAGCCTCTAAGGCCAATAAATGGGTTAAATTCTTACATTATTAAAGTAAGATAAATGTTATCCCACCACATTGAGGGTGTATATGGAAACCATTCTGTTCCCTGTCACTGTTTCTGAAAAAAAACAATTCTTTTTTATTTATGTGCCTTGAACAATTTCTAGAAAAAAAATATGTTTGATAACATGTTTTATTTTTATTCCGAGAATGAGAAATGCATTTGATAACACAACAAATAATAGAATAAAAAAACATTCCTATTAAGCATAAAATTTATTCGGATCATCACTTTCCTTTTTATATAGTGTGGTGGTGGTGACGGCGGCGGCGATGGTGGTTGTGGTAGTGGCGTTGTGGTTGTGGTGGCGGTATCAGTGGCGTTATGTTGGTGGTGACGATGGCAATAGTGGTGATGGAATGGTAGCGGCGGCGGCAGTAATGGTGACAGCGACGGTGGTGGTAGTGGTGTGGTGGTGGGGATGATAGTAGCTGCGGCGATGATGGTGGTGATAGTAGTGATAATGGTGGTGACGATGATGGTGGTGGTGGTGACAACAGCGGCCGCAGCGATGGTGGTGATAATGGTGACGATGGTGGTGGCAGTAGAGGTGGTGGCGGTGGCGATGGTGTAGTGGTGGTGGTGGTGGCGATGGCATGATAATGGTAGTGGTGGCAGCGGCAGTGGTGGTAATGGTGGCATAGTGGCGGCGACGACGATAGTGGTGGTAGTGGTGTTGACAATAATGGCTGCGACAATAGTGATGATGATGACATGGTGGTGGCGGTGGCATGATAATGGTAGTGGTGACAACGGTGGTGGTGGTAATGGTGGTGGCGGTGGCATGATAATGGTAGTGGTGACAACGGTGGTGGTGGTAATGGTGGTGGCGGCGATGGTAGTGGTGGTGGTGACAACAGTATCTGCGACGATGGTGATGGAGATGACATGGCGGCGGCGGCGGTGTAGTGGTGGCGGCGGTGGTGGTAATAGTGGTGGCGTCGGCAACGATGGCAGTAGTGGTGGTGGTGTGGAGGTGGTGATGGTGATGGTGATGGTGATGGTAGTGGCCACGATGATAGTGGTGATGGTGGTTGGTGACGGTGGTAGTGATAATGGTGGTGACGGTGACGGTGGTAGTGATAATGGTGGTGACGGAGGTGGTAGTGGTGATGGTAGGTGGTGACATGGAGGAGGTGGTGGTGGTATGACGATGGTAGCGGTGGTCGTGTCGGGATGGTGGTAGCGGTGGCGATGATGGTAGTGATGAAGAGTAATTGAGATAAATAAGTGTTTCTCATTTTGTGCCCAGGAACAAAAAAGCAGAAATTTTTTTATTCTTTTTTCTGTTCACCAGTACAAAAATTAAACCGGTTCATCCTGGGAACAAAAAAAAAACCGATTTTACCAAACGAGTTTTCTATTCATTTCTGTTCCCGGGAGCATAAATTAAAAAAAAAAAAAAAATTGATTCCGAGAAGGTTGTCATGCACACCCTGAATCTCACCCCTCTATACTATGCATTATCAATCGGGTCTCCACTTTTTGCCCACTCTAGCATGAAACGGGCCCATCTGATTATCTCTTAAGTTTTATCCATTACCCTCCTTACTCCTTGTTAATAATAAACTTCCTGTTCTAGACCGGGTCCTACCCGGACCAGACCAGATGTGGTTAAATGGGTTAGGTTTCTACAAGGATTTTAAATAGATATATAAGCTCACCAGGATCCCTTAACTTGAGGAGGAGGATTTCCACCTATGTAAAATTGTTTGTTTTTTTTTATATATTTCAATCGTTTCATTGTTTTGCGACTAATCTGATTCGGGGAGGATCTCAGGATTAAGACTTTAAAGATCTCCTAAAAATAATACTAAGGAGGATCGAATATATACTCTCACACCCACCTACTTAGTTCCCTAATACCAACTAAACTATCGTCATCATTTGGTGCCCTATGTAAAACTCTGATGTAACCTACCCTACAAATACATAGGTGCACCCTCATATATATTAGGGAAAAGTTTATCAATGCCCCTGTAGTTTGCTTAAGAATCACCTATGTCCCTGTGGTCTTTTTTTTATCACATATGCCCTTGTGCTTTATAAAAAATAAAAAATCACAGGGGCATATGTGATAAAAAAAATACAAGAATATAAGTGACACTACTAAAAAATGCATTTTTTTCGACGGAAAAATTCCGTCGAAAATGGTTAAAATTTCGTCAAAAATGAAGTTTTCGACGGAAATGAAGTCGTCGAATATCTCTTCGTATTAATTTTCGACGGAAAAATAAATGAAATTTCGTCGAAAAATTTTGTATTAATTTTCGACGGAAAATAAATTCCGTCGAAGTTTATCGACGAAAAATAAATAAAATTCCGTCGAAAAAATCTTGTAATACTTTTCGACGGAAAACAAATTCCGTCGAAATTTTTCAGCAGAAAATGAATTAAATTCCGTCGAAAAATCTTAAAATGATTTTCGACGAAAAACAAATTCCGTCGAAATTTTTCTACGAAAAATGAACGAAATTCCGCCGAAAAAACTTGTATTAGTTTTCGACGAAAAAAAATTCCGTCGAGAAATTTTGTAAACATTTTTTTTTACAGAAAATGAATGAAATTCTGTCAAAAACTATTGCGTCAATTTTCGATGAAATTGCTTTTTTGTCGATTTTTTTTTTATTTTGCTCTAAAAATTAATACCAATTTATGTTTTGCACCTGATAAACAAATATAATGAAAGTAAATAACATATCAAAATCATATTGATCTTAATATAATTATGTGTACAAAAGTCTTGTTATATACTAATAAAAAAAGTCTATGTACAATAGTCCATGTCATATACATCCAAACAAGATACAAAAGTCATGTTGGTGAATGACCTAGGTCCTGAGACGGGGGGCTGAGTCTCGTCGTCATCCTCATCATCTAATAATGCCTTGGGAAGCCTTCACATAAGCTTCTCCATTTTTTTCATTCGCCGCTACATCATAACCATGAGACTATCCTATTGCTCAACTCTTTCCTCTTGCTGTGCAATTGTACCTGTAGGCATGTAAAATATTTACAACACAAATAATTGGAAAAAACACAACTCTTCATCCACTGAGTCAACAGTACAAGAGCATTATATATTCTTGACCCACATTGCCTATATAATAGGTTATAAAAAACTCAAAAGTGCAAAAACTAAATATACATAAATTTAATAACATATAAAGAACACCAAAAGAAGGACGAATCGCCGTTCAGAAGACTATAAACAAATCTAACATAATATATAATCTTAGTATATATATATACTGCCTAACGATAAGTATATATATATGATGATTGTAGAGTAAATCACACAGCGTTGTGGAACTTTTCCCTATATACTACGCAGCGAACCCTTATATGATTATATCCTATATCCCGTGATTTCACTAATGGCCATCTGCTTCAAAGCTAATCACTAACCAATGGGTCAAATATCAAATACAATCCCCTCAAATAAGGGGAAGGTCTGTGGTTTCAAACAGACCAACTATTCTTGAAAATTGCCTCTAGTCAAATTAATAACATAAGATGAAATTAATGACAAGAGAAATGGAGAGGAAGACCACAGTGACATTACTGTCTGCCTCAAAACTCTGCTAAAAGACTATTGAGAGAAATATACATCTGAAAAGGAAGGATTTGTTTTTCTGAGACGGAGATAGTGAAACAAACGAGATATTATGTTTGTAAATGAGATATTATCCAGAATGTTATTTCTACACCAAAATCCCCATACCTATTTCATACACTTATTATTTTTTTTGGGGGAAAAAAAAAGCAACTTCACTTCCATCCTCTTTCTCTCACTTTTTAATGTGAAGAGTATAAATTTTTTTTTCTCATTATAATTACTTATATAAATTTAACCATATAAAATAAGGGTTAAAAGTTTTTTATATATATTGTAGGAGATAATTTTATTTTCTGCACATGTACATATATATATATATATATATATATATATATATATATATATATATATATATATATATATATGGCATAGAGGAGATCAAATTATGAATAACTTTAAATCCACAAAACAACAATGTACTATAATATTTATGGGAATAACATCTGTCATTTTAAAAGATATAACTTTATATCATTTTAGATCCTAACCGTTGATTTCTGTCCATCAACGGTTATAATTTATTGGATCAAAATTATTAATTAATTAATAATAAATTTGGCTCATTAAGTTTGACCCAATAAATTATAACCGTTGATGGACGGAAATCAACGATTAAGATCTAAAATGATATAAGGTTGTATCCTTTAAAAAGATAGATGTTTTTCCCAATATTTATTTAATATAACAATTAATAACACCTATAAATAGTATAGTGACGGTGTATTCAAGTAAACAACAAGAAAGTGAGGACAATAATATTCAAAAAAAAAAAAAAAGTGAGGACAAACAGTATGAGGAGCGCACAAACTCGAACCCAAAATATTATTGATAATTCATTTGACTTGAAGACTCTTTCTGATGCATTCAAAACCACGAACCAAATAATTGAAGTTGAAGAGATTAATTAAGTGCAAGTGGTCCTTACTCTCTCTACTATAAAATGGGCAGCATCGCTTCTGCGTTTTTATTCAATTGAATCACTTCTAAAAATACTTGTGTTTCTGTCTGCAACCACTCTAACACCAGCCATATGGCTTCTTTCTCTTGCTCAGCCACCGAACTCACCCCACTCTTCACTTCCACAACCAACGCAACCGCCGCTGCGAACTACCTCTGCACCCAATTCGATGCCATCTCGAAAAGGCTCACAGACACAACCTACGCCGTGGACAACACCTACCTTCTCTTCTCAGCCTATCTCGTCTTCTCCATGCAGCTTGGTTTCGCCATGCTCTGCGCCGGTTCAGTTCGAGCCAAGAACACCATGAACATCATGCTCACCAACGTCCTCGACGCCGCCGCCGGCGGCCTCTCCTACTACCTCTTCGGTTTCGCTTTCGCCTTCGGAGCCCCCTCCAACGGTTTCATCGGCCGTCACTTTTTCGGTCTTAAGGATTACCCATCACCTTCGGGAGACTACAGTTTCTTCCTTTATCAATGGGCATTCGCCATAGCCGCCGCAGGAATCACCAGCGGCTCCATAGCCGAGAGGACTCAGTTCGTCGCATACCTCATTTATTCAACCTTCTTGACAGGGTTCGTCTACCCCATCGTTTCCCATTGGTTCTGGTCATCAGACGGGTGGGCCAGCCCGACCCGGAGCGATGCTAACGTTTTATTCGGGTCCGGCGTCATCGACTTTGCCGGCTCCGGCGTTGTTCACATGGTTGGTGGCATAGCAGGGTTCTGGGGGGCTTTTATTGAAGGGCCAAGAATTGGCCGGTTCGACCGGACCGGCCGGTCCGTTGCCTTACGTGGCCACAGCGCTTCCTTGGTTGTGCTCGGTTCGTTTTTATTATGGTTCGGATGGTACGGGTTTAATCCCGGTTCGTTCCTGACCATCGTGAAAGGCTACGGTGGAGCGCGTGATTATTATGGTCAATGGAGTGCTATAGGAAGGACAGCTGTCACGACGACATTAGCTGGAAGCACTGCAGCTCTGACAACATTGTTCGGCAAGCGGTTATTGGTGGGCCACTGGAACGTGGTTGACGTGTGTAACGGTCTGCTTGGTGGTTTCGCTGCAATCACTTCGGGTTGCTCCGTTGTGGAACCATGGGCTGCGATCGTGTGCGGGTTTGTGGCGGCGTGGGTTTTGATTGGGCTCAACAAGCTGGCAGCGAAACTGGAGTACGATGATCCGCTGGAGGCGGCGCAACTCCACGGCGGGTGCGGCGCGTGGGGGGTGTTGTTCACGGGATTGTTTGCGAAGAAGGAGTACGTGGGGGAGGTATACAGCGTGGGGAGGCCGTACGGGTTGTTGATGGGTGGCGGTGGGAGGTTGTTGGCGGCGCAGGTAATTCAGATATTGGTGGTGATTGGGTGGGTGACGGCGACCATGGCTCCTTTGTTTTATGTGCTTCATAAGATGAATTTGTTGAGGATATCGAGGGATGAGGAGGGTGCGGGGATGGATTTTACAAGGCATGGTGGGTTTGCTTATGCGTATCATGATGAAGATGATGGGTCCACTAAGAACGGAGTGTTTATGATGGGTAGGATAGAACCCGCGAGCACAAGTCCCTCCAACTTCACCACACCGGAAACACAACGAGTGTGATGCCATTCCTGTTTTCCTTGATATTTTTTAAGGTTTATGTCTCCAGTTTCCTACGTGGACACAGCCACATCATATGAGTAGTCAACCCTCAAATTAAAACCCTTCTTTTTATATATATATATATATATATTGAGCAAGCAAGGGAGGAATGCATGCAGCAAAAAATGAGTCGTCGTCAATATTCTTATTAGAGGACTGTTTCCAAGACAGAGTGGTAAAAATGGAACGCGACTCTCTCTTATTTTGTTATTAAGAAATGAATGGTGTAATGAAATTATGTGTAAATTGTATGATTTCTTCTGCTGTAAATTTTTTAGAACGTCGTTGGTTTGATTTGATGTTCAAATCTAGAGATTCCCCCCATTCTAAACTACTACTCCTTCTTCTTCTTCTTCTTGTTTTTTGTAAACAATGATGTGTAAGAAATATTATTACTATTTTTATGGAAGGAGAAAGGTTTCTTGTACGTAATTTTTTGTAGGCAATTTGTTTTTATATTATTTCTTGGGTAGAGGTTAGTCTTCCTCTATCTCTTTTTGGGAAAAAAGACTAAAAATATTTGCCTACTAATACTATTACATTATATACGTTTATATTTTGCCTCATTAAAAAACACAAAGAAATTCTAATATAATGTGTATTTTTTTCATTTTATTATTTAACAAAAAAAGGATATGAGAGAATTATATAAGATTTTCAGTGTGTAAATAAATATCGTTCATGAGAAAAAATAGTAAAAATGCGGGTTGGAACATGTTTTTTAATTTGTATTATAAAAAAAATTATGTATGAATTATGTATTTTAAATTGTATGAAAAAATTTTGGTGAAAATGTAGTGTTATTATAAATTAATAAGCCATTTGAACTTCCAACTGTCATACTCGTGAAAAAAATAAATACCCATTTAAATTAAAAAAAGGCGGTAACTTATTTTGCACGTACAGCCATAATGTCACTATGTAACACCCAGTCATTCCAACTTTGAGATCAAAAGGAAATCTGCAGTTAACAGTAATAGGGGACACTCCAGTTACATCGCAAACCAACTTAATTATTCTTGTTGAAACTTAAATAAGATAAGGTTTTATTATGGAGGAATATTATTTACAATTTTTTTGTTTACAAATTATATTATGTTTGATCGATCATACACTAATCAAGAATGTATAATCAGTCATACTTAGTGTAATTTGTAAAAAAATTTATAATCGGATACTTCTCCTTTATTATTTGTGCTTTGATTTCTTATAATTATATATTTTGGGGAGTACATGATTATAATTAGTGACAAAGCCACTTATTATGGTGCCTTGGCACCAGCTAATTCTAGGGATGCGCATGAGTCGAATTGAAATGAATTTTTTTAAAAATCAAACTAAATTGGTTTAAACGGTTTGGTTTAGTTCAAAATCGATTCGCTTCTATTTGGTTCAAAACCGGTTCTATTCGGTTCAAAAATGGTTCGGTTCAAAACCCGTTCGGGTCGACCCTTTTCTAAAAAAAATAATAAAAAAATAAAGTAATAAAAAGTGGTTCGGTTCAAAAGTTATTCGGTTCAGTTCGAAAACAGTTTGGTTCAATTCAAAAATGGTTCGGTTCATGAACAGGTTCTGTAAAATTTGGTTCAGTTCATGAACTGATTCTGTAAAATTTGGTTCAGTTCATGAACTGATTCTGTAAAATTTGGTTCGGTTCATGAACAATTTTTTTAAAACTGATTATTTTAAGTGCAGTTCGGTTCGGTTCATGGTTCGATTCAATTTTTTGGTTATTTTGCATATCCCTAGCTAATTCTAAAAAATAGTATAAATTTTCTTTAAAAACTATGATACAACCTTAATACTAATTGAGTTTTTATAAATAATATAATCTTGACACCGACTGAATTTTATGTAATTGAGTCTTTTAACACCCGCTTAATTTTACTTCTGGCTCCACTACTTATTATAATATTAAAAAAATCTCATTTCAAATAGAGACGAAAAATAATAACTTTAATATTATAATTATATACTCTCTAAATTAGATAAGACAAAATGTTATAAACTATAACAGGAGAGCCGATGAATGCATAAGATAAAGTCTAGGACTTTCGGTATGGGTTTCTATGCTTGTCGGTATGTATAGTATATGGGTTTTATGTCTCTCCTTTTTTTTTTTTGATAACATTATGTCTCTCGTTTAACAGGAGAGACCGTTGATTTTCCTGCTGATAGAAAAACGGTGGAGCCCATTCTTTGTAAAGAAAAAAAAAGAAAAAAAAAACAAACACACACTTCGAAGTGTCAGTAGGAGATTTGAAAAAATTTCTGTCGCAGAAGAAAATTTAAACCCATAGTATATAGGAAAAATACTTCTAATGTTATCGCAGAAGTGTTTCACTCATGTGACAAGACTCATTAACATTTTTTATTTGAGAAGGATGTATTTATAATTTTTTTTACAAATTACACTAAGTATGACCGGTCATACACTCTTAGGAAGGTGTATTGGATTAGAATTTTGAAAGATTTTTTTGAGATAAATTTTTTTATAGATTTTAAAAGACTATTTAGAATTGGACGAACTTTAAATACTTTTTTAAAAGACATATTTTACAATCAAGATTTCATAAGATTGAATTTTAAAGGATTTTAATAGAATTTATAATATTTGAAAGGACAATATGAATTTTATAAGATTTTAAAAAACTATATGAATTTTTAACAAATATTTAAAATTACAAGAGTCAATAAAAATAATAATAAAGAAATGCAATGATATTAATAAAAAAGGTAAAACTTAATATAATTTTCTCAATCAATAAAACAAAATATAATTTTTAACAAACATTCAAAATTACTTATTAGCAACAACTCTCCACATATCTAAAATCATACAAGTCCTCAATGCATTAGCATTTTTTCATTCTTGCTCTTGGATTTGACCAATGAGTTAAAAATTATCTTCTTTATTTGGTATCAGAGCTATGTATATATGATTATAAGACTAATTTTTTTTTTATTTATTAAAATAATTCTAAATTTACATATAGAACCTAAAGTTCATGATAAAATTTCGTTTGAAATTTTTTGCAATTGATCTTGGAAACCTTGGGATTTTTGTTCTGCGTGATTAGAGTTTCCTAACCATATATCATATGCATGTTTTCATGAGTATTCTAAGAAACTTTCGAATATGAATTTCTGAGTTTTATTACATGAAAGTTTAAAAAATTTCTCAAATTATTTTCAATCGATACATTAAAATCTTAAATTGTTTTGGGGCTTTTGAAAAATAAATTTTTAGTTATCTATTGATACAAAAATTGTTTGAAATCGTTTCCTATAGCAAAGGAATTTTGTTCATGAATGTATTGTTACGAAATATAGGGTTTATATTATAAAAGTTTCAATCTTTGTTTAAATTGATCTTGTTTCATTCATGTAAAATGAAAATTGGTTTGAAGGTTTTATGTTATTTTTAATACAAAAATCACACTTTTTGTGCCAAGAAAAATCGCGACCCATAGCTTGAAAAATTATTTTTTAAACTTCCAAAAGCTCTCAAAAATATGTTTCTTTTGAGATTAATTATATAAGAATATTGTTGATTTGTTTTTTCTGGGTTGTTTTGTGGTAAAAATTGCTCAAAAATCTACTGTTTTTGAGCTTTGTCGTAGCTCCCATGACGGAACATGATTTGGAGCGGGTCAACCCACCAAAGAAAGAAGAAAATACTGCAATAGAGAAATCTCAAGAAATTCTAAGGATTAGGATGTGATTGTGAGAGAGGCATCTTATTTATATTTCTCACCAAAAAGTCTCACGAAATCCACACCAATAGAAAATCCACATTAAAATCGTTAGATTTTTGAATTCCACAAGATTATTTTTCCATTGTTTAAAATTCTGATTGAATACAACAGATTTGGATGGACTCTAAAATAATCTTTTAAAATCGTAATCGAATATCATGTGACTTTTTTTCAGTCTTTTAAAATCCTAATCGAATAATATTTTGTTCAAAAACAATCAATTAAAATTCTTTGAAATCCCAATCCAATACACCCCCTTAAATGAAGTATGACCGGTCATATTTAATATAATTTATAAAAATTTATAAATTTTTTTTTGTAAATATAACATTTCTCTTTTCTATTTATTTATTTACTTTTTTAAATAAAATTATGGGAGCTACCATCTTTTTGGATCAGCGGGAGAAGAGAAAGCTGTGCACTAACAGCAAATATAAACCCTGCAATATATACTCTACTTTTTCAAATCCAAAAGAGAATTATTTTTTTGTTTTAAATTAAATTAAAGCTTTAAAATTTTTAAAATAAATGTAAATAAGTTATTTATATTTACTTTTAAAACGATGTCATTCTGAATTGAAAAATTAAAAAATTGTAATGAAAAAAACTATTATAACTCTGAAATAAATTATAATTATAAAAATATCTTAATTTTCGTCCCAAAAAACATTATTTTGAATTTTAACATAGATAACTTAAATAAAATCCGTCAATTGCTGTTTGAAATCGAAGTCTACCGGTGATTGATGCATCTGAAAAAAAGGCGCAAGAAAAAGGATTTTTTGTAACTTTTCACTCCTTGTGAATTGTCGCCAAAGAAAAAACCAACTCCACTTTAGTTTTGAGCACCCTATATATATTTACTTCGTTGCAACGTCCTACGACCTACGGTTATTTACAAATTTAAAACTTGATAATAATCTGTCAAAATCCACATGTCAATTATTTTATTTTAATCAAAAGCAGAAAACGCAGTACTGTTTATTAATTTGCACTTTTTCTATTAAAATCTCCTAAATTTTCTCCCTTCTATATTATCCAGTTTCATGGAGGCGCTCCAACATTATTTGTTATATATCAGTCTATTTAATTGTTAATAACATATATGAATAGTACCCGTGGAATGAAATGATTAATTATAATAAATGATCCACTAAAAATATTGACAATTCAACAACTTCTTTAAATTTCATATGCAGATGAATTGTCAAAGATAGAAAAATAGCAATATATTATGTTAATCGATATATTAAATTATGAAAAATCAACAGAAAACTAGTTTTTTTAGGGATATTTTATCCTCTATTGATATTCAAACCAACCGAATTACCTAACGACTGGATCATCACAATTCACACCATACTGCAAACCTTCTAAGATCAATTAATGGACTGGGCCCATTCCACCAGTGGGTCAGAGGCCCTCTGCAATATGCTTCAAAATATTAACCAGTGAATTAAAAAAAGCTTGCAATTTCGCATGTTGTATGAGAAATTCAAATTTTCCTACAAAGAGAAAAAGGAGTGGGGCCCATCTTAAAGAAAAAACAAAAAATAAAAAAATGATTGGCACGGATATCGAAGTGAGAGTGGTAGGAGAGGAAACTTTTCATGCAACATGAGAAGTCTTTTTCCCTTAAAAAAATATATAAACTCTTAGTACTATTTGTAACTAACCAGTGTTATTAAACTCGTCCTGGGCATTGACCGGGTCAGGATACTGAGTCATTAGTCGGACTGGTGGGTCATTTAGGGGTGTTCATCAACTGATCTAAACCGCTGTGACCGAACCGAAAATCGAAAAATCGATAACCGAAAAAAATCGCAAAATTTAATTGGATTGGATCAATTTTTGATTTGGTTGGTAAAAACTGATCCAATCCAAACCAATCCAATAATTTCCCAACCCTACCCTCTACCTAATTGGGTCTTTCCCTAATCATAGCCCAAAAATCATATAACAAAATTTTAAACTCAAGACCCATTAACACATCATGTCGAAGAAAGTGAGTTTTTGCTTGATCTATGTTATGCTTTTTTTTTGGGTAAAATACATCATATATTTTTTTGACATGGGTTATTATTGTACAGTAGCTCTTTTATAGAATGAAAATTTAGGTTACTCCGTATCTCAGACAATCACATTGTAAATTTTTTGTTGGAGGTAAAAGATGGTAATTCAACTTTTTGTTGTAATATATTGAAAATTATATTATCGATTGCATAATAATTATCATACAAACTTTGCAAAGCCAATACATAAAAAGATATGTTATTTGCATAATAATCATCATACAAATTTTATGCTTTTCAAAAAATTGAAAACCATTTCAATTTAAACCGAATAAAATTGCATTGGATTTGAAAAAAAATCCAAACCGAATGGATGATTATATGATCAAACCAAAGGGATTGGATCAGATGATTTTTGCTTCCAAAACTGATCCAATGCAGACTGCGAACACACCTAGGGTCACTGATCGGGCCAATTGACCTGGATATATATAAATATATATAAAAATATATATAAATATGAACATATAAATTTAATTATATTCTCCATATTTAAAATGTGTTAAACAAGGTTAACTAAATAAGCTAAAAAAAGTATCCAATCACACTTTTACAAATTCATAAAGCACAAATAAATGAAAATGGACGTTATTACTATGTTAATTTAAATTACAACTCAGAATCCTCATAAACATATCTCTCAATGACATTCAAAAGGCTATATATTGCGAACTCATATTTTTCAAATTTATCTACATTAAAATGACATATATAACATTTTCTTAATTTATTGTTTCGCAAATTGCTTAAGTATTGCAAGCTAAAATTTGAGATCATTATAAAAGAGTATACTACTATAAAAAAAATTGCAAAAATTTTAAAAATGAGTTCTACATTTTTTTTTTGATAAGATGAAGTAATTTTGGTTTTTGATTTTTGATTTTTTTTTTTTAAATGCATGGCCCGACTGGGTCACCAGTTTTAGCCGAATTTGACTGGGTCCGATGCATAGCCGGTCGATACTTGACTCGAATCGATCCAATGATCGGTTTGAGGGTTTCGGGTCAGGCCGGATTTCATAACACGTAACTATTATATATTAAAAAAACGTGAAAATAAAGAAGAAATAAAGC
Organism: Gastrolobium bilobum; assembly: GCF_033153095.1. Taxonomy (NCBI): domain Eukaryota; kingdom Viridiplantae; phylum Streptophyta; class Magnoliopsida; order Fabales; family Fabaceae; genus Gastrolobium; species Gastrolobium bilobum. The sequence goes on from NW_026899254.1 coordinate 93,792, forward strand.
ATACATAAAATTTCACACATCAAATTTAAGTCATTCAAAACTTGCCACTTCCAACTGTTTTTGCATTGGTATATTTTCAAATTCCTTAATTTATATTATTGACTACAACTCCAAATTTCCTTTCCCTTTCGTCGATACAAAACAAAAAAAAAAAAAAAAAAAGTGGCGGAAACAATAATGGAAACAACAAATTTATGATTGTGTAATTAGGTACAATTAAAGAATGTAACAGGAAGAGATTACTCAAGTGTGGAGTAACCATGATAATTGATATATATAATTAATTAATAATCATGGGCACTGAGGATTGTTCCCAGGCCCACCATAGTAGAAGTATGTGCCCCATTCGTTGCTGTAGGATTTCTGGATGTCATAACAATTTGTGTTTTCAGCCAAGGTTGAGATGCTTTGCACATAGCTAAGACTGTTATCAACGTCCACAATCTCAAGGTTTCGGAAGTAGCTAGCTTTTCCGAAGCCATCCTCTGCAAAGTGGCCGGAGCCCATCTGGGTGGAGGTGTGTTGGCCGTTGGCCTTTGAGTTCACCACCTCACCACCCCACTCCACCATGGTGGCATGGTCTGCTAAGTGTGTGAATAGCTCTGCCGGCCAATACCCTACCAATGTGTTGTCACCAAAACTCATCCACCAATTCCCTACTTTTGGGTCCTAATTCATATTCACAACAACAAAAACATGTAAAAATTAAAGAGATTATTTTATAAGGAACATTTTAAAAAATAAAATAAAATAGTGTTGGATATTTTGTTTGGCTTTGGCATGAGTAAAATGTACATTCATTAATTTGTATGTGGAAGAAATATTGACCTTCCAGATTAGGATTGTTATATCATATTGGTTGCCAGCATAAGAAGAAACAGGCGAAATGGCAGCTCCAATGGCTATCCTACTAGTCGTTTGAATAAAACCAGCACAAAGAAGATTGTAACATCCCGTTGCTTGATACGAGTCACTCTGCATCACCCAAAACCTAATCATATTTATAAAGCACCTTTGCATTTTAATTGCTGCTGAATAAATAGAGCTAATTATAACTGAAATTCAAATTGTCTCTCCTTATCATTATTATTTCCAAAAAGGAAAAAAAGTGAAGAATAAGCTGCATAATGGATTTGGGCCCAACAGCGTATATTGACAGAGTTGGCCTTTGAGCCTAATCCTATTTAAGGGTAGTTGCCTGTTTAAGCGAACCCTATGGGAATACTAATTTAAACAATCGAAAATCAATCTCTTATGTTTTTGGAAAAGAAAAAAAAATTCTGCAAAAAAATAAAAATAAAAATAACTATGTACGGCAGATAATATATAGTTATAATATTAAAGTTGTTTTTTTTTTCTCTCCCCTCAGATTTTGTCGGTTAATGTAAGGTAGAGAGAAAAAAAAATAATTTTACTATTATAACTATGTACTACTTGTAGTGTATGGTTTTTTTTTCTTACAAGAGATAATTTTTTCCAGTGAGAAAAATGGAACCCTTAAACAATACACACATAATAGGAAAAGGAAGCCTCGTGTGTGTGGTTATTTTTTACTTAGTAAAATGAAGCTATTGTATTTTTTGTTGTTGAAGCTTTTGTGATGAGAGAATCAGAGAAATATATATATATGAGGAGGAAGAAGAAGAAAGAAATGCTGACCGTCCAATAAGTGAATAATCTAGGTCTGCTGTCACCGTAGAGCTCCGGACTGACCTGACTAGTGGAATAATAAAAGCTTCAGAGACTATTTGATAAAGTTAGTATTTCTGTTTCTACACATTGAGTGCAACTAAATAACTAATATACGCTCTCACAGGTAATCTAATTAATTCATAGAATGTTTGGTTTCTTCAAGGAACCAACTGAAAATGAATGTTCACAATAAAAAAAGTTGCAATCTAACATTGAATTCTACCGTTATGCATTGAGTTTATATCTGATTTTTAAATGGGAATTTCATATTCTTTCTAATTCCGTTAAAAAAAAACAGTTTATTTTCCTTCAACTTATTATTATTATTAAAGGGGACGGAGGAGGGTTGGAATTGAAATTAGAAGAAGTACCTGCCATCCAGCTTCAATGCTATTGAGATCAGGGCCATCGAAGGATCCTGAAAGGATCCAAATTTGTGAGAGACTGAACTCATTCATCGCTTGAATAGATGGATCCCACACGTTTATTGTTGCTTTTGCCCCGTATATCTCTTCTGATGATCCCGTGTACGCGATAGCATGCTGGATAAATATAAATAACATTTTTAATTAATTAATTAATAATGCAGAATCTCTTTTCATTAAAATGAAAATTACTAATTTTGATGACAAAAACTTTTTTTAATCACAATAGTGATTAAGATTTAGTGTGAGAAAAGAGAATATAAGTTACGTTAAAGTACAAACAAAGCAAACTTGATAACATTCAATATTGCAAATAGGAAATTGTTCTTTTTTTTGTGTGTGTGTGTACGTAGTACTTAAACTCTATTAGGAATATTTTAACTCAGAAGCTGTAATAATTAATGTATTTCAAGTATAGTACCACTAATGTAGCCATAATAATATAGTTAATTATTAGATACACAGGTAAGGGATGCACGCACCTCATGGCCATTGCTGGTGAGTACATCGGGGGCATCGCTGCGGCGAGAGGGAGGAACTCCTCGCTGTTTCTTTCCAAAGTCATACAAAGACTTTGCTCTCAACACGTCATGCACTGTGCTCCGCCGCATGGGAACCGTTCCCTTTGGGCATCGTGTCCCATTTCGGTGCCACATTTGCCATGCACCTCCTAGGGTACTTGTACTAATGCTACCATTCTCATCTATCGTCACATTCATCCCTCTTGGCATCTCCGTTGGCTCTTTCTGTTACATTAATTAATCAAATCATCCAGAATTCTAATAATATCAAATTGATGTAAAAAAGTAAAAAATAAATAAAATAAACATCATTTTATAAGATCATACTTCTTGGGGATCTGGAATAGACCGGAATAAACAGAAGAAAAAAAGAGTAAAGTGGGGACCAACTTCGAAAGGAAAACATAAAAATAATAATAATAATGAAATTAATGTAGTCGTACTTGGATCTTGTGATTCTTTAGAAGGGGGTGATCTAATGCTAGTTGTTTTCTTTTGTGAACACAATCAATGAGATCTCCATCTGGACTCTGGAATATGAAAATAAAAGTAAAAAAATTGTTAAAATAAAGAAGGTAAAACCAACATTATTAATGTGGTCATTAAAATCTCAACCACTGATTACATACACAAACAAACATATGGTACATAATATTAATAGTAATAATATGATTATGATCACCTCTATGGTGAGAACAGGAGGCTTGTTAATCTTGTCCAAATGCCTAGTAATCCTTTCAAGTCTCGGCCTACTGATTTGCCTATATCTTGTGTAATTTAAGGATTCAACCACTGCTCTTTGTAGAAATACGGCGATCAAGAAAATCAGAAGGAGAAGATGATGGTCATGAGGAGGAGCGGAAGAGAAGCACCTTCTCTTTATATCAACAATACCCATATCTCTCTTTCAGTGCCAAGAAAGAAAAATAATGAGTGAAACAAAAACAAAAAAAGCTAGAAAACCATTACTAGCAAATCAAACAGCAGAAAGGAAATTATATGACTTTAATGGGCATTACCATGCCCAAACACCTAACAAAAACAAGAAAAGAAAGTTGGAAAACGACTTATAAGGGGAGGGAAGGAAGGAAGGAAGCTTCTTTCTCTCTCTCTCTCTATCTGTATCGGTCAAAATAGTTATTAATGGTGAGGAGGGGAAGGTGGGGTGAGTTCAAATAAGCTGCTACTCAGAGACCTTCTTGAACCTTCAGAATCAAGATCATTATTGCCTGCATTTGATTCATGTATTGATGGTGCATGATGATGAAGCACTGCTACACATGCAGTTTAAATATTTAGATCAGGTGTTGATTGGGATTGCACAAACCCTGAAGCAAGGAGAGAATATAATTGTGAGGAAGAGAAGAGGGGTGCCTTGGGTAGCTTCAAAGTTGAAACTTATTGAAAGTATTATAAAATCCCAGACCTACCCAACTGAAACAATCCCCCTTTTATTGCACTTCTTCAATGTGTATCTGCCACCATACACTTTGCTATTAATATTTTGCTTGAAACCGCACACCTTCTGTTGCTCTCTATAGCTTGCTTTCCTTCACAGTCTCTCCATTCCTTTGCTTAACCTTTTAATTTTTAAAACTCTGACAACTTATATGGCACTCAATTGGTGGAGATATGTGCCTTTAAACTTTTGGTTTTTCCACGTGGGGCAGCCCCAACATTTCAATTTCATCGAGAATATATATATATATATATATATATATATATATATATATATATATATATATATGGGATAGGATCAACTTACACCATTGTAAAAATAATAAATCTTACACTAAAGCTTAACTGTTGATTTCCGTGCATCTAACGGTTGAGATTTATTGAGAATTAAAAATTAATTAATGAGTGAGACCTAATAAATATTAACCGTTAGATGAAGAAAATCAATGGTTAAGATTTGGTGTAAGACTTCTTATTCTTACACCGGTGTAAGATGATCCTGCCTATATATATATATATATATATATTGTAAATATTTGTTATTTTATTATTATTATTAGTATTTGTTGTATTGGGCCAAGCCCATTAGGTCAAGTATTAAGGTTTTCATTCTCTATAAATAGAGACCTCTTTATACAGATTATTTACACAATTCAATAATATTTCAAATACCCTTTTGTTTCAAGTTGGTATCAGAGCTCTCGATCCTGAGGGCTCTGCTTCCGCGCCTACGAAACCTTTTTATTCTTTTTTACGTCTCTCGCTGCCATCAGCCGCCACCGGAAAAATTTTTCTGGGGACCTCTTGGACCGAGAAGACCATTGCTTCACTGTTCCTCTTTCTTTTTTTCTTGTCTATTACACAACAAGAAAAAAAGCGTTCACAGAATCAACCTTCAAAACTTAGAACCACCGTACAGAACCTATTCATCGCGATTGGACCCTTTTTCCGGCAGATTCTTCACTCCGAACAGCCACAGAAACCATCGCGCTCGCCGGACGACCTTTGCCTGAAAAACGCAGCACCATCGGAGGTAAGACGCGCCTCCACGCGCCGCCCTTGTCTCTGCGCGTGAATCCCACGCGCCGCCAGCTTCACCAGCGCGTGACGGTGGTTCTCGGCTGCGGACCACCACAGTTCTGATCGTCTCTCCAAGCCGGCTCTGGATCTGTGCTCTCCACTTTGATCGGACATCGTTTGGTATTTTTTCCGAATTTCTTGGCTTCTTGGAGTTTGTTCTTTCACCAATTTCTTGCCTCCGACCAGATCTGACGTTGTTTGGTATTTGTTCCGGCCACTGTGTTACTGTTTCGGCCGCTGTGTTACTGTTCCGGTCAGATCTGACGTTGTTTAGTATTTGTTTGTGATTTTTTGGCTTCTTGGTGCTATTCTTTGACAAGTTTTGTGCAGTATGGCCTCTTCTCAAAGGAGTTCCTTTACAAAGTTTTCTGATGGTGCAACTTCTGAACCTAAGAGAGATGATCGATGGTGTTCTTATTGTAAAAGAACAGGTCATATCAAGGATCTATGCTTTCGCCTCCATGGAAAGCAAACTGTCTTAGAAAAGATGAATAGGATGCATGGTCAACAACATTTTACTTCCTCTAAAATAAATTCTGCATTTCGTCCAGATGAGTTGGAACGGCTCCGAACCCTCCTTGATTCTTTAAGTAAGCCATCTGATACTAGTACTTTGACTATGACTGGTATGAGCTCCAAAACTTATTCTTTCATTTCTTCATGTAATGATTTTAAACATTCTTGGGTTGTTGATTCTGGTGCTACTGATCATATGGCTTGTTGTGCTGACTCCTTTACTTCTTATCATCCTACCATTGAAACTCATACAATAGCCGTAGCTGATGGCTTTCATACATCAGTTACGGGTTCTAGTGACATAAACTTACAGCAGTCCTTACATCTTAAGGATGTTCTTCATGTTCCTAAACTCTCCACGAATCTTCTTTCGATTCATAAAATTACAAAAGATTTGAATTGTACTGTAACCTTCTATCCTACCCATTGTGTTTTTCAGGATCTCGCCACGGGGAAGACGATTGATAGTGCTAAAGAGCAAGGTGGGCTGTACTATCTGGTGTCACAATCTCCTGCAAATAAAGTAACAGATCACATCTTGATGTCTCATGGTCAATCAACTGCTGATTCTTTGATTTGGCTTCATCATAAGCGCTTAGGTCATCCTCCATTTAGTTTACTCAAATCATTATTTCCGTCATTGTTTTTGTCTAAGTCTGTTGAGTCTTTTCATTGTGATGTTTATGAATTTGCTAAGCATCATCGTGTGTCTTTTCCTTCTAGTATTACTAAGAGTGCTGAACCTTTTGATCTTATTCATTCTGATGTTTGGGGTCCCTCTAAAGTCCCTCATGCTTCTGGAAATAGATGGTTTGTTTCTTTTATTGATGATTGCACTCGTGTAACTTGGGTGTACTTAATGCATGAAAAGTCCGAGGTACCACAACTGTTCTTTCAATTTTATAAAATGGTTGAGACCCAGTTTGGTGAAAAAATCAAGAGACTAAGAACAGATAATGGTACTGAATATGTTAATCACAGTTTTTCCCAATTTATAAGAAATAACGGTATGATTCATGAACTTACTTGTGTTGACACCCCCCAACAGAATGGGGTTGCTGAAAGAAAAAATCGCCACCTTCTTGAAGTGGCTCGTGCACTAATGTTTCAGACACATGTACCCAAATACTATTGGGGAGATGTTATTCTTACTGCAGCTTTCTTGATCAACCGTTTACCCACTCGGGTGCTTGACCATGTAAGTCTTATTCACTCTATGACTTTTTTTTTCCCTTCTATTCCAATTATGAGTCTTCCTCCACGTGTGTTTGGGTGTGTTGCTTTTGCTCATGTTCATAAACATCATCGCAGTAAGTTGGACCCTAGGGCTATTAAATGTGTTTTTCTTGGTTATGCTCCTGATAAGAAGGGCTACAAGTGCTATCACCCTAGTAGTAGGAAATTTTTTGTTTCTATGGATGTTACATTTCAGGAATCTGAGTCTTTTTTCCAAGGTCCTCATTTTCAGGGGGAGAATCCTTCACCAGAAATCTCATCACCTCCCTTCTTTGAGTTTGAATCTTCAGTGTCTACTCCTTTACCTGTGTCAGTGTATCCTCCTCTTGGTCCTGTTCCTCCTGTGTCTGTTCCTCCTGTGTCTGATCCTCCTGTGAGTAATCCTCTTGTGACTGATTCTCCTGTGATTGATACATCAAGTACACCAGAGATATGGAAGATTATGACACCTGAGTTGGTATATCAAAGAAGGAAACAGCCCACATTGCCTCAGCAGCAACCTCAATCGTCTGAACCACTGGTAAGTCCTGAATCTCATATTTCTAATCATGATGTTAATACTTCTGATGACTTACCCATTACTACTGATTCTGATGATTTACCCATTGCTCTTAGAAAAGGAAAAAGAGCTTGTGCCAAGAAATCTTGTCCCTCCTGTCCCTCTTGTACTCAATACCCTATCTCCCATTTTGTTTCCTCTGCTAATCTTTCTGTGCAGCACAAAAGCTTTGTTTCAGCACTAGACTCTATTGCAATCCCAAAATCAGTACATGAAGCCTTGAAAGATGGGAATTGGGCTCAAGCCATGCAAGAGGAAATGAATGCGTTGGAGAAAAATAAAACATGGGAGGTTATTGATAGACCTAATGGAAAGAAAGCAGTAGGGTGCATATGGGTTTATGCCCTGAAATATAATTTTGATGGAACTCTTGAGAGATACAAGGCTCGATTAGTTGCCAAAGGTTACACTCAAACATATGGCATTGATTATGAAGAAACATTTGCTCCAGTTGCAAAGATGAAAATGGTGAGAGTCTTGTTATCCATTGCTGCCCATTACAATTGGGATATAAATCAATTTGATGTGAAAAATGCTTTCCTCAATGGTGAGTTAGAAGAAGAAGTCTACATGGAAATCCCGCCTGGTTTTGATTCTGTGAAGGGAGAAAATAAAGTTTGTAGATTAAAAAAGGCCTTGTATGGATTGAAGCAGTCACCTCGTGCCTGGTTTGGAAGGTTTACTAAGGTTATGATGACCTTAGGATACAGACAGAGTCAAGGAGATCACACTCTTTTCTTCAAGCACTCCCATAATGGGAAGCTTACTGTGCTCCTTGTATATGTTGATGATATTATTATCACAGGTGATGATTTTGTAGAAAAACAGATTCTGCAAACACGGCTTGCCTCTGAGTTTGAAGTCAAAGACCTTGGGAAACTGAGATATTTCCTAGGGATAGAAGTAGCTCATTCAAGGAAAGGAATTTTTATTAGCCAGAGGAAATATGTTCTTGATCTTCTCAAAGAAGCAGGAAAGCTCAGGTGTAAACCCTCTAATACTCCTATTGAGCAGAATCACAAGATAGGCTATGAAGAAGAGAGTCCTCCAGTTGATAAAGGACAATATCAACGGCTAGTTGGGAAATTGATATATCTGGCTCATACTAGACCAGATCTAGCTTATGTTGTTAGTGTTGTCAGTCAGTTTATGCACGATCCAAAGGAGAAACACATGCAAGCAGTAGAGAGAATTATGCAGTATCTTAAAGCTACTCCTGGTAAAGGATTGTTATTCCGACGTGATGGCAATCTATCTTTAGAAGTTTACACTGATGCTGATTATGCTGGATCCGTGACTGACCGTCGTTCTACCACTGGTTACTGCATGTTTCTTTGCAGTAACTTGGTGACATGGAGAAGTAAGAAACAAAATGTGGTCGTCAGATCAAGTGCAGAAGCTGAATTTCGAGCTATGGCTCAAGGCATTTGTGAGTTACTGTGGCTGAAAATTATACTTGATGATCTCAAAATAAAATATGAGGGACCTATGAAGCTGTTATGTGACAATAAGTCCGCTATTTGTATAGCTCATAATCCGGTTCAACATGATCGGACTAAACATATTGAGGTCGACCGTCATTTCATCAAAGAGAAACTTGATAGCAGGTTGATTACCACTCCATACATTCCCACTGGGGGTCAATTAGCTGATCTATTGACAAAGGGACTTCCTTCAGACAGATTTCAAGAACTTACTAGCAAGCTGAGAATGATAAATATCTATTCCTCAGCTTGAGGGGGAGTGTTGTAAATATTTGTTATTTTATTATTATTATTAGTATTTGTTGTATTGGGCCAAGCCCATTAGGTCAAGAATGAGGTCAAGTATTAGGGTTTTCATTCTCTATAAATAGAGACCTCTTTGTACAGATTATTTACACAATTCAATAATATTTCAAATACCCTTTTCTTTCAAGTATATATGTGGGTAATATTAACATGAGAGTAGTTCTCTCATGTTACAGAGAGAATCCAAGTAGGGCCCGCTATTTAAAAGCAAAAAAGAAAAAAGAAGAGGCACAATTTTTGAAGTGAGAGAAAATGAGATAACTACCTCATGTAAAATGAGAGTAGTATTTCCCTATATATATATGGGTTAAACATTTCTTCTTTAAAAGGAGAATTGATATATCATGTGAGTGAAACATAATTGATGGGTCCCACCTGTTTTGAAAAAAAATATGAAAGTATAAAGATTTGGCACAAGATTCGATGTTAGTGTAGGAATGATTCTATTCTTATGTTAAAGGAGAAACTTAAATCCCTATATATATATATATATATATATATATATATATATATATATATATGTGAAATTGTTTTCTTAACAAATGTTTCCTACACACATGTAGGGGAGAGATGAGAGAGAAAATATATAAATGAGTCCCGTTTCTCTATAAATGAGTGTAAGAAAGTATTTTTATCTTATGTAACATAATAAAATACGGGTTTTGGTTTTCGTCAGTTGTATGATAAATGTTTTCTTAATGTCGCAATTCAATTAGTAGTGGCCCCACATATTAAAAAAAAATTGCACACGAATCAAAATCTCATAATATGAAAAAGTATTTTTCATATAATATTAAAAGTATTTTTTTTCTTTATATATATATATATAATATAGGGGTGTAAATAAGCTAGACTTTGACTTAAATAAGTTAGGCCTGTGTAAAAGACCTTATGTATGGCCTAGCTTTTAAGCCTGTGTAGGCTCCAAATTACAAGTCTGGCTTGACCTACATTTAAAAAATAAAAGTTTTGGCCTAGGCCTGTTAGTCTGTTTAACCTTATTAAATATTTAACAATTAAAAAAGTTAACTAAAATAATAATACTTTATTATTAAAAATTATTAAAATAATAATTTTATTTATTTTATTTAAAATAAATAATATGATATAGGCCGGCCTACTTATAGGCCCGACATGTACAAAAAAGCCTATGACCTATTTTTTAAATAGACTTTTTTAAAAGTCTAGGCATATTCTATTTGAGTATTTGTAATAAGCCAAGTCTAGCCTAATATAGGCTAAATCATAGATCCCTGTAGACGAGTCTAATCCATTTACACCCATATATATATATATACACACACACACACGAAGCCCTTTTATCATACGTTGCTGTAAAAAGTTTTTTTTTTCAGCAATCGATTATAATTATGTATTCTTGAAAATACATAATTATAATATTAAAGTTATTTTTTTGCTCTTTTTAGAAATTGTCTGTTGATGTGATGAAGAGAAAAAAATAATTTTTCAATTATAACTATGTATTCTAAAAAAAATATAATTATAATCAATTATAGCAAAAAAAAAATTACATCAAGATAAGAAGTTCCCATCTACGAATTATTTGAATGGATTATATATTATATACGCTACCTTCTTGATGTACCATAATCCTGCTAACACCCACCTCTCATGAGTCATGAAAAGGTACTCTCCCATATTATTCTTTGTATTTCTTTTTTCCCTTAAATGCCTAAATATAAATTAAACAATATACAGATCGAAGGGCAGATTTATTTTATACACATGATATAAATTACACTGTCAATCTTAATTATTGATTTTATTTATATCTAATAATTTTAATTTATTAAATACATGAATAGTTAGATACAAGTAGATCATTAATTAAAATTGGATATGAAACTACTTATTCTTATATAATATATAAAATGATCATATCCTATATATATATTGGGGCAGGATATTCTTACACTGGTGTAAGAGTTAGAAGTCTTACACTCAATCTTGACCATTGATCCACTTGTATCCAATGGCTCACATTACTAAAAAATTTGAGCCCTTAGATATAAATGGGATCAGTGAACAAGATTAAGAGTGTAACTTACACTGGTGTAAAATGATCCTAACCCATATATATTACGATTTTTTCATTAAGTATCATATAGTGAAATAGTTTTCATTTTTTATTATATTTATCGACGACCTTAATGACATATATCAAATGTATATGTCATTTCAGCATGCTAGATTTCAAATTCCCACAAAAGAAACATATATTAGTGCACATGAACATGAACAAATTAAAAATTCTTTGGCTGCTATATTAATTTTCGTTTCCCTCATGATAACAGATATGTTAATATACCAATAAATTTAATTATTACGTTATCTTATCAAATATACATTTGACCAACTTGTTCTCTGTCTCCTAAAAGGAAAAGGACAAAATATTCATTCTTGAAGAAAAAATATATTGGTCACGCTATATATCTATGAAAATGGAGCTTGCTATTGATAGGTTTGATTTTGGAACACGTAGCTAACTTTTACTTGATTAATTATGGAACGTGATTTAAATTATGCATTGAATATTGTTGTCTTATTTCTAAGAGTTATGCAAGTAAGCGCGTAAGTATATGCGACAACAAGTAATATAGGGCTTTTGTGAGTCCCAGTTATCATTCCCACAAGGATCTTTGGCGTTTTTGACTTGACTAAAATTTGCAAATGCTATAACTGAATTTAATCTAAAAAGAGAGTAAAAATAAAAATAAAATAAAAGCAAAACTAATCTAAAATAGCACTGACCACGTTACTAATTTTTTAGAATTTTCTGATTTAATTTTTCTTGAGCTAAAGAATATAAAAATATATATATTAGGAAACAGTTTAAGTATCTGATGTAGAAAGAGTTTTTAAATGATAAACAGAATTGTAAAAACAGAATAATGAGAGAAAAATTTAAAACTCAGAGGAACATAAAAATGAATTTGTGAAAATGCTTGGAAAATTAGGTTGAGCTTCGGTTTACCTTTCTCAACAGCACTGGAATGAATGACAAATACAGATTATTAAAATTTAATTCTCAGTTAACGGATCACTTCTTGTTGATTTTAATCTCTTAAAATCATTTTATCCTAAACAATCATTTACACATCTCTGTGCTAAATGAAGCAAAGACTTATGTAATTCAAGTCCAACGTTACATGATGGTTGTCCTCATCTCTGAGTGACATCCCTTGAGTGCTCTCACAATCAAGTCCATGTGCTTAACACATTTTCAGAATTAGTCACCTCTCAATGACTACTTCCTAACATAATATCTACCATCAGGCCTCAATGACAGAATATTTAATTATAAAGCAAAGTATTAAACAACTGAGAATCAAAATTTAACAAAAGTATTTAACAAACATCCATTACTAAGGTTCGAGTAACCTACACCCAACCTTAAAAGGTTTAGCTTATACCCATAAGGGATGAGCTACAAAAACAGCAAATGAAACGAAAATTAAAGGGACAATAAATTGCAGAAAACGTAAAACACAGCCCGAGTCCTATTCACCAGAATAGCCTCGGTACTGTGCTGACAGGTTCTAATCATAGCAGGATCTATTTACAGTTCCAGAAAATACAAAAATAAAAATAAAGAAAAAAAGGAGAAGAAGAACACAGAAAAATAAAAGAGCCAGCAGACGAACCCAGGGCGCTCACGCTCACTATTTCTTCTCTTTATATAGCCTTCTTCCTTTGCATGCACAGGCTTTTGCCTCACATCTCAACAAGCAACAAGCATCACGCACTCCTTGCGCGTTACACATCAGTGGTCCCCAACCGCTCCACACTCGCATCAGATATTCCAAATGAAATTTCGCTCCTCCTAACCGTACGATTTCTGTGCACAAATCACTCCCACACTCAAAAGTTGCTTCAATCCCCACTCACAACAGAATCCAGCTCACCAATTAGTCATGGGTTTTGTTTGGCATTTTCTGAGCCAAGAATAAGTGGCTAGGGTTGGATCGTTTCTCTTAATGGACCGCGGATGGGGGTCAAAACTCGATGGTTAAACCAAAATCACAGAATGATTTGGCTTGAAGGGTCGATTTGAAATTGAAGATGGACGATTTGAGATGAGGCTTTGACAAAGATGGGTACGCTCACAATGGGTGTGCTAGGGTTTGCAAGACTCAATCGCAGCTTCTGAGTCTTTCTTTTCGTTTCTGATTCTGTCTCTTTCTTTCAATCACTTCTTTCCTTTGTTTTTTCTTGACTTGGGCTTTTGCTCAACAGCCCAGTCCAGCTATTCTTTTCTTTCTTTTGTTTTCTTCTTTTATTTCTTTATCTTGGCTTTTTCTGATTTGAATAGCAACAGTGGGCTTGAAAATGAAAACGCAAAGCCCATTAGCACTTAACCATTAAAGGACAACTTAACATAAATTTGTGGCTTTTCCTAACAAAAATTCTTCTTTTCTCTCCATTTGCATATTAAACCATATGTTGCAAGTCTCATCTAACTAGGGAAGTGTTTAAGATATGGAAATGAAAAAAATCGAAGCAAGAAAATATATAGTCAATGTATTGGGAAGGCTTCTCTGTTAGTTGTCTGTGGATTTTAATACTTTGAGAGTTGAGAACTCTCTTGGAAGATGTGCTACAAAACGCTTAGTCATCCATGTGACATGTAATTTTAAAATATATTTTTTGTGAGAATTTCATTAACTTTTATTATATATATTTTGGGGAAAATATTTGTTCTTTATAAGGACACAAGGTTGTGTCCTTTTAGTGATTAACACTATGTACTACAAGTAGTACATAATTATAATATGAAAATTTGATTTTTTTTTCATCAGTCATTCACCTAACGTAAAGAAAGAAAAAAAATAACTTTTTATATTTTAACTATGTACTACCCATTATACATAGTATTAATCACTAAAAGAACATAACTTATGTCCTTTAAAAAAATACACACTTAACCCATATATTTTATAATTGATCTGTTAACTTTTTATTATTTTGATGTATTGAGTACATATATGGCAGAGAGACGATGAGCCGTATAATCTGATAGATTAAATAAATATATATATATATATATATATATATATATATATATATATATATATATATGTATGTATGTATAAGTAATTAGTTAAATAATATGGAAATCAATTTGACAAAAAAGTGGAAACGATAGGTATATTTATTTTTTATATATTAGTATATACTCTTAGTAAACAGTACAATATAACCTATTAAAAGAGTTTACAAAAAAAATAAAACTAAAAGATATAATTTATTATAATCAAGTAAAAGTATATATATACTTATAATGAACAATTTAAAATCAATAAAAAATGAAAAGAAAGTATTGTTTAAATATATTATGGGTCTCGACTTCTCCTACGTTGAGAAGACAAAATTTAAATCGTAAGCGCAGTTTATTTTGTGATTGGGACTCCGGAAGATACTTGAATATTGCTGGTGAACTTAATAACTCATGATTTTAAAACAGCTGAAGTATTTATTTATTTATTTATTTTGGTAAACAATTATTTATTTATTTACACTTTAGCGATCCCTCTATGTATTAATAAAGTTCTATATATCTTTTACCAATTTTTTTTTTCTATATATCTATCAGAAAAGGAGTGTGGCTTACGATTTGAAATAATTAATACGGAATCTTTTCGCCTACTTGTGTTGATTGGAATATAATAAAAGAAAGAAAAGATTGTTTTTTTATGGAAGAAAATGTATTGCTTACTTAGCTAGTAAAAGCTAAATATCTTTATATACATTCTTTTTTCTTTTTTTATGAACCTCGAGGCATCCTCATTCAACCTCCTCCAGTCACCTTATTCTCAAAATACAGCCCTAAAAGCTACTTTCTCATTGGTACAAATAGTGCATTGAGCTTTGTCACCGAAAGAAGGATGAAACTAATCCTCTATCGAGGAGAAAGACAATTGCCAGTTTGAACTAAATATATCTAAATAAGGAGGGATGTGAATTATCAGTTAAAGAGGAATCTGAATGAAAAAGAGAGAGAGTAATAGCCTGAATCACTTATATTATGTACTTTTTTTGAGCTCAAATCACACATACTTAGTCTTTTTTTGTAATCATATCTCTATACTATTATTCTACAATGTTAAGGAGGATGTGAATGAAAAAAATCTAAGGGGATTAAATGATTACAAAAAAAGTACAGGATATAAGTGATTCAGATTATAAGGGATGAGTATAATTCGTGAGGAAAAGAGGGGAACATTGCTGTTTAATTTTTGATTATATTTCTTGGTTTTCTGATCACCTTTCTTCTTTTGCCTGATTTCCCCAGTCATGGCTGCCATAATACCTGTTGAGTGGATATTAATGATAGTCGATGAACAAGTACAAACAACAAATCCTTATGGCCCTGGCCCTTATCACTCAATGAATTGTGCAATCGGTGCAGAATCTCAATCCTACTACTGAGCAGGGGCTGCCTTACTAAATTTTAGGCTCATCTTCACAGTCGAAAGGTCCAACAATTGGATATTTTGGAGATGTAATAGAATTGGATATGGCACAAGCAATTATGGAAATATAATAAAACCTGAGAACTTACAAAATAAAAACAAGGGAAAAGTGTATGTCATTATAAATGATGTAAAGTTGTGTCATTTTAAGATAAGAGAGAAAGAGATAGATAAAGGAGGAGAGAGTTGACAAAAAAAAGTAAAGGTGTGGATTCCACCTCTTTGTGATAGTGAAATGATATAAGTTGTGTCATTGAAAAGGATAAACAATTTTCCCTAAAAACAATTATGGAAATGTAATAGAATTGGATAGGATACAAACAATTATGGGTGGAGAATTAATAAAAGGTGTTTTGAAAAAATTCATATAACATAGAAACAATTTTTGTAAAATATCATTAATTAAATATCTTAATTCCCAAAATGACTAGTTATATACGTGTGTGTGACAAATTAGCAAATTATTTTCCAACTGTGTGTATCAATTAAGAATTTGTTTTCAATCATTAATTTGCAGTTTCGATAATCAATAAAATAAAAAACGTCCTTTGTGTATGGAAGCAAAAATAAATTCAATGACATTAAGAGCTATGATTATGGAATTGTGTGTTAAATGAGTTTAATTAACAATAAAAAGTCAATGATCGCATGCACTGAAACACATCTTATCTTTAGTTCCTTATTTTTATTTCTATAAAAAATTTGAAAGAGAAATGAATGCCATTTGACTTAATTAATTAATGTAGCGTGGTCACCATTTAAATATAAAGTGAACGGGAGTGGATTCTCTCGTGTGAAAAAATGATTATGTGGTCATATTTTGATCACAATTACTTATTTAAAAATTATATATTTCTCTCTCATTTATTTCATTATCAATGAATAATTGTGATCAAATCACATGACTACTTTTTTACATGAGAAAATTCACTCATCCAAGAGTGAGCTCACTTTGAAGGCAAGGTGTTTACAGGAATAAGGCTAATTGGTGATCGGAATTCTTGTTTATGAAAGCATGCAGCACCTAACTATACGTATTTAGGATGATATTACTCAAATAACTTTGGAAAGGTTCTTTCTTTCTCCCTTCAGATGAGCTGTGGCTTGATCTCCCTACACACCAACCATCACTCATATACTTTAACGGCGAAGTAAAGTTAACCATGAAAACTTCAACAGCCACCAACTTGGCCACGTGGAATAATTAATGGCCAAGACAACGAAAACACAAAACTGCCCGTGCACTTAATTGACAGTGTTTTAGTTAATCAGTGGGGATGGGCGTGGGGATCGAACGTACTTTCGGTTGTGAGTTGTGACTGTTTGGTATCCGGAAAAAGAAAAGAAAAAAATATGATAAAAAGAAAAGAAAAGACAGGATTAGAGAAAATGTGGAATTATGTCTTCAATATCTTCTAATGACAAAAAAAAGGAAGACTTCGGATATGTTGTTTGTTTGTGTTTTGATTTTTTTTTGTGTTTATTTTTTATGCGGTCACTCTAAATAAGTTATTTGCAGTAAGTTCAATACAACGTCATTTTGAGGCGGAAATCATGGTATTTTTGTAATTTTAATTTATTTCAAGGTTATTATAGTCTCTATAATTATAATTTCCTAATCTTTCAATCTCAAAACGATGTCGTTTCGGAAGTAAATACAAATAACTTATCTGCATTAAATACAGAAATATTTTTCTATTTTTTTATTCTTAAAATTGTTTTGTGAAATAGATGTTTTATATGCTTCTTTTATTTTAAAAGTTAAAACACAAAATAAAAACTACTCATATCTGTCTCAAAATTTGATTCTAAAAATAAAAGATAGTTGCTTTTTTTAAAATTAATTTTACAAAATAGTCATTATCTAACAACTTTTTTTGTTCTAAAATTCAAAAAATTATTTTTCAAAATAAATTTCAAACAAGCCATTCCTTTCTTGGTTTTATGAAGAAAAAAATTGTAAAGTAACAAGTATTTCATATATTTTATGGGTATTTTGAAATTTAGGTAAATTATGAGGGAAAAAATTTGTCATTTTAAATGATACAACTTTGCATCATTTTAGACGAAACGACGTTGTTTTAGTGCATAATTGATATTTTTTATATTCTTTCTTCTCTACTTTCTCTCTTCCTAATTTTATAGAGGAGAGAGAAAATAAAAAGTCATCAAATTTACATTAAAACGATGTCCTTTAATCTAAAATGATACAAAGTAGTGTCATTTTAAGTAATAAATACTTTTTTCATTTATAATTTGGGAAAAATATTTGTCATCTTTGTTTTAAATCACACATCTTTGTGTCATTTTTTTTTTTTGGTACATTGCGTCAGGAGGTATTCCCATTCAACCTTCTCCGGGCATCATGCCCTCGGGGTACGGCCCGTTTGGGCTAGCCCCTCATTGTAACAGTGGGTGCACTAAGCTTCGCAACCGGAGAAAGGACGAGACTAATCCCCCAACCGAAGATTTTTGACTTATGCTCTGGCCCCCAAAGATTTTCCAAGAAACTGCTTGAGGCAGGGTTTGATCCCTGCACCAAGCAATCCTTTGGGAGCTCAGTTGCCAACTGAGCTACCCTTGGGTCATTTTAAATCACACAGCTTTGTGTCATTTTAGATAAATCGATGTCATTTTGGTACATAATTGGCATTTTTTATATCATCTCTCATCCATTTTCTCTCTCTTACTAATTTTATGGAGGAGAAAAAATATAAAAAGTTATCAAATTTACACAAAAACGACTAATTTCATTTAAAATGACACAAAGTAATGTCATTTAAAAAATGACAAACATTTTTCTCATTATAAAAAATATGAATTAAAAGATGAAAATATTTAAAATAAAAAAGTGCATGATTAATTTAAGTAAAAATTGAAAAAAAAATATTGATTAAAAAAATAAGCATGAAAAAGCTTGTAAATATATGATGTAACTTAAAAAAATCTCTTTCTTTCCATTTTTCCCCCTTTCCATTAAAAAGAGAGAGAGTAAAAAAATAATAAGATCATAAAAATGTTATCCCTAAATATTTTTTTTTTTATTGTAAATTCATATTAAATAAGGGAAGAGTATAATCCATTATTCCTTTTCCTTTCGTTTTTACTGAAATACTTCATATCAAATCCACCTTTCTCCAATTTTTTTTAATTCGAAATAACAATGATTCGGGTTACGAGGGAAATTTGACAATTCGTTGGAACACCGACTAAAATGTCACTGTTCACCAAGTTTTTTACCTAAATGTCACACGAATAATGTTAATTTTCCAATCTGCCGTAGGGGCAAGTTCGTTACCCGGTGTAGCGAACTTGGTTTGCTGACGTGTCACATTTATAGTAGATAACACGTACCAAGTTTAAAAAAAAAAAAAATAAGTATGGAGTTCGCTACATTGGGTAGCGAACTTGGTTTTAACTAATTTCGCTACCCCGTGTAACGAACTTGGTTTCCATTATAAATGTGATACGTCAGCGAACCGAGTTCGCTACACCGGGTAGCGAACTTGCTCCCGTGGCAGATTAAAAAATAACACTGTTAGCATGATATTTAGATAAAAACTTGATGAACAGTGACATTTTGGTCGCTGTTCCCAATTCATTAGTCTTAGGCTTGCTGCCAGCGCAAGAATTTTGATGGGCTTTTGGATCCTTGAGGCTTGTATTACTGGTAAAGAGTGTGCTTTTGGGCCTAATTGAGGGATATTGGGGTTTGACGTTTGGTTCCAATGGGCAGTGGTCATGATATTGTAAGGTGGCAGCTAAATTTTCATTGTGTATGGTTGGAATTAATTCCACGGCTCATAAATAATCAATGCTCACATTTTTATTCAAACAACATTATAATGCAAGAAGCGTGAAAACTTCAAAATCTAAATCAAACATCACCTTCGTAGCAAAAGAAAATTTGATTGCTCATGCTATTCAAGAATTTTGATGAGAAGATTTTTTTTCGCTCAAAGACATAATATAAAAATGCGGATCTCACTTTTATTTTTTCTTTTTACTCTTTTCAGTGGATCTTATATTTGTATTGTGTATATAGGAGAAAAAATTCTGCTACTATAATAGAAGAAATCTTGGCAGACCAATGGTTAATTTAACTGTGAATAATTAAGATTTAATACATGTCTGTTTATTTTAAAAAACACAAAGAGGATTCACTCCCAACAAAATACCAAATAATTCTCTTTACCTAGTTAATTTTAATGAGCTAATCACAATCTTGGGAATTTCTCATGTTTGTTTTACTTGAAATGGAACACTAAAAACAATTCAGTGTAATTGGCAATTTTTGAATCGCAAATATTGTTATAATCCAAGTAAAAATTAGAAAATCACCAATTAAATAAAGATAGGCCACACAAGCCAATAAAAACACTATATATAATAAAAAGCAACTTAATTTATTGCTATTTATGTTAGGGGTTTTTTGTTTGTCTTTTAACGTGACATAATAAATTTTTTTACACACACAATAATTTGTGAGACCCGTATTTTGTGAAAAAAAAAAACTAAGGCACCGAAATCCTTTATTTTATATACACGCAACAAAATTAGAAAGATAGTCTATTTTATTAAAAGAATTCCAGCCGCCAACGTAATTCTAATTCGAAGAAAGGTACTCACTCCGTTTAATTCGAGGTTGAAAGTTGGAACCTGCAGGAAGTTCAAAAACCAGAGCAGCATGAGAATATCTTCTTGTTGATATTGATTCTTATTACCAAAGGCGCAAAGTAAATCACACACCGTGCAGCAATAATAAGCTTAAGCAAATAAGCATGATGAAAAAAGGGATCAGAAGTTGCGGTGGAAAAAAAGCCACGGTCAAGAAAAGGGTGCATGAAAGGTAAAGGGGGACCCGAGAATGCTCTGTGCACTTATAGAGGAGTGAGGCAGAGGACTTGGGGAAAATGGGTTGCAGAAATAAGAGAACCCAAACGTGGCACTAGGCATTGGCTTGGCACTTTCAACACCTCTATTGAAGCCGCACTTGCTTATGACAATGCTGCTAGAAGGCTCTACGGTGCATCAGCCAAGCTCAATTTGCCAACACCTCGAGTTCCTCCATCTCCAAACATAGACAACAACTATTGTAATAAAGTAGTTGATCATAATTTGATCATTCCTCCGAGGTTTGTATCTAACTCCAACAAGACTTCGTGTAATAATAATACGGTGCTTCTTGGAGACATGAGCTGTACTGGGGTGTTCTGGGAGAGTAGTTTAGACCATGAAGCACAAAGTCTTACCCGGAGCACTAGTAACTTCGTTAGGGATGATTTTCTGTAACTGGATGATATACTTGGTCAGGAACTTAAGAATTGGGATCCATTACTGTAGATGTAATCAATTTGGGGTTGTCACTTACTCTTGCCCACTAGTAATCAAGAATTTTAAAGAGTGGCAGCATCATATCGTTGCTGTTATATATGTATGCATACGATAATGGAAGAAAATTCATTTACAACTTTTTTTTACAAAATTTTGCAAATTACATTATGGGGTTTATTAGTATCAAAGTAACAGAAAAACAAAATCTTATTCATGCACACTCATTCAAAAGCGGGACACACCAGGTGAGAGAAAAAAAGAAGAAAAAGAGTAATTCATTTATAGATGTGAAGGCAGGATACAATATGATTTTACTGTTACATGACATAAATAAAATCCTTACATTATATACTTTCAAAAATACATAATATAGTTTATAAGAGTTTGTAAATAAACAATTTATAAATGTAACCCTTCCTATGATAATAATCATACTTCTGCATCTTTTAATTTCTCTAGCTACATTTTGACACTTTGTCCTTCCCTTTCGTGTAGTTTTATTTCTTGAATAGTTTTATTTCTATGCAAGACACGTAGGCACCACCTTAGGCCAAGCAGAATCCAGGTTAAACTGGTGTAGATCGAGCTCTCCATTGGGCTTGTTGGGTCTAGTATTACTCGGTTTAGGGGTACACACAGCCTTCAATTTGGGAGGCCCAGTTTATGAGTTCATGAGCTATAATGGACTGAAAGGTACAATCTCCATGTTTAATTGTGTTCTGATTTTTTTTATTTTCAAAATTATTTTATAAAATAGTTATGAAAATGGGTAATATTACTCTCATGTAGCATGAGAGTAGTTCTCTCATGTTACAGAGAGAATCCAATGTAGGGCCCGCTATTTAAAAGAAAAAAAGAAAAAGAAAAAAAAAGGGGCACGATTTTCGAAGTGAGAGAAAATGAGATAACTACCTCATGTAAAATGAGAGTAGTATTTCCCTATGAAAATATATATTTTTTATTTTGATAGTTAAAAGTCAAAATATAAGACAAAAATAACTCACATGTTTTCTAAATTTAATTCTAAAAAAAAAGTTACAATTTTCAAAACTTTTTTTATAAAATAGACTTTATCAAACGATTTTTTTTTTATTTTTTTGTTTTGAAAAACAAAAAATTATTTTTAGGAAGAGTATTCAAACAGCACCTCAGTTTATGAGTTTTTTGAGCTGAATTAAACTATTTATTGACTTGTCAAAATTTCACTCATATTCTATTTGTGCTATGCTTAATAAAATATATTAAACTTGCTTTGTTGTGGCAAGGCAACTAGCAGTACGGTGAACAAGCGAGCTCTGAATTAAATGCATGAAGGATTTTAAACATAAGCACCCCCATCCGTCAACACAGGGGGTGGTCGCTAAACATGTAAAGCAACCTGCTATCTTTCATTCCCCGCAATCCACCATTCCACATAGAGATCCATTTGCTGCCACGAGTTTAAACGATGGGGAAATGACTTTGGGGTGGTCCCTAAAAAAAAACTAATGTACTCCCGGGTGTAAATGGGCCAGGCTGGCCCAGCCCAGCCTACGGCCCGGCCTACATTGAGCTCAGCTCAGGCCCGACCTTTCAGAAAAGTAGAGTAGACTTAGGCTTATAAAAAAGCTTTTTTAATAAATAGGTCATAGGCCAATTTTGTCAAGCCCGGCCTACAGCCTTGTAGGCTGGCCTATTTAATTTATTAAAATAAAATAATAAAATAATATTTATTTTATGTGGCAATGACACAAAGTACCAAATACCAATATCTCTTACTTTTTGTGCTATTTTATTTTATGAAAGGAAAACTTGTCTGATGTCTCCAAATTTTACATGCTGTTGCAGCTTAATACCATGGAACAATGAGTACCTTGCTGGATTATGATGTTACTGATGAAGATCTTTCAATAATACTCTTTTTTCCCTTGTCTTGATGGTGGTTTAAAGATTTTTAGATGAATGACATTTTCTTGTAGACTTTATTTCAGCATCTAGTAATTGTATTTTTCTTATTTTTTCCATTTCTTTGACTCTATTCCTCTATGATATACATTCTAGAGCTGAGGTATTATGTTGACTCTTTCTTGTTTGTCATTTTTTTCTTATAAGAAGTACTAGTGCATGCATGAATGAAACTTTCTTTGCTCTATATAATTATTTTTTTTGCTTGGTATATATGCAGGGAGGCCTACAAGGCCATGTCAGGCTTTCTTATTTTTGAAAATGGGCCGGGCTTGGCCTACAAATAAAGCCTTTAATAGGCCAGTAGGTCAGATAGGCTGAATTTTTTTTTACATAGGCTTGGGCCAGGATGGCCAAAGCCCAGCCCAGCCCAGCCCATTTACACCCCTATCCCCAGGCAATGCATTGTTAGCAGTTTTACGAATAAGAGGGTTTTCTTGTTATATGAATCACTTTACTTATATAAATTATCAGTATCTTTTATTTTATTTTTTATTTTATTTTTGGTAAGGGGCTATGCGCCCCTAAACAAACACAAAAAAAAACAAAAAAATTACATGAGGGAGTGTTTAGTTCTATGAACAGAGCTAAAATCAGAAAAATTCAACCATCTAATCTCAGGAGGGAAAAACTGAAATACAGTCAAATCTGCTTGATCTGAATTCTCCAGCGGAAGATTAGCTAACCAGTCCGCACAAATATTACCCTCCCTGTGAGTATGTAACAATTGAACCGACCAATCTTTTGAAAGCCATTCCCGTATACGAGTAACTAAATGAGACTCACAGGATGCATCACCTAGTTTGGTGAGCAAAGTGATAGCATAAGCTGAATCACTTTCAATAATAATCTTCCTCCACCCACCCAAGCTCTCTCTAGCCCTTTCAAAATACCCCACAATCCAGCAGTAATTGCATTGCAATAACCCACCATGTAAGAGAAAGCTTCCAACCACTTACCATCTGGACCACGAATCAGATCATCACAAGCAGCTCTACCCGGGTTACCTCTGGAAGCCTCATCAGTATTTATTTTTATCCACCCATGTTCAGGAGGCTCCCATCTAATCATGATTGCTGGAATAGATCTATCACAAATCCTATTATTACTTGATTCACAAGCTAAAAACACCTCCTTAGCATAAGAAATTATAATCTCAATCTTATACCTGCTATCAATTCCTCCTGCAGCATGGAAAATAAGGAATAGTAGCAAGGACTGACTGCGAAAGAGTAATTCTACCTGCTTGAGACAAACAATTTGACTTCCAACCATTTTTTTTTTTGGTAATCACTTCCAACCATTTAACTTATCATTAACTCTGTCCACTATTGCCTTGTATGATTCTTTTTTTACTCGGCCGTGTTCCTCCAAGCTCCCAAGTATCTTCCTACATTATTAACCCTCTTGAAATTACAAATTTCTGATATATTTCTTGCCACATCTTCAGAGATATTCTTTGAAAAGAAAATATTTGTCTTCTGAACACTAACTTTTTGACCTGAAATTTCTCCAAATAAATCTAAGCACTTCAGAGGTATCTTTTATTTTAATTATACCTTTAATATTATAAATGAAGTGATACATACTAAGTTATATTATTTTTTCTGATTCATAATATCTTAACTAGGTGTTGCACACATATTAAAAAGGTTATTAAATAGATGAAAATATAATTGCATTAGTGTTTTTCTTATTTTATTTAATAAAGATAACAAGACACATAAATAAAGATAAAAAAAATAATTAATGTGCTTTTACTTTTTTAAGGTGATGGATAAAATGAAACAAATCTTATTTTCTAAAATAACACGTTTTTTGAACCAAAATCAGTAGTGTTATTAAACCCGACCAGGGTATCGATCCGGTCGGGGTACTGGGTTACTGGGTCACTGGTCGGACCGGTTGACCCAGATATATATATAGATATATAAAAATATATATAAATATGAACATACAAACTCAATTGTATTCTTCATATCTAAAATGAATTAAATAAATTCATTAAATAAGTTAAAAACATGAAGTATAAATAAATAAAAATGCATGTTATTACTATGTCAATTTAAATTGCAACTCAGAATTCCCATAAACATACCTCTCAATGACATTGAACTCATATTTTTTGAATTCAACTACATTAAAAATGACATATGTCACATTATCTTAATTTATTATTCCACAAATTGCTTCAGTATTGGAAGCTAAAATCTGAGGTCATAGTAAAAGAGTATACTAGAAAATAAAATTATAAAAAGTTTTTAAAATGAGTTCTACATTTTTTTGACAAGATGAAATAATTTTGGTATTTTAGTTTTTTTTTAGATGCATGGCCCGACCGGGTCACCGATTTTGACCGGGTTTGGCCGGGTTTTGGCCGGGTTTGACCGGGTCGATGCATGACTGGTCCCATACTTGACCCGAACCGGTCCAATGACCGGTTCACCAGGTTTCGGGTCGACCCGGACGGGTCGGGTTTTACAACTATGAAAAGGAGTATGCATTGAGAAATAATATTATTAAACTCGAATCGATTGTCGATCCGACTGAGGTAGTTGGTCAATAGATCGGTGGATCATTAGTTCAACCGGTTAAATTTAGTTCATATTAAATTATATAATAAATATATTAAATGATGCAATTTAACCAACAATATAATGTAGTCTAGTGATAAATATTATTATGCCTATCCCTATGATAAGGGTTTGATTTCCACTAGATGCTTCAAAGACATATCTGATCTATTGCTTGAACTGGACGAGTTGATGAGCAGATTTTCAGGTCAACCAGCTTGTTTGGTTCGGTCCGATTTTAATTATAATGGTAAGAAAATTCTTATTTTGAAAATACCGAAAAATATTACCAAAATATTGGCCCTTCTTGACTTAAAATTTTCAGGGCTTCATGTTTAGCCAAGTTGTTTAAACAAAATTAATAATTAAAAAAGGTAAGGTTATATTTACAAATTTTTTATTTACAAACTACACTATGTATGACCGATCATACTTCAATCTAGAGTGTATGACCGATCATACTTAGTGTAATTTGTAAAAAAAAATTGTAAACAAATCATTTCCCAATTAAAAAATATGGTATCACGTATTAAAAAAATTGATTTAATTATTTGATAAAAAATAATAATGTATTTATTATTGATTGATTTAACTTATACAGGTAGCTTATTTAAACAAAATCTTCTAAAGTACGTATCCTTTATGTCACACTTGGCAAACTTAAAAAGGGTATGTTGCTCGCCCAGCTACCATTTCATATTTTCAGATAATGGAAAATGGTAACTGTTTGTATTTGGACTACTGAGGAAAGGGGCTGAGATGCGTGAATATATTTCTTTTCAATTTTTTATTTTTAAAATTTTATATAATATAATAATTTGAACCCTTCAAATAATTTTGGTGTAATCTTTGACCCCATAGTTTGACTAAATTAATAAATTAAAAGTTAAAAAATTGTTAGAAAACCAGAAGTTTGCTAAATTTCCTAAAAATTAATGTGACATGCTGAATCACTCGAGTGTTTGAGTTCTATTTTTTTCCGTTTATGTAATAATAATTCTTATATTCTGTCAAAATGTTAACTTTTTTGACCGTATATCATTGTTCAAAAAAGTTACAGCATTAACTTCGAAAAAAAAAGTTACAGCATATTCAAGCAGTTACATTTCTTAACCAGCCATTATTTGCTTTCAAACAAAACTTTAGCGTCACGCGCATACTCGCACTTGTTGAATTTTACACGCATCTATCATAAATTGATAAGGAGTTATACTTTTATTATTTTTAATTTTTCAACATTTTTAATTTTTTTAATTATTAACAGTAATATATTTTACTCGCTGCTATTTTCAATTAACAGTTTATGTTGTTTAATAATAATAATTGTGTCAAGCATACAACTACCACTCTCCATGCAGCAGGTCTTCAACCCAGAAAAAGTGTAGAAGCTTAATCTGCATGACTGGATCTTCTCTAACTTAAAAAATTGTAGAAGCTCTGCAATGGACGATGATTGGCCTTTGACTTTTGAGATATTAGCGTGGAGCATTTGGAGGAGCAGAAACACTTGGGTTTTTGAAGGAAAAATCAATAATGCTTACACAATTGCCCACTCAGCCTTGGGGTATAGCAATTGTGTCAAGCATATAGCTACCACTCTCCATGCAGCAGGTCTTCAACCGAGAAAAAGTGTAGAGAAGATGATAGCTTGGTCTTGTCCTCCGTTAGGATGGGTTAAACTTAATGTTGATGGGGCTAGAGCTGGTAATGGGAACAGATCAGGATGTGGTAGTGTTATTCGTGACCCGTCCGGAGCTTGGATTATCGGTTTCTGCAAGAATTTGGGGCCAGGTACTGTTTTGCATGCAGAATTATGGGCTTGTTTGGAAGGTTTGCGTTTAGCTTGGGAAAAAGGATTTAGAAAAGTGTGGCTGGAAGGAGATTCCCTCTCAGCCCAACAGATTATTTCTAATGGGTGTCATCAGGATCACCCTTCGTCAAGCTTGGTGCAACGTATTAGAGGAATGTTGCAAAGATGCTGGCAGGTCCAGATTTCTCATGTCCATCGTGAAGGAAACAAAGTAGCTGATTTCTTAGCTTCACATGCGTATAGCTTTCCATGGGATGTACAAGTCTTTGATGACCCTCCTCTTGGCTGTCTTCAAAGTTTATACAGCGACACTGTAGGTATTCGCTGGGCTAGGTTCTGTACTTAGGCCTTTTTGCTGTGTTTTTCATTTCCTTTATCTTTCAAAAAATAATAATAATAATTGATAGATGCAGGGAAGCATGACGGCAGATTAGCAATGTTCTGATTTGGAACCATTTAATATACCTTTTTGCTTCATATGCAGGTTTTGTTTCATAAAAATAGCATGTTGTGGTCAAGGAGAACTCAATGGGAAATTGGAAATTGATCTATGCCCCCCCAACTTCTAACTTGAACCAAACATAGATCTATTTGCATTTTGCGATCCCTTCCATCCATCCCAGAACGCAAACAGACTAATTGTACAACAATTCATAACCAGATATCCATCAAATACATGAACTCAATGAACCTTGGTAACACAATGACTTTGGATTCTAGAACTTTTTGGGGTAGTCTTTGTCTCCTGTCAGCAATTATCAATAATTAATTTCGGGGGCAGGTTTTTTGAATTTAATTCCGGGTTAAGATAAAGACATAAAGTGCTTCATCAGTAGCATTTCTTAATCAAAGTGTGGACTGTAACAACTAAGATTTTAGGATATTAATCGTAAAAGTATTGTCTATACCAAAAACAAAAAAGTTTCCAAATTATCCGTTTTTTCTGCCAGTGAATAATGCAGATAAGTTATTTACATTGATCTCAAAATGATGTCGTTTTGGGACTGAAATCAAGGTATTTTTGTAATTATAATTTATTTCAGGATTATAATAGTCATTCTTATTATAATTTTTTAATCTAAAATGACGTCGTTTTGAAAATTACATTCATTGTAAAAATATTAAAGCCCTATTTGAAATAGCATTTATACTTTTTCTCTGTGAAGGAGAAAAGGAGGAGAGAATAGAAGGCAAGGAAAAAGAAAGAGCGATAGAACGTCTGTGAAATACCATATTTTTTATTTTTTTTGGTTTTTAACTATTATCAGTTGTCAATTTCTATTTAAGTACCGTTATCCCAAAAAATGGTGTACTACTTAGTTTAATTTGTGAGCTACCAACCGATCGCTATACTTTTAGTCAATTAATGATTCGGCTTTGAGAAAAATCAATGCTATAAATATATGACAGCATAATTATCCTTCAATCAATCCCATATAGATGTTAATTAATTAGTGAAAGATATAAACACGCGGTATAAAAAACATATCATCGCCTAAATGCTGATAGAAGTAAAGAATATATCAAAAAGACCATAAAAAATCACACAGTATTCTGCCTCTGGCTTAGTTCCGTGTATTAGAAAATTATATTTTCTAATAATTATTGTGGGTCACATATTATATTAATAATTATATTGTGCTATTTATATATATTGGGTAAATTAAAGTGATAGGTAAATATTCCCAAATAGATTCCTAAGTGAGTATGGGCTGAATAAGTGGATACCGATATTGGGCCAACTAGGTATAATGGGAGCTTATTGGCCCAACAATAAAGATAAAAACACTATAAAGGGTTATGGTTCCCAAGACGTCAAATTAACAACCCTAGTTTCTCTTCCCCATCAAGAGAGAGACGGCACACTAAGGAATAAGGTTTTAGGGTGATTTGACTGAGGAAAACTACAAACCTCAAGAGACAAGATCAAAGTTATTCCGCTGCAATGGAGACAGGTATTCCTCCACCATTATGTTGTTCTTATTTTTCTTTAAGATTTGGTATGATAGTTATCACCATAAAGTTTAGAGGAATTAAAAATTCCAACAATTGGTATCAGAGCCATAATCATATTGAATCATGAGGGAATTAAGTTTTGTAATTTTTATATATGATGAATCGTAAAAAGTTTTGTTTTATTGTCTTTTGGCATAAAGTTTATTATTTTTTGAACGTGAGTTCCATCTTATGTATTTTTTTTTTTGATAACATTAAGGGGCGAAGCCCCAAACAACCATCTTATGTATTTTGTATTAGCTATGTAGTGTTATTTTTGTTCCCTGACGGTGATTTTTTGGTTTTGGAACAAAAGCTACATTTTTTTAGAAAAAACTAGGATTCACAGTTTAATAAGGGTTTGTTATTTAAATTTTGAATCTGTGAATAGATGGAATGTTTGGAAGAATTTTGGCTTTATAATCGATGAGGTTTTGTTGTTTGAATTTTTTGAATAAACAAAGAATTCTCTTAGAAAATTTTGGACTTACGGTTTGAAAGAAATCAAATGTTTAAGGTCTTTGGTTTTTGGGTTTTCCTTATATTTGATATTCTTTGTTAAAAGCTAAATATAATTTATTTATTTTGGATATTATGCATCATTTTCAAGCTTTCATTTGAAAAAGCTTACATGTGCGTTGTTTGTGCATCATTTTTTAAGCCTTATAATGAATAGGTATTTATTGTTAATGATATAAGGATAAAGTATGTATGTATACACATTGAGGATTGATAAAGAATAATTTTCTTTATTGTTGTTATTTTGGTTTTAAATGGGTTTATTATCCCTAAAGGTTTCTATTTGAAATTAAATATGATAGTTTTGTTAGCCGCCACAGTGGCCAAATTTATAAAAGGTTAATTTGATTTCAAATAGGTTGGTCATATAAATATATTTTATTTATGCAAATATTAATCGGCCCACAGGAAGGTTATTGTTTGACCAAATAACATATGTTGAGTGATCATGTGTGTGTTTATTGCTTATGCGAATAGTGATCGGTCCACATGAAGGTTATTATTTGGCCAAGTAACAAACATACCTGTGGTAGTAAATATGTGACAATTATCAAGAATTTTCCATATAATTCATAGTCGGCCCACAGGAAGGCTATGAATATTTGACAGGACTTATTGTCAATGTTTGATTACTACATTAAGAGTACCACTTACAAGTTGATATTTTTGTCCACAGACTAAATATTAATGTTGTGCTAGGTATCTTATAATAAACTCATTTTACTTCGGATTATTTGTCTCTATCGTGTATGTATATATATGATATGACATGTTATTAGTATGTAATCTTTTTTGTTCTCTGTATAGTTTCTGCTACCGCTGCCAATTATGTTGCTCAATTGAATATGCTTCCAATGCTTAATAGGGCAAATTTCAAGCTGTGGAAAGAGAATGTGGAAATTGTTCTGGCTGCATGGATCTCGACAATGCGCTAAGGACTGAGAAACCCACTTCCACTCAGGAAAATCCAAACACGGATAAAATTGAGAAGTGGGAACGCTCAAATCGCATGTGTGTGATGATCATGAAACGTTCCGTTTCGGAGGCGTTTAGGGGCTCGATTGTTGAGACTACTGATGCCAAGTTGTTTCTGAAGGAACTCGAGCAATACTTTGCTCGAAATGAAAAGGCTAAAATTGGTCAAACCTTGTCCAAACTCATAAACATGAGGTATAAAGGAAAGGGAAACATAAGGGAGTACATTATGGAAATGTCTAATCTTGCTGGAAAACTAAAGGCATTAAAGTTAGAGCTGCCCTCTGAGTTGCTCATGTACTTAGTTATTATCTCTCTTCCTGCACAATACGGTCAATTTGTGGTGAGTTATAACACTCAAAAAGAAAAATGGACTCTTAATGAGCTCATTTCTCACTGCGTGCAAGAGGAAGAGAGGTTACAGCGAGAGAAGACTGATAGCGCTCACTTGGCATCAACCTCTCAAGACAAGAAGAGAAAGAGAGCTAAGGATAATGCAGATGCTTTGCCAAAGAAGCAAAAGAAGCAGGATCAGGAATTCACCTGCTTCTTTTGTAAGAAATATGGACACACGAAGAAAGAGTGTTCCAAATACAAGGCATGGCGCAAAAGGAAGGGTATGACTCTCACTTTAGTTTGTTGGTACTGGTTCTGTGGCACAAACGTTTAGGTAATATCTCTAAACAGAGAATTCAGAGGCTTGTGACTGATGGAATTCTTGAACCCCTTGATCTGGATGATTTTGAGGTGTGCATTGAATGCATAAAGGGGAAACAGACAAACATAAGGAAAATAAGTTCCAACAGAGCTTCAGACGTCTTAGAATTGATTCATACGGATATTTGTGGACCATTTCCTATAGCCTCTTGGAATGGTCAACAATACTTTATCACATTCATAGACGACTATTCAAGATTTGGATACCTATATTTGATTAGAGAGAAGTCACAATCATTGGATGTGTTCAAAGAATTTAAAGCTGAAGTTGAACTTCAGTTAGGCAAGAAAATTAAGGCCATTAGATCTGATCGTGGTGGTGAATACTATGGTAGATCGGATGGATCAGGTGAACAACGTCCAGGGCCCTTTGAGATCTTCCTAAAGGAGTGTGGAATCGTCCCGCAATACACAATGCCAGGTAAACCTAGCATGAATGGTGTTGCGGAAAGGCGAAACCGGACTCTTAAAGACATGGTGAGGAGTATGCTTAGTCATTCTTCATTGCCAGAATCACTTTGGGGAGAAGCACTAAAGACTGCAGTTTATATCCTTAATAGGGTTCCCAACAAAGCAGTGACAAAACCCCCTTATGAGCTATGGAATGGAAAGAAACCTAGCATAAGGCATTTACACATTTGGGGTTGTCCAGCAAAAGCAAGGCCTTATAGGCCAAATGAAAGAAAGTTGGACTCAAGAACAATCAGCTGCTATTTTATTGGATATGTTGAACGCTCTCGGGGCTTTAAGTTTTATAATCCCACTACAAGATCCTTTTTTGGAGACGGGAAATGCCAGATTCCTTGAGGATGTTGAGTTTGGGGGGAAGATAAAATAAGGAATGTTGTCTTTGATAAGGAAGAAAATAATATTTCTCTTCCTAATATTGTCATCATTCAAGATGCAATTACGGAACAAGCAATTAATGATCAGGTCCCTGTTCATGACATTGTTATGGAACCGGCTTTGGTCCCTGACATTGTTTTGGGTCAAGACAATAATGAATCACCCCTTATGCCACCTATAGAACAAACTCAACAAACTCAAGAAGTGCCATTAAGGAGATCCACTAGGGAAAGGAGAAATGCAATTCCGGATGATTATATTGTGTTTCTTCAAGAGCATGAAAATATTTTAAGCTTGAAGGAAGATGATCCAATCAACTTCCAACAAGTCTTAGAAAGCTCTAATGCTCATAAATGGATTGATGCCATGAAAGATGAGATGCAATCTATGAAAGACAACGACGTTTGGGATCTTATTGAGTTGCCTAAAGGTGCGAAACCCATTGGTTGTAAATGGATATTTAAAACCAAAAGGGATTCAAATGACAACATCGAAAGATATAAGGCACGTCTAGTTGCTAGAGGTTTCACTCAGAAAGAAAGCATAGACTATAAAGCGACTTTCTCTCCGGTTTCTACGAAGGACTCCTTTAGGACAATAATGGCGCTTGTGGCTCATTTGGATTTGAAGCTACATCAGATGGACGTAAAGACATCGTTTCTCAATGGCAACATTGATGAGACAATTTATATGGTGCAACCAGAAAACTTTGTATTGGGAGATTCAAAGTCTATGGTTTGCAAATTGAAAAAGTCCATCTTTGGCCTTAAGCAAGCTTCTCGTCAATGGTACCACAAGTTCCATCAGGTTATTATCTCCTATGGCTTTGAGGTGAACTTAGTGGAAGATTGTGTGTATCACAAGTTCAGTGGGAGTAAATTCATATTCCTGATACTATATGATGATGATATCTTACTTGCCAGTAGCGATATAGGCTTATTGCATGGAACCAAGAAACTTCTCACTAAAGATTTTGAGATGAAGGACCTTGGTGATGCATCTTTTGTCTTAGGAATACAGATACTTCGAGATCGCGCTCAAGGTATCCTACGGTTATCACAAAAGGCCTACATTGAAAAGATTTTGTATAGATTTGGCATGAAGGATTGTACGTCAGGAGATACGCCCATATCTAGGGGAGACAAGTTTAGTCTTGCCCAATGCCCTAAAGGTAAGCTTGAGATGATAGAAATGACAAAGGTACCTTATGCTTCGGCAGCAGGAAGCCTTATGTATGCCCAGGTTTGTACTCGCCCTGATATAGCATTTATAGTGGGAGTGTTAGGAAGATACTTGAGCAATCCTGGAATGGATCATTGGAAAGCAGCCAAGAGGGTTATGCGGTATTTAAAGAGAATTAAAGACTATATGCTTACATATCGGAGGTCAGATGAATTAGAGATCGTCGAATATACTGACTCTGATTTTGCTGGATGCCAAGATAGTAAAAGATCCACGTCAGGTTATGTCTACATGTTGGCTGGAGGAGCTATTTCTTGGAAGAGTGTTAAACAGATACTCGTAGCTTCCTCTACTATGGCCGCTGAATTTGTAGCTTGTTTTGAGGCATCCAACCATCGGGTATGGCTGCGAAACCTTGTCACAGGGCTGCATATAGTTAGTGGTGTGGAAAGGCCACTGAAGATTTATTGTGACAATAGGTCAGCAGTGTTGTACTCCAACAACAACAGAAGCTCTTCAAAATCGAAGCACATCGATATAAAGTTTCTGGTTGTTAAAGAAAGAGTTCAGAGTGGTCAGATTTCCATAGAACACATAGGGACGAACTCCATGCTTGCGGATCCGCTTACTAAAGGCTTAGTGCCTAAGGTCTTTCACGAGCATACTGCTCATATGGGTGTTGTTTTGTTCGATGACACTACGGTTTAGTGGGAGTTCTTTATGTTAGTGTTCTATGAAGATTAAATTTTCTGCAGAATAAAGAATTCAATGTTATTTTCCCTCTGAATGTATTAAATTTTGTGCTTGTATTTCTGCTTTGTGTATGCAGAAAATTTAGGATTGATCTCATAAAGATTAAAGTAGGACCAGTTGGAAATAGGCATGGTAAGATCACATTGCATGTAATTTCCATGCCACTCATCCATACTTGATCTATGTCATTGAATATATTGGTGCGATGACCATGGAAGGTTTAGTTACGCTTGAAAGTGACAAAAGCCGCTATGATCTCATATTGATATAGGAGGTGGACCAGATTGTATCTAAGGAGGAATCTAAAGAAAAATAGCATAGAGTTGCACACTAAAGATATATGATATAATTATCTCAAGTTAATATGTGGTCCAAGTGGGAGATTGTTAGAAAATTATATTTTCTAATAATTATTGTGGGTCACATATTATATTAATAATTATATTGTGCTATTTATATATATTGGGTAAATTAAAGTGATCAGGTAAATATTCCCAAATAGATTCCTAAGTGAGTATGGGCTGAATGAGTGGATACCGGTGTTGGGCCAACTAGGTATAATAGGAGCTTATTGGCCCAACAATAAAAATAAAAATACTATAAAGGGTTATGGTTCCCAAGACGTCAAATTAACAACCCTAGTTTCTCTTCCCCATCAAGAGAGAGACGGCACACTAAGGAATAAGGTTTTAGGGTTGACTGAACTACAAACCCCAAGAGACAAGATCAAAGTTATTCTGCTGCAATGGAGACAGGTATTCCTCCACCTTTATGTTGTTCGTATTTTTCTTTATGATTTGGTACGATGGATCTTGGCTTGTGGGTGATAGTTATCACCATAAAATTTAGAGGAATTAAAAATTCCAACACCGTGAACTGTAAATTTTTGTACTTACAAGTTACAATGGAGGGTCCTATTTAATTGGAAAACCAATGTATCTGTGTGTTTTTCTCTGAGTTATTTGATCATCAAGTGTGATACGTAAGCATAAAACGGGGAAAAATAAAAATAAAAATAAGATAGCTCTTATATATTGGTTTTGCTAAGATTCCATCGTCCTTTTGGTTGAGGGTAGTTCCACATGCTTTTTTTGGAATAGTTCTGCCTCGTAACTGATCATGATGTTTTGTTTTAACCAAGAGAAAAGCCTCGACGTCAAGGATCAGGGAAGAAGGATAAGAGTGAGTGATACTATACGATAGGAGGTTGCTGTGACCAAACCCCACACTATTTATGTTGATCACATGCACATATATTTCCTCTTGGTCCCCGCCCTTTTACAAAAATCCTTATTATAGAGGAAAGACACCTAAGGTACTTCGTTAGAGTATTTGACCATTCGATATTTTGGTCCAAATGAACCAACATAAGAGAGTGATAAAACTGTTTAATAGAAACCTCAATGATTATTAATTAGTCATAATTCATAAATGAACTAGAATCTCAGGACAATAATACTGTCGGGATTATATGTTTTATCCGTGATTACTTTTTTTTCCTTTCTTCTATATCTCTGCATAACTTAGTTGTTTTGCAAAGAATATGTGATTTCCATTAAGCATGTCCGAGATTTAATTTTACACAGGTTAATGACATTGTTTTCGTACATAAAAAACTGGTCTACACATGGATCTCTGAGATTTTTGGACATATCTTTGCTGATTTTTAATACGTGCATGGAAAGTAGCAGACAGTACGTCATATAAGCTATTGTAGTATTTCTGATTAAACTACGAAAATCAAGAAACTTTATTTGAATCCCGATTAAAAGACCAATTATAATCACTTTAGTACCCCTTGAAGTAAACTCGAAACAGAAACTGATCATAATTAGCCCGACATGTCCTTGTGAGATTAATCAATTAATTAGAAGCTTCACGAGATTCAAGTCAAGTACCTTGAGGCATGTGGCGTACAGAAGTGGGGTCAGTTTCAAATGATATTGCAATAAACAAGTTCCAGATCTAGCTTGACAGTGAAGCTGGCAGAGCATAACTCTGGCATAATACCATTTATATCAGCACACTTTGACATCAGCTGCTTTGGATCTAACCCAATATTAAATATAATTATTTAGCTACTGTCTAATAATCTTGGGTAAGCATTTGTTTACAAATTTTTTTTGAAATTTTTTACAAATTACACTATGTTCTTCCGGAAGAACATAGTGTAATCAGTGTTCTCCCGGGAGAACATAGTATAATTTGTAAATAAAAAAAATTGTAAACAGTCATTTATTGATGTTTAGTAATTTGTCAATGCTGCTGCTATTGTGTAAAGAATCAGCTTAAATTGTCAAGTGATTTTAAATTTAATGATTTTATATTTCTCTAACACGTCCCTTACATGGAGAGCTCATTAGACGCAAAATGTGTATAATGTATTGACGCACCTATTTGTGCTAAGAAATTCTACAATACTTAATTATTTATTAATTGAATGAGTATTAGTAAGAATTGAAATCGTGACCACTTGGTCACAAAGGAGGT
This sequence comes from Gastrolobium bilobum, assembly GCF_033153095.1. Classification (NCBI taxonomy): domain Eukaryota; kingdom Viridiplantae; phylum Streptophyta; class Magnoliopsida; order Fabales; family Fabaceae; genus Gastrolobium; species Gastrolobium bilobum. Next base: position 130,701 of record NW_026899254.1, read on the forward strand.
TATGATATTATAGAACAAAATCAATCCAAAAGTTCAAGGTGGTGGGTAAGGCTCCATTATTTTATATATCTCTACCGTATTGCATGATAGCGCAGCATACGTACGAACACTACTATCGCCTAAAACACACTGGGATGTAACATTGATATTTTACACTCAAAAGTAATTATAATCCATGATAAACTGAACAGAACACACAATCCTGTTGTCGAATTGCTCTGATATTATAAATGCAATGGTCGTTTATTAACCGAGGAATGTTATTTCCATACTCTGAGAAAGCGCCTCTTGAATTAAAGAATTTTTTTTTTAGGAAACAAATTCTTTATCACTTGAACAAATGATTATTAATGTTTGCTTGTGGTTTTAATTACGTATCACTCTCTCATTTTTTACCGTGCCATATAAGCGGCTAGTAATGAGTAACAGTGGGGGTTGGCGGACCCCAAATGTTCTGTTCATTTGATACGAAGAATGATATCTTTTGGAATCTGAGGGAAAAAGTCACACATCATCTTGAACAACCAACCAGAGCAATTATTTGAGGTACTTGCCTCTTATTGTTTCGACGGTTGCTTTAAACTTGGAGAGGTGGTAGAAGAAGACATTTATGCATGTGGTCCACACCACAGAGATCAACCTCTCAGACCTTATATAAAGCCCTTCCCAAACCACCAGTTACTTGTCACACAGAGAATCAAACAACAACATTCATTCATACATAGTCATGGCTAGTTGTTTAGTGTTTGGCTGTTGTATAATACTCACATGCTTGTTTATGGTTGTGAGTTTTGCTTCTGCTCAATCAACGCGGGCATTCTTCGTTTTTGGTGATTCACTTGTAGACAGTGGCAACAATGATTTCTTGGCTACAACTGCACGTGCTGACAATCCCCCTTATGGCATTGATTTCCCAACACATAAACCCACTGGACGCTTTTCTAATGGCCTAAACATCCCTGACTTAATCAGTATGATACGTTTGTCTCATATTTGCTAATTAGTCAAAATGCTTAAGTAATAATGATTCTTTGGTTCTAGACTTCTAGTGTCCCATTTGCATGCATGGCTTAAAGCTGGGAATGGTTCATGTATGTGAGGCTGTAAAATGGTTAATTGCATGCAGGTGAGCAACTTGGCTTAGAGCCTACGCTACCGTATTTGAGCCCTCTACTAGTTGGAGAGAAGCTTCTAGTTGGTGCTAATTTTGCGTCCGCGGGGATTGGTATTCTCAATGATACGGGATTTCAATTTGTAAGCTCACTTAGCTGTTAATTTAATTCATTATGTATTCTAAGTGCGAGAATTTTATATACATGTATGATGAAGCACATATATACAGAGTGCAAAAGCTGGTAGTAGCTTATGCAATTGTTTTGGCAGCTGCACATCATCCACATCTACAAGCAACTGAAGCTATTCCAACATTACCAACAAAGGTTAAGTGCACATATTGGTGCGGAGGGAGCTCGGATTCTAGTAAACAGAGCATTGGTCCTCATCACCCTTGGAGGCAACGATTTTGTTAATAATTATTACTTGGTCCCCTATTCAGCAAGATCTCGCCAATTTTCTCTCCCAGACTACGTGCGCTATCTCATGTCTGAGTACCGCCCAATTCTTAGGGTATTAATTTCCCATTAAATACTATCTTTTTGAGGTTGCAGTTTGTTAAAATTAAATAACATAGAGATATTTAGTTTAAAGACTAATGGACCTATCAAATTAATGGTCATGGTCATTGTCATGTCTCAATGCACGAGACATGTAAAATTTGATTGGTGAATCATGTTAAAATTGTGTTTTTGTTGCAAACAAAAGTGGCTACACTTGGCTAAGGGTTTCACTCACACTCCATATGGGCGTTGGTTCAAATTCAGTTGCCAATATGAAGACTTTATTAGTAGATGATATATAATTCCTTCCAAAAATTCTTAAAGAATTTGAGGATTCTTTCCTGACCTTGATAAAATACTGATGTCTAACCCACTTAAACTTTTTTAGTTACAATTTTTATTTTTATTTTTTGTCCTTATTCAATGCAGTTTCTAAGATTCATTCATTAGATAATAATATTATTTGGTTATTAATGTATATATATAATTAACGGATGCAGAGGCTTTATGATTTGGGAGCTCGTAGGGTTCTTGTAACGGGTACGGGACCAATGGGGTGTGTGCCGGCAGAGTTAGCCATGAGAAGTATAAATGGTGATTGTGACGCGGAACTTCAGAGAGCTGCGTCCTTATATAATCCACAACTTGCTGAAATGACAAATGGACTCAACAAAGAGATTGGCGCGGATGTGTTCGTTGCTGCTAATTCATATCAAATGCACATGGATTTCGTTTCCAACCCTCAAGCTTTTGGTACGTCCTGACTCCTGCATTATTGCTTAATGACTAAATTATGCACAAGCTAGGCCTAGGTCCTTTAGATTTAATTTATTGTTTTATTTTAGGCTCAATTTCTCCCTTGTAATTGTTTTTGACCACTTTTATTATGGATATGGGCCTAACAGGATTTGTTACATCAAAGATAGCTTGCTGTGGGCAAGGCCCGTACAATGGGATTGGACTCTGCACACCCCTTTCAAACTTGTGCCCAAATCGAGACCTATACGCGTTTTGGGATCCATTCCACCCATCGGAGAAAGCTAGCCGAATCATAGTCCAACAGATCCTGACTGGCTCCAACCAATACATGCACCCCATGAATCTTAGCACCATCATGGCCTTAGATTCCATTGTTTGATTGATACATTACAGCCTTAGATTCTAGCTTTCTCCTCCTTGTAGTTACCACAAGATATGTATGTGAAGCCGTATTCTATATATGTGCCCCTAAGTTTTGCCCATCTTCTGATGATGATCTCCTTGTGGTTCGAAAAGTTTTATGCTGGTTTGTCCCCTAAATTGCTATTGGTCTATTACCAGTAATAAGATGTCGTTTTCCTTTGATTGCACCGGTTTTAGAACATATTTTTTAGACAACATTGGGGAATAGTAATTGTGATTGTGGCTTAAAGCTTTATGGACTACGTAAAAATATTGTAAAATTCAAATCAATGTGTAAATCACTATTGTGCGCTTTGGCACGTGAAATGGTGGATAATGCACGCGATGAACAGCCCGTCATAGGGAATTACGTAATTAAAATTTTTCATAAGAAAGAGTGAGTGGGTATGAGCACAATGTGCGTCACAATTCCAAATGCATTTACGAGCGTACCAAACTCAGGCGTTGGCAACTTCAGAGCATAACTTTCAATAAACAGGGGTATAGGCAAGATTGATCAGTCTCTTACTGTGTTATTTACTCGGTTTCTCTTTGTCATTTCTTGCCCTACCTTGTATCAAATGCGAATGCATATTTGTAGTAAATCACACACTGACTTGCAAATTTGACCTCAATCCATGTTCTGCTTTACAATGAAAGCGAAGCAAAGAAATTAACGGGGAATAACTTTGATCAGTCCAATACAATATGGGCAGACCAATGTGTATCGGGTCTAATCACACACCGTTAAAGAAAGAAAACTTTCAGTTGGGTTATCTACTTCTTGGGCTGATGATAGCTGTTAGGTGGAAGGTTGATGCGGTTCTCCTTAATTTGGCGCGATGACTCTGGCCGGGAGTACTTACAATGACACTCTGACGCTCAAGTTAGTATCAAAGCTAGGTTTATGTTGTATTTTTACTGAAATTAGATAGATGTACCTGGGTGTGTACCCCTTGTTTATATAGTGAATCTGATACCGCCTCCGGTAGGCGATATGTCTTCTCATTGGCCGTTTATGGGCTGTAGATTTATCTATTCTCAGCTGGTGTCTTTCACGTTATGCCTCTATATTTCAAGCTACCTTTGTAGAGTCGAGGCAAACTGGTGCTATCCTTAGATTATTGGTTCATGGCACGGTGGTTCCTTGTTTATATTATGGATTCCTTCCTTAGTTATAAAGTCTCGTTTTGGGCGGTTTAGGCGCGATGAAACCATCGCGTCCCCTGATTCTTTATGCGCGATGGAGATATCACGTATTGTATGGGTCCTGTGTGTTTCGACCTTAATCTTTGGATTTTAGCCGTTGGTGGGCCTATTGTATTTTATCCAGATCAAAACTCAATTTTTGTGAAGAGTAATAATTTATGCACAATATGTTATTTCGTTTGTTATCTTCTAATTTATGTTGGGTCTATAAAGCCTACAGACCGACCTATATTATTTTAAAATAAATTAGTAAAATTATTATTTTAATAATTTTGAATAATAAAGTAATATTATTTTAGTTAGTTTTAATTATTGAATGTTTAATATGCTTAAACAAACCCAGGTCAAGGATTTTATATTTTAAATATAAGTCAGACCAGATTTGTAATTTCGGCCTACACAGGCTAATAGGCCAGACCATAGGTTTATCTATTTAAGTCAAAGCATAGCCTATTTACATCCCTAACAGTGAGGTCTTTTTGATTATGTTCTGATTTTTTTCTTCTTAAAATTATTTTGAAGAATACTTATGAAAACATGTGTTTTTCGTGTGTGTGTGTGTTTTTTTTTTTTAAAGTTAAAAGTTAAAACACAACAAAAATAATTCAGAAATGTTCTCTAAGGGGGTTGTATTGGATTAGGATTTTAAAAGACTATTTTGAGATAAAAAATCTTATAGATTTTGAAAGATTATTCAGAATTGGAGAGACTTTAAACACTTTTTTTAAAAAAAAAAATTACAATCAAGATTTCATAAGATTGAATTTTAAATAATTTTAATAAAATTTATAAGATTTGAAAGGATAATATGGATTTTTAAGATTTTAAAAAATCATATGAATTTTTAACAAACATTCAACTTTACAAAAGTCAATAAAAAAAGTCAACAAAGAAATGCAATCATATTAATAAAAAAAAGTAAAACGTAATATAATTTTCTCAATTAGTAAAATTCATGATAAATTTTCGTTTTAATTTTTCTGCAATTGATCTTATAAACCTTGGGGTTTTTGTTCTATGTGATGTGAGCATGTTTTCATTGAGTATTCAAGGAAAATTTCGAATCTGAATTTCTGGGTTTTATTACATGAAAGTTTAGAAAAAATTTCAAATTATTTTCAATCGATACATTGAAATCTTAAATTGCTTTGAGAGTTTTGAAAAACAAGTTTTTAGCTATCTATTGACACAAAAATTATTTGAAATCGTTTACTATAGCGAAGAAATTTCGTTCATGAATGTATTATTATGAAACATAGAGTTTATATTATGAAAGTTTCAATCTTTCTTTAAATCGATCTTGTTTCATTGATGTAAAATGAAAATTGTTTTGGGGGGTTTTTGTTCCCTTGTTGTTTTTCCACTATTTTATGTTATTTTTAATATAAAAATCACACATTTTCTTATCAAGAAAAATTATGACCAATAGTTTGAAAAATTATTTTTAAACTTTCAAAAATTTTAAAAAATTGCTTCAAAATTTTCTATTTTTAGATTAAAATCTTGCTGGGTTGTTGTTTCTGGGTTATTTTGTGATGAAAATCGCTCAAAAATTTGTTATCTGTGAGCTTTGACAAAGCTCCCATGGTGGAACTCGATTTCGAGCGGGTCGACCCACCAAAAGAAGAAGAAGACACTGCAATAGAGAAATCTCAAGAAACCCTAGGGGTTAGGATGAGATGGTAAGAGGGACATCCTATTTATATTTCTCACTAAAAAGCATCACGAACACCAATAAAAAATCTATTAAAATCTTAAGATTTTTGAATACCGCAAGATTGTTTTTCCTTTATTTAAAATCCTGATTGAATACCAACGGATTTGGACGGACTCTGAAATAATCTTTTAAAATCCTAATCGGATACCACATGACTTTTTTTCAATCCTTTAAAATCCTAATTGAATGCCAATGGATTTTTTTACTCAAAAATAATCTATTAAAATTCTTTGAAATCCCAATCCAATACACCTCCTAAATTTGATTCTAAAAACAAAAAACAGTTACAATTTTTTATTTTATTTTTACAAAATTGACCTTATTAAACGAGTTTTTTTGGTTCTGAAAATTAAAAATCTATTTTTTAGAAATAACATTCAAACATGGCCCAAAATTTTGGTTTCGGGCAGTCGCATTCATACATGGATACTCGAGTTTATAATAACTTTAGTACTTCATATTAATTTCGGCCAATAATTTGAAATCCCTTTTAATCATGCATGAAAATTGGCCTCAATCTATAAAATTATATATATGATGAGATTAGTGTGTCATATTTTAAGGATATAAATTGTGTCATTTTAGTTAAAATTAATGTGTTTATGGTGAGAGAAACATAAATTGTGGTGGGAGAAAGTGAGATTTTGTTAAATAAAAAATAGTTTTAACTAAAATGATTGTCCCTTTAAATGAACAAACATTTTTTTCTTATATGATAGGTGGAAATTGATGTCTTTCGAGTCATTTAATGAGAGATTTAGATAATTTGTATGAGATTATAAGTTCAAATTACATATAAACACACTTAATCTATACAAGCAAAATTGCGATCAGGTAACAACTGAAATTTAGAAAAATTAATCAATGGAGTTTTCTTAATTTTTTTTTCAAATTTAAAAAAAAATGGAATTTTTTTATTTACAAAAATAAAAAATAAACCTGGTATTTGAAAAATAATATAAGATTTAATTATGCATGGAAACGTATTCGCAATGCACCCATGATAATGGCGTGGTTTCCTCATCTAAGATAAACATGGTGTGGAATATTGGAGGAAGAACTGAAGAATTCTCTCCTTCCAGAGGAGTCCGTTAGGGAGACTCGTTGTCACCCAATCTCTTTGTTATGGCTATTGGAAAGCTCACACATATAGTCGTCAAAGGTAAGCTTTAGGACATGTTCAAAGGTATAAATCTTTTTGAAGAGGTCTCTGGTCAGAAGCTTAGTTCAGAAAAGAAGAGTGTTTTCTTCTTTGAGAATGTGAATGAATTAGAGGTAGACAATAAGATCATTCGGGTCAGCGGGTTTAGGAGTGTGAGAAATGTGGGAAGGTACTTAGGTTCCTTGACGCAACATGGTAAAGTTACAAGAAACCTATATGAAGGAGGGGTGGAGAAAGACAAGACTAAGCTTAACAGTTGGCAGCAGAAGTGTTTGTCTCGAGCAAGGTGCATTACCTTAATTAGCAGAATCAGGGATATCATTGTGATCCCCTTCTTTCAGATGCAAAGCTGCAAAGCTGCAAAGTCCCCATTCATGTATGTGAGGAAATAGAGAAGGTCTAAAGAAGCTTAATTTGTGGGATCGTGAAGGTAGAAGGATGCATCATCTGATCACCTTGGACACATCAACCTCCCCTAAAAATAATTGGGGACTACGGGTCAAGAAGTTGGGGGTTATAAATGATGCATTCCTTGCTAAACTGGCCTAGAAAAAGTACAATGAGGATGATAAGTTATAGGTCTGTGTATTGAAGGTCAAATATGAAACAAACAAATGTGGGGATGGCAGGCCCTTATAGAAGATTAAAGTGTTCATGTGGCAAGTCATTCATCAAAGAATCCTCACTAAAAGTCTGCTCAGTATGTAATTGTGAAAGGGAGGATATAATCCATGCTCTGATAAGGGACTGCCAGGTTGCTAGGGTGCTATGGATTAAGCTGGAGTTCTTTGGTACGGTATAGACACTAGGCAATGGCTGTAGAGTAATATTTGTAGCAACAAGACAAGGGTTTTGATTTTCTGAGGGAAATTTTTTATCATATTATAGACATATCTATTAAAAAAATAAAAAAGAAAAAAGAAAAAATTACACAAAAATCAAAGGGTCATTACTACGAAATGACAAAATGTTTTTCCAAAGACAAGGGTGTTTTTACTTTATTGCTTTTTCTTTTAAGAAATAAAAACCCCAAGGTTTTCAAGATAATTGCAAAAAATTTCAAATAAATTTTTATCATGAACTTTAGGTTCTATATGCAAATTTAGAATTATTTTAATAAATAAAAAAATTGAATCTTATAATCATATATACATAGCTTTGATACCAAATGAAAAAGATAATTTTCAACCCTATAGTCAAACCCAAGAGCATGAACAAGAAAATGCTAATGCTTCGAGAACTAGCATAACTTTAGATATGTGTAGAGTTGTTGCTTATTAATTTTGAATGTTTGTTAAAAATTATATTATGTTTTACTAATTGAGAAAATTATTTTAGATTTTACTTTTTTTTTATTAATATCATTGCATTTTTTTATTTTTTATTGACTCTGGTAATTTTGAATGTTTGTTAAAAATTCATATAATTTTTAAAATCTTATAAATTCATATTGTCTTTTCAAATCTTATATATTTTATTAAAATTCTTTAAAATCTAATTTTACGAAATCTTCGTCGTAAAAAATATATTTTAAAAAGTTCTTAAAGTTCCTTCAATTATAAGTAGTCTTTTAAAATTTATAAACAAATTTATCTCAATTTTTTTTTTAAATCCTAATTCAATACACCCGTAACTGTTTTAAACTTTATGAAACAGTAAAGCTAAATGATTCCAATGAGTTGGATTGAATTTTGAATCAGGGGACATTTTTTACAGTATAATAACAGTGTGTTTTATGAATATTTTAATAATTATGAGCCCAAGGAGAGAAGTGGGGTTAAATTCAGTGATGGTTTCGGTTTCTTCATTTCGGTTAACAAACACTCTTGAGTCTTGCCTTATCACCAAAACTCCACTTCACGCTTTTGGTTCACTCACTGGACAGTGGACACTGAGTCACTGAATCACACTTCCTCAGATACAAATCTCGATATATGCATTCATGTTCACTGTTGTCTTGCCTTACGGTTACAACTACACCTGTTTCCCGTTCAAATTGAACCGCTTAACTTCCCGAGCAGTGGTGGTTAGAGCGGCGGTTTCATCCCCGGAGAAGCGAACCAGAAAGAAGAAGCAGTCGTCGAAGGATGATGACCACCGTGCACTCGAGAATGGCCTCCGGTTCAGTTTCATGGAGGAGCTTATGGACCGGGCCAGGAACCGTGACTCGGCTGGCGTGTCCGAAGTCATCTACGACATGATTGCGGCTGGTCTCAGCCCTGGTCCGAGGTCGTTTCATGGTTTGGTAGTTTCTCACGCGCTCAACGGTGACGAACAAGCCGCGGTCGGTAACTACTTTCTGTATCAACGCAAAAAAAAGAAGAAAAAAACAGTTTATATATACGAATTGAATCAAGCTGATTTTAATTAATATTAAGCAGATGGATTCGCTTAGAAGAGAGTTGGGTGCAGGGCTTAGACCTGTTCATGAGACATTCGTGGCATTGGTAAGGTTATTTGGATCTAAAGGGCGTGCCGATAGAGGTCAAGAAATACTTGGGGCAATGGAAGAACTAAATTATGATATTCGCCAAGCTTGGTTGGTTCTTATCGGTATATTTATATTATTCATAGATACCCCTGGCTGGCACTTACTTATTGTTGTTTATTTTTGTTATGGTCAGCTACCTTATGATATATATATATATGTTTTCCTTTGGCAGAGGAACTTATTCGGAACAAGCATTTGGAAAATGCGAACCAAGTGTTCTTGATGGGGGCCAAAGGTGGCTTGAGAGCTACTGATGAGGTTTATGATATTCTAATTGAGCAAGATTGCAAAGCTGGGGACCATTCTAATGCCTTGGAAATTGCTTATGAGATGGAGGCAGCTGGCAGGATGGCAACCACTTTTCATTTCAATTGCCTCCTCAGTGTGCAGGTCACCTTCCTCAATCTAGTTTTTTTTCTCGCTGAAAATTATTTTATGCAATTTTAGGGTTTGGCTTCCTATCTCCTTAAAAATGGGGGGTGAAAACATACTGAAAACGCCTACCAAACAAATCCTTGCTTCATGGTTTGTGGTTCTCTTTGTGACTATAAAATCTCTGTTAAGGTAACTGATATGGAATATGACATATTGCTACTTCACTTTTACATGTTTCAGGCAAACAATGCTGAGTTTTTAAAGTTTTCAAATTTCAATTGGCTGTGGAAAAGCAATTTATGAGCTTGTTTGATCTTGGCGAGGCTGTTTGCTTTATGTTTGTCTAATATTACTTCCTTCGAATTAATTAGGCTACTTGTGGAATACCTGAAATACCTTTTACAACATTTGAGAACATGGAATATGGAGAAGGTTTGCACTCCAATTATCCTTTCTCTTCCCCTCTATTTCTTATAGTCTTGCTTGCGTCACATTCATCACTCATGTTTTCAACTCTTACGGTATTTTCTTCTTTTTTGATTCTTTGTTTTTGTGTGTTGTTTGGGGGGAGGGTACGCTTTTCTGAATTGTTAAAGCCTCTTTCTCCGTTATTAACTATGTGTAAGGTGAATTATCTTTAATTTGTTACGTAACAGATTATATGAAGCCTGATGCAGACACATACAATTGGGTTATTCAAGCATATACTAGAGCTGAGTCTTATGACAGGTTAGTCCGTTGCGTATGCATGGCATGTGAACAACTGTCATAAGGAAATACTTTGCCATGATAATCTTTGTTCTTAATGATTTAGAATTGTTCCTCAATCTGTGGCTCACAAAATATAAGGAAATTTGACGATTAGAAATGAAGAATATATTTGGCTAAGGCTTGCGATTTCCAGTTGCTTTATATATATCTCTTATTACATAAAATACTATTGGATCTTTCTATTCTCCCTTTTATATGTGTTGATTTCTTCACAGTCCACATTTTGAGTTTGTCTTTGACTCCTCTCATTCCTGTTACTTCTTTCAGTTTGATTTAAATAGTTGTGAGGTCTCCCACTGGATTTCTTAAATTGAATATTCCCTGGATATAGTCATATTTGTTTTTATGTGTTCCAATCAAACTTGTTTCTTTGTGGCTTATAGAGTACAAGATGTTGCTGAGTTACTTGGCATGATGGTTGAAGATCACAAGCGCATACAGCCAAATGTGAAGACCCATGCGTAAGCCACATTATCTTTATTTTTCTTTTACATACTTGACAATTGTAGCATATCGGATGTCAAATTATATGAGTTTACTTGTCAATAATTTAGCCTTTTTTCTTCCTTTAAATAAATAACATCGTTATAATGAGCTGAAGTTTGCAGCAAGACCTGTCACCAAAAAGCAGATTGCTAGGAAGAAGCTTTAATATGTGTCTGTGTGTGTGTACAACTTGGGGGAGGATGAGGTTCCTCCTATACCAGAAAATAAAAAAGAAACCAGTGATCAATGAGGCTAAGAAATGCTACAAAGCTGTTAGCATATCAGTTATAAAATTTCCCTTAAAACAACAATGCTCACAGCACCCTAGAGAAGCCCTAAGAATGAATCTTAGCACAATATTGTATGGGCTAAGAGAGCCCTTGAAAATATGGGCATTCCTGTCCAACCAAATACACCAGAGAGCTACAAAAACTGCTCACTGCCTGTCTGCCACTACATCACAGAACCCTTATTCTTGGCCAAAAATAATAAAATAAAATCAGAAGTTTAAATTCAGAAGGTCAGAAGTCATTTGGAATCCTGGTTTAATATAATAGATTTTAGTGATACTGCCTACTAAAAGGAGTTTACTTTGCAGTAATGACTAAGCAATCTCCACTCACCCATATGCTGACTCTTTTGGTGCTTTTTTATGCCATTTTTTAGTTTGAAGCTTTCCCTCTATTTTCTGAAGGATCCTTGAGTTATCAGGTAAAACGAGTAATGACTTGTAGTTTTTGGGGACCAGATAGACACTTATTAAGCTGGTTTATTTAAATCAAAAATTATTTTGTATTGGTGACAGATTTGGTAATATATGACCATGACATGTCCTCTTGATCTTATTGCCCCCATACTTTCTCTGCAGGCTGTTAGTGGAGTGTTTTACCAAGTATTGTGTAGTACGAGAAGCTATTAGGCATTTCCTTGCCCTTACAAAATTTGAGGGCGGTATAAAAGTTCTACATAATGAAGGGAATTATGGAGATCCACTTTCTTTGTACCTTCGGGCTTTATGTCGGGAAGGTATGCTTATACTGGTTATGTATTTTTGGTTTTCTCATTCTTGGATATGTTGTCTTTATTCTTAAAGAATTTAAAATTTCATTCAATCTTCTGCATGTAATGTTAGGAGATTAGAGACATGCATTCTAGAGTTGTAATGAAATTTCAGCTCGGATAAGAATTTTCAGGGTCTAAGTTATGGGTAATCTGCCATGCCATTGCATGTAGAAGATCTGGTTCCATAAGATATTATCATTTTCTGAGAAGTTTTTGTTTATATTTTGTTGGCCTTGTGAGACCAGTAACTTTGTAACTAAATATAATCATCATGGTAAAAAAAAAAAAAATTGTCTATGGAGTTCAATGTATGGTGTCCTAAATTGTTCATAGAAATTTATGACCAAAATTGTCTTAGAATGCTTTGCCTCAGCCTTGTAACCATTTTTAAATTCAGGAAGGATTGTTGAAATGCTTGAAGCCTTAGAAGCTATGGCCAAAGAAAACCATCCAATTCCCCCACGAGCAATGATCTTGAGCAGAAAATACCGAACATTAGTGAGCTCATGGATTGAACCTTTACAAGAGGAGGCTGAACTTGGCTATGAGGTTGATTACATTGCTAGGTATTGTTTCTATTTCAGCAATTATTGCTATTTTGTTTTTTGTTGTTGTTATTATTATTTATTTTTATTATTATTATTTGGTCTGAGTCATTTATTTATTCATGTTTGCGTGTATTTTATTGTTTATTCTTGGCTAGGGCACTAAATCCCTAATCGAAATTATTATAATCAAATGTGACTTGTCTTCTTCTCTCCTAATTGTTTTTATGCTGTACAAGAGTAGAATGGATACCAAATGCATGTTGTTTTGCCTCTTGATGGTAAATTGTGTTTCTGTGGCTTTCATGTTTGTTTGCAGCCCAATCTGTCCACCAGAGGTAACTTTAATATTCTTAAATCCCTGTAGTACCCAATATTGGCAAAATATGTGATAAGTTTTGAATTAACAGTGAAAAATAGATGGAGAAAACAACTAGGAGCAAGCTTTGATTACAGTATTATGAACTGGAATGTAGAAACAATATGAAAGTAGGATGGAAAAACAGAGAATATCAGAGAATTTATGCCCTATGGCTACAGCCACCCAATTTATGATGTGACACCCCCTGCACCACCCTCTATTCCCTTCATATTTATTTTCCCTTCCATGTTGCAGCATCATCTTCACCATTTTCCTGCTGCCACGTATCCATGTTGTTTTAGCCACCTTTCTCTTGCATAACAACCTCCTCCACTTTACTTGCCAGCTCATTCCCCATTCTACCCCTTCTTTCTAGATATACATGAATTCCAGGCTGAGGCCCATCATTAGGCAAACCAAAATCTAAGTATTGGCTTTAACAAGCTTCTTTAATTTTTTTGTTATAAAATTTTCTAGCTTTTCTTTTTGAACTCCTTTCTTTCTATTTAATGCAGGCATGTGCTAGCACTGATACACTATATGTTAGTCAATGGGCTTAATGACCTAATGCATATTATTATATTGATTTATTTTTGTTAATGTGTTGATTGCTAATTTGCTATTATTTGAAACAGATATATTACGGAGGGTGGCCTTACTGGAGAGCGCAAACGTTGGGTGCCTAGAAGAGGTAAAACACCTCTAGATCCCGATGTTGATGGATTTATATATTCAAACCCAATGGAGATCTCCTTCAAACAAAGATGCCTTGAGGAGTTGAAGTTGCACAATAAAAAGCTTCTGAGGACCTTGCAGAATGAAGGACTTTCAGCTTTAGGGGATGGTGTATCTGAATCTGATTATATTAGAGTGCAGGAGAGGCTAAAGAAAATCATAAAGGGGCCTGATCAGAATGTTTTAAAGCCTAAGGCTGCTAGTAAAATGCTTGTGTCTGAATTGAAGGAAGAACTAGAAGCCCAAGGTTTACCTACTGATGGAACTAGAAATGTTCTTTACCAGCGTGTACAGAAAGCAAGGAGAATAAATCGATCTCGTGGTCGGCCTCTTTGGGTTCCTCCCATTGAAGAGGAGGAAGAAGAGGTTGATTCTTCATCTGTTTTATTAAATGCATTTTTCTTTTCTCCCCCATCTTGATCTTTAACGTATAATGCCTAAACTTAAATGTGATTCATGTTCCAGGTGGATGAAGAGCTGGATACATTAATTTCACGTATACAGCTGCAGGAAGGAAATACAGAGTTCTGGAAACGTCGCTTCTTAGGAGAAGGCTTGAGTAGTGATCATGGAAAGCAAATGGATGCTGGTAAATCAGAGTCCCCTGAAGTTCCAGATGATGTTGACGCTGTAGAAGATGCTGCAAAAGAGGTTGAAGATGATGATGTAGATGAAGATGATGATGATGAGGAAGCAGATGCAGAACCGGCAGAAGAGGAAGTAGAATCAGCAGAGAACCAAGATGTAGAAAGGGTAAAGGACAAGGAAGTTGAAGATAAAAAGCCCCTTCAAATGATTGGAGTCCAGTTGTTGAAAGATTCTGACCAACCTACTTCCAGATCTAAAAAATCTAGAAGAAAAGCTCGATTGCAGGTTCAGGTATGATAATCCCTTAAGGTTCTTCTTTTCCTTTGTAAGTTGGGGGTAGGGTCGGTGAGGTTCTACAACCTGTTGAGATTATTTGGCAGGACTTTTTTCGTACAAAAGATCCAAAAGTCTTGGGATGTAACAACTAACAAGAGAAAACTGATATATAAGCCTGAGATTTTGGGTGGGTGATCATTCATGAGAGGCTGAGTGCAAAGTGTAGAACTTGAGCCTGCATTTACTGTTAATGTTACATTCTTTGTTGAAGTGTTGCATTATGATGTTATTTGAGGATCTAATGTTGCTTCCTTACAGAACGATGATGACGATGATTGGTTTCCTCTGGACCTATTTGAGGCATTTAAGGAAATGAGGAAGCGGAAAGTGTTTGATGTATCAGACATGTATACCTTAGCAGATGCTTGGGGATGGACATGGGAGAGAGAACTGATGAACAAACCTCCTCGAAAGTGGTCACAGGAATGGGAAGTTGAGTTGGCAATCAAAGTTATTCAAAAGGCAAGCAACTAAACCTTCACTATTTTAACTTTTATTTTATTTTTATTTTTATTATATGCAAGCTTGCTTCTTGTTGAAATGGTGAAATGACTTGGTTTCTCGTAGACATAGATCAGAATTACTGCCTCTTCATGTGTACAAAATGAAAACTATCCTTTATATCTCTCCGGTTGAGAGTAAATATAGATTCCAAAATGGTGTAGAATGGCATTAAATATTTTTATTTTGAGTGTTAATTGTCGTGTATTTATGATTGACATACATTTATATCAAGACATCTATTGTCATACAGGGAAAAATATACAATGTTTCTGATGCCACAATAAAATTAATATTCCTCAGCATTTACCAATTACTATGCTGGAACCTTTAACAATTTTTTTTTACACCTTTGGATTTAGTAATGTCATTTGGCATCAGTTAGTTCTACTTATAAAGCCTTTTTTGGTCTTTTTAAGGGATAATCAAATAAATTTTGGGGCTTTTTTTTGTGTATATTTGTTCAGCAGTCTTCTTTCTTTCTTGGATGTGGTTGGTATCCTTTCCTCTTGTATCTTCTCTCCTTTCTATTAGTATATGGTATTATAAATACTCCGAGTGACGATAAAAGGCAAAAAGGCAAATCCCGATGCTCAAGGTTCCTTGACTTTGCATGGGTAGGGGCAAGGGTCGATTGTATGCAGTTTTATCCTTACATTTTTGTGAAAAGGCTGTTTTTCAGACTCAAACTTGTGATCTTCCGGTTACAAAGGAGCATTTTTACTGCTGCTCCCAACTCGCCCTCAAATACTCCGAGTGGTGATTTTTATTTATTTATTGTTTGCATTAAAGAAGAAGAAAAAAAGACTACATTGATGTCTACCTATCTGCTTGTAGATTTCTGTTCAATCATAGTGTAATATTACATTCAAATTTGAAATTTGGCTTATTCACCATCCTTGTAAATATTGCTGAGACTTCCATTAGTATTTTTAAAAGGTCCCTCTAATTTTTGGAGCTAACGCATTCAATAAATTGTTAATTAGCAAGCTAATTTGGTCTTCTTGGCTGTAGTTAACCTAAAAGCAATCTTTTTCAGTAATAAGCTCTACATTGCTGATTGAGATTTTGGGCTGTGCTGCACAGGTCATAGAATTGGGAGGGTCACCGACTATAGGAGATTGTGCCACGATCTTGCGTGCAGCTATAAGGGCACCTCTACCTTCAGCTTTCTTGACAATTTTGCAGACAACTCATGGCCTTGGTTATAAGTTTGGGAGGTAACTCTAGTTTCTTTTAAAACAAGAATCTTGTAATTCCAGATTGGATTACCCAATCCAGCCAACAAAACTCTAGTCATGTTATGTGCTTCTCTGAAGCGTTTTTGACCGGAAAAAGAAAAGCTAAAACATCTAATATTTCCCCCGGGAGTGATAAAGGAGTATGTAAAACCCGAGGTTAAAAATGTATCATTTTTGTTCCCTTCCATTTTCCTCCTGCATATGAAAATGGCCATAGTACATGTAACATAATATTCTTCAAATTCATTTGAGTTTCCCGTTCTGCTTTAATCTGTGCAAGTTGGCTATTTTACATTTCAAGAAACTCTTTCTTTTCCATCTTGTGGTTTTAAGATTTTAAGGGTGGGACTGGATAATTAATAATCATGGTTCCTATGGAGCTAAAGCATAATGGACCTTGGGTACGCTTGAAATGCACTTGTGTTATTTTTTATTGAATGAGTTAGGGCCCACATAATTCCACATTGCATATCAAATCCTTTTCAACTCACTGTATCCTTTTTCTCCTCTACATTGCAGACCACTTTATGAAGAGATCATCTCTCTCTGCCTTGATCTTGGGGAATTAGATGCGGCTGTTGCTGTAGTTGCAGACTTGGAGACAATGGGGATCTTGGTTTCAGATGAGACTCTGGATGGGGTGATTTCTGCCAAACAAAGGATTGACAATACTTCCAACGGTGACATTATAGATGTTTGACTGTAAAACTATACCTTCATGTTGTTCTGTTTTGCACCGGAAGAGCTAGCGGTTGTGACTTAATATATCATCGTTGCACTATTGTGCAAATTTTTGAGATGAGCCTAATGTATAGTATCAGGCCTTGAATTATTATTAAGTTTGTAGAATTGTCGTACTGTTTGTTCTCCTCTCCCTAGTCTTTAGGTATTCTTTTACTCCAATCCACCACAATCTATATTACAAAAGCTTGCTTGCGAGTTTCTTAGATTTAAAACAACTAAGGTAATGGATTTAATGTTTTGAACAGGGTGGTCTAAAATTGAAGCGACTGAAGGCCCCCACTGTTGCAGCGACAATGCTTTTTCGTTCTTTTAACACGAAATCAATGCTGTATACCGACCAATAACTCGGGATTTCGTGGTGGATAATTATGCGATGTTAATACCTGATCCACTTCATTGGCTGATTAGTAGCTTTCGTGTTACATATTCAAAAATTTCTTGATAACATTTATTAAAGAAACTAGTGGTTAGAAAAATATAAAACCATTGAGGAACCTTTATTTACAAGTTTGAGTTGTTAGGTTGAATTGATTTTTTATATAGTATTAGGGCTTTAGTAATGATGAAATTTGAACATTTAGATGAGATGTTAGAACTTTTTTTTTTCTAGTAGGCAGAACTTTTATGAGATGATTTTAATACACTCTCTCAAGCCATATCTTAACATATATTACACATATACTCATCAAGTAATAGTTAACATATTCATTCCTCAGTCATAACTTTTTATCATTTTCTCAATCTCTGTCTTTACTTCCTCTTAAATCTGCTCGATACCTTAGACCCCGAAATTTATAACTGTATTGTTCTCTTGTCAAGCATTGCTAAGTGGCAGATCAAAATCGTCAGCCTTGTCAATCATGTAGGAATATCTTTACATGCTTCGGTGTGAAAAAAGAAGAGGTGACTTAACTATGCTCTCTGCCACTCTTGATGGGTACCCTCAATTATCGAATTTGGAACAGTGGTTCATGCGTCCCACTCAGGCATACTGGATCACCCGTTACAAACGCAAACAGTTTTTGCTTGTACTGTTTTTCACCTTTCTTCCACCTCCTCAACGTGATTGTACAGCACAGCAGCCACTAACAAACAGGTACACTCATAATTCTTCTTGCTGAAAGTATACTCAGTTTCTGTATTGACTTTCTTTTTGTATGCGTTAGTTGACAAGTCAGTAACCTTTGGCATGAGCGGCTAATGATTGTACATGTTTTGTTATTTGATTATAACGTTTAATCAAAATTCTTATACTTTGAAAAGATTTATGTCATGTGACCTATTAACTTGATTTCAATATTCTACTAATGTTCCATTTAAATTACATGAAGGTACCCGAACGTACCTCATATGAAGGAAGTGGAGTCAATATAGGCTCGTAAATGTGACATATCGCAAGAAGGTACTAGTTTTAACTAGAAAATCAGCTGAACTTTAATGTCCCCCCCCCCCCCCCAAAAAAAAAATAAAATAAATATAATTTGATTGTTTTTAGGTTTAATCAAATGATAATGCAATCGTAGGGCTAAAAGTATACTTTATGTCAATTTATCCCTTGATTGGAATGATGGCAATTGATTGAGTGCTTTTTTGACCTATTTGATTCTTAAATTAAAATGCTTGACCTATCTAATCTTATGGTCAAACTATTTGCCATCCTAATGCAGGGCAACACGGTGTGTCAGCTACCGGTTTGGGACGCTGCAGAAAAATCAACGTTTATCAAAACGTCATCATGAATAACGTGTTCAGTTTGCAAAGAACACGTCAGTATTAGTAACGTTTTCATTCTCCTCAAAACGCCAGAAGACATACCGTGTTTGATGATGTCAAATTTTTGTGCTTTTTTCCTTCTGAAAACGTCACAACAGGTGCCGTTTCTATTGGATTTGACAACAAGAAAACGAGACTGTTGAAGACGACTCTTAAAACGGTAGGCACAACACCGTTTTCCAAACAAGACAAGGTCGTCCCCTCACATCTGAACGCGGTAGTCATTGCACCATTTATAGTAAACGGTAGCTTGCCCAGCGTGTTCCAAGTAGGACAAGTCTCTCCACTGACACCTGAACGCGTCAGTCAGTGCACCACTTTCAGTAAACTATAGCTCACCCAGCGTTTTGTATAGAGGACAAGCCCTTCTACGGATATCTGAAATTGGTACCTGGCATAACGTGTTTGTAATCAGATTCCTTTTCCACACAAGACAACGCACATTTCGCAACCGTACTTTATTTTTGTAAAATTTTATGGCTTTTATGTAGCTATATATATACTCGTATTGTTTAGTTAATGTCACTTGTGCTTCTCTCCCTTGTGCTCCTCTTCCTTGTGTTCCTCTCTCACATAAAATTGGCTGGGGTGTTGTCATGTGGTTTAGTGTCATAATATGTTGAATTATTTTTGTTTTCAGAGTATCTTACTCTTCTTATAATTTTACATCGTGTTTTTTGTTCGTTAATTTGTTTTATCCGTGTCATTATTTTATTTCATCCCTTTTTACAAATTTTGTTTACCAAATTGCAAAAAAAAAAAAAAATGAGTTCAAATTTACAAACGGTTCGTGCACTTGTCTACTATATGTAGGAAATCTTAGATTTATGCGGAAGCGGTTTAGGACCTAGTACATTGGTATGCTTACCGAATCATCCTTGTTTCACAATTACCTCTCGGTGCGCAAGTCTCGTGTAGAATCTTCCCTTGTAGGATTCCTCCTCACGAACAGCTCACCTCAGCGCCGCAACACGAACAACCTCCTTGAAGCTGGACTGTGGCAGATCTTCCAAACTATCTCTCGAGGAGGAAGGGGAAGTGTGTGGGCACTGATTAGATTCTGAGCTTGCCTCTTTCTCACAAAAAAGACCTTTTAGGCTGATGACTTAAGAGGTACTATTTATATGGGTTCCAAGAAACCCTAGCTCATTGAGCTCTAGGTTCCTTGGGCTCTTCTCATACTAATAACCCATTTGGGCTTTAGTAAAAGAGCAAACCCAACAATCTCCCACTTGCTCTTTTGGATACAAACTTGAGTCGTAAAACCCAAGATCATGTAACCCATAAGTTATCATCTATCCGAAAAATACCCCATCCCTTGTCTCAAGCTAGCTTGGGGATCTACCATCTGTTATTAATCAAGGCTCCTGATAATCAACGAATGATTATCTAATTCGGTGCTACTCCACTAAAAGCCCGAAATTGAACTCCAAGATTAACAACACTTATAACATGAATATGCATCGCCCCTTTGTAGAATGTCTATAATTGATTGACAAGTTTTCTGTAACTCAATCAATTATTTATTCCCTTGACTATGATAGTTTCTCTGATGGATTACATGCACTGGCCAGTGTCTTTAATATCCAAGTACCGAAACATATCAAGGGGACATATCCTACAAATTCCATGTTGTTTATCTCATAAATACCGATAATCAAATAATCTCACTCCCAAAATACCGAGTTATTGGTCGTCAATAGATCGAACCTCACCCGTTGGTAAATCAAAGAATGAAAACTATTTGATTACCTATTTATAATAAACTCAGGATTAAGAGCAATCACATAACTATAGTTAACTGGAGATTTGATACCTTATGACAGAAAAACAACCTTAATCAAATCTCTCCTTGATCCTTTCAATGTGAATGTTAATTCACACCAATATTTTACAATGATTCGGACAAAATCATTTCATAAAATATTGCAGCCTGAATAAAGTGCCCAACTTTATTTAACGGTTGTGACTCCATTCATCAATTGTGAGAACCTATGATCATGTCCTCCATGAACGTATCCATATGATCATATACTCCACAATTTGACCTGGACCTTTATGTTTGTAAATAGTGCACAAAATAAATAAATAAAACCTTATTTATGAAATTCAGAAAATGATTTTATTGTTTCATCGTCTTATTCCAAGAGCACAATAAAACCAATAACTCCCACTTGCTTAATGCAAGTCTGGGATCCTCCTAAGACCCAAAGAAGTAACATGCCTCTCGAACACAAGTTCAGGCAAACTCTTAGTAACTGGGTCTGCAAGATCCACCTCTAATGCTATCTGAGTTTAGTGAAAAACTCATAGCTCGAGGTTGATTTTCTTGAGTTAGTATCCACTTGAAATAACTGAATTTTTGAAAACTCAGCTTTTCAAGACTCCCACTAGAATATACCAGCATATAATCTCTCGTTCTCCAAAGATACTTGAGTACATGCTTAACAATAATCTAGTATTCCTCTAGGTTCAAAATGGTACTATCTCACTACTCCCACTACGTGACAGATGTCTGGTTTAACGCCCAACATGATATGCGTGAGTCTACCTTTGCCAAAACATAAGATATCTTGCTCATGCATTCTTCCTTCTTAGAAGTCTTTGGTCACTCCTTAGGAAGATGAATTCCACATCTGAGAATTATAATTCTTCTCTTAGAATTCTCATGTTGAATTTTGGGTTTTGTCAATGTAAGTAGCCTGAGGTGATGCCAACAACTTATTCTTCCGGTCTCATAAGAGTTTTATACCAAGAATATAATTGGCTTCCCCAGTACTTCCATACCAAAACACTAACTTAGCCAACTCTTTATGCTTGATATTACCTCCACATTGTTTCTAATAAGGAGCATATCATCTACATAAAGTACCAGAAAAGCTACTGTCTTCCGTTGTATCCTTTACATACAAATACACATCATTCATCAAGGTTCTCTCAAAATCAAAATTTTGATAACCTGATCAAAACTGATGTTTCAAGACCTGGATGCTTGCTTAAGTCTATGAAATAGACTTTCACAACTTGCATACCGTGTGTTCCTACTCATTTGCTATAAACCATTTTGGTTGTTGTATGTAGATATCCTGACATCCAACTCCCAATATGAAATCTCATAATTGAGACTTATAGCAACTAAGAGAATCTGGATAGACTCAAGCATGGCGTCTGGCAAAAAATGCCTCCAAGCTAGCTTTGAAGGTTTTCACCTTTCTGTCCATCCTCTCTTTGTCTTTTATGTCCACATGCACCTTGTGGGTTTTACCCCTCTTGGTGTCTTTACTAGAACCGAACGGAGTTGAAATACAAGTATTTCATCTCATTGTTCATAGCCTGAGTAACACTTGATCAACAACATATTCTAGTGCATTATCGTAACTAGTAGGATCAATGTCACTCAACAAGAAACAACTTGAGAGTTAACAAGGTTCTCTCCCACTATGAATGTACTGCACTAGACCTTGTGTATTTATAGGTAAAACAAAGAGTGGGTCAAATGATAGATCTTCAATTTCTTGAGGATCCGGTTATCCTTGATATTGTTTCTTTACATGTGATACTAATATTTCTACTAGTTTGACTTATATATTATCATGTTAAATTTCCAATCATGGTTCTCTTGTTTGTTCACTTAGAGATATATCTATCCCCTCTTGAACAATCAAGGGAACAGTGGATGAAGCTTCTACAGATTCTGAAAATTATTGATCTGAGATAAATCTCATCAAGAATAACCTAACTTAAGAGCTTATAATTTCTTATCTAGTCCTCCTTTAAGAAAATCATGTGAGTGCTCACTTAGATTATCTTGTCCTTAAGACTAAATAAGAAATCATCCCTAGTTCTCTTAAGGTAGCCAAAAAATATGCACTCTTCCATACAAGATTCCATCTCATTTGACTGTTGTTGTAGGACGTGTGCCGTAGCATCCTAAATCCGAATATGGTTTGATATGGGCTTGCACCCTTTCCATAATTCTTTATGTGTCTTTACAACAAACTTTGACGGAATCAAGTTAAGAAGGTACATTTCCTTCTCTTAGGCATCTCCCTTGAACAACATTGACAAAGATGAATAACTGAACATGATCTTCACCAAGTCTAGAAATGTTTGATTTTCACATACTGCAACTTCATTCAACTAACACGTTCTTAGAGTTGACAGTTACGAAAACTATCCCCTCTTAAATCAGGTAAGACCTGAACTTACCAGAGAGGTAGCCAACACTTTAGTCAGACCGAAGTGTTTTTGATTTGAACACCTACATGCTTTTCTGCCTCAGACTTAAACCTCTTGGAAATTTCCAAAAGCTTTAGACTTGTAGCGCACTTGGTTCATCTGTCCAAATCCAGAATAAACATTCATATAATGAAGTACTCATCACCTCTTCTGGTCTGAACGCTAAGTGGTCCACATACTTTAGTATGTACCAGTTCCAGTTGAATAGTTGCGCAAACCTTTTTGGTCCTTGTAGGATTGCTTGGCCACTTTACCTTCCAAATAGGACTAACATGTAGCTGTTAGTTAAGAGATTCTTAAACTTTCAGTCCCTCTTTTAACTAAAACATGTTTCCTACTTGAGATAATGTGACTCAATCACAAAGACCAAAGTTATGTTTCATTTGAAACTTTTATTTCTTTGGTGAAAATCCTTTTTCATTCAACATAACAAATTTAAAAAGGGTATAGGACATAGGTAATAAAGACTATTTAAACAATGTACCAGAACAAACAAGACGAAGATGAACTTCGAAATGTAACTGAGGAATCAATTGCATTGTCAACCCATGTTTTAACCAAAACAACTAACAAAAATTGAATTCCTCTTGAAATCTGGAACAAATAAACATTCACCCAAAACCATAGTCTTATAAATAACTTGTCCTACTGCAAATGCAGACACAAGTTCCCATTTTCAAGCTTAAAATATCTATGTCCATATCTGACAGGCATGCCATGTTTGAACTACTACAAAGAGTAACAAACATAATCAGTGATTCCTGAATCAATAATTCATTCACTGATCAGGCCTTGATATGCCCATGTCAGGTTCTTTTCATCTCCTCTGGGCAATTTTTCTTTTAGTCTGCACTTGAAGAACTTGCCTTGCGGCTTCTTCATAGCAACTGGTTTGACAACTGATAACCAAGTCATTTTGTTCTTGTTACCACCCTTGGGTTTCCCTTTGGATTTAACAAGACTCTTAGCAAAACCTGCACCGACTGCATTCTGTCTAGCAGAGCTGCTAGACGCAGCTAACATGTCATTAAGAGTCTGAAGCATTTCTACTCCACTCTTAATCATGTACACTTGCTTCTGCAAGTATTTGGAAAGACTGACAATAATATAGCAGCGAACTACCATATCTGCCCTTTCCCAATATGAGAAATGCATCTTAGTTTCCTTAGACGCATTCTCTGCAGGTTGCTATGGCCCTCGCATTGTCAGGACAAATTTTAGCTTCCATGTTTTAGAATAATATCAAAAATTTGCTTTTCACTTATTCATAGTTGGTACCATCTAGAGGTTTTCGACTCAAAATCATTTCTAAGATATTTTCTGAAAAACATATAAAGCACACAATTACAAACAAATAATGCAATAAACAAACGAAGTGCAAGTAGATTCTCATAACTACTCTTGTTTATTGTTAACAATCCTTCAGTTTATCTTTACAAGGCTTACGATAGGCAAGTCACTTGTAAAAACCAAAATTGTTATTTGGGCCTTCAGTGCCATTGCCAGAGCCTCGATGGGAGGGTTAACAATTTTACCAAAGTTGAATGTAATTAACCATTGTTTAATTTCAAAATTATCCTTAGTGTCTAAGAATTGCCGACGATGGGCCGTACAATACTTTACTAAAATTTTGAAATTATTAAGATTTAATCTAGTGAAATCTGATTATCCTTATCCGATGGGGCTTCAGCGATAACCATTTCACTAATAAACCCACAAATGGAGCCCGCAGGTTTTAAAATTAATTAATTTTTAAAACCTTCACCCATTCAACATTTTTGTTTGAGAATTTTCATAAGCCCTGTCGAATTCATTGTTTAATTTCAAAATTATCTTTAATAACTTAGTATTATCGACGATGGGTCGTACACTACTTTATTAAAATTTTGAAATTATTAAGGCCCAATAAAATCCAATCATGCTAATCCGTTGGGGCCTCACATGATTATTTTATTGATAGGCCCACAATGCGCTTGGAGGTTAAATTAATTTCTTAATTTAAATCTCCTCCCATAATTATTTAGGTCCAATCTAATAAAGTCCAATCATGCTTATTCGATGGGACTTCACATGATTATTTTATTAATGGTCCTATAATGCGCTTGAAGGTTAAATTAATCTCTTAATTTAAATCTCCTTCCATTCAACATAAGCAACATTTTCTAATTTCCAAGAATTATTTAATTGAGAGTATCCTTTGTTCGATTTCAAAAACTATATAAGTAAGAGCGCCGATAAACGTGCACTAAGCTTAACATAATTTTGATAGCATTAAGGTCCTGAAATCCGGTCACTTTACGTCAGCGTGTGCTCCAAACAATCATGATACATGAAGGTTGTATGCAGCGAGTGTTATTCTATGACCATTTCAGAAAACCCACAAATTACTCGCAAAATAAAAGAATTCTCTTAGGAAATTTTCTCTTATTATTTTTCTAGATTTAAATCATCCAAATAGCTGACTTAAGTATTAATCTAGATTGCAACAATCATAATAATTATCATTTATGAGGATAATTTGAAATCAAAATAATTTCCATAACGATTATTTGTCTTGATGTTAATTATCCAAAATTAATTAATTCAATTATTAATCTAGATTTTTAATAAAAATCATAATAATTATTAATTAATTTCTTAGGATGATTTAAAATCAAAATAATCCCATAATAACTATCATACTAGTCGCTGAAGACATAATAGCTATTATGCTCATGCAATCATACAAGTTATGCAACAATATGGCACCATCTATTCTATATGGCATGTTATCGCAATAAAGCATGTTATCAATCATATAATTTATTTATACCAATCAATAAAAGCATTAAATAATAAATCATAATTACTTTAATCCACGGCTTTCCTATTTTAAAGAAAATAAAATTAAATAAAATTAAATAATACAACTTTGGAATTCGACTTTCGCCTAGCCCGTAGTATCTGTCTCAAGCCCCTTTAGGGTTTCATGGGCCCAAAAGCCCAAAGACCCAATCCTTTGGCGAGAAACCCTAGGACGCGAAAGAGGAACCCTAGCCGTCAGGTCTGCCGCGCCGTCACCTGAAGTCAAATCAGGCTGAAACTCCAGGGGAAGGACCGCCACGTAGAGACGAGTGCACCGCAGCCGGAACCACCCAAAAAGGTGGCCGGACGCTCCCTCATTCTCCCATTCTTTACCGGAGAGTGGCGACCACTCTCAGCCTCTTGTGGAGGTGCGTGGTGGAGCGTGGAGTCTCCTATGGCGGTGATCCACCCACCGTTGCATTCGTCTTTCTGTCCTCTTTCCAACCATATATAGATCGCCCCATTCCGAGATCGGTAAGTCCTCGAAAAGTCTCCGACAGTGCTGACTGCGCATCTTCCTCGCGATTTCTCGATCTTGAACTTTTACAAAATATTGAAAAAATACACAGAAATTCCAAAAATAAACAAAAACAACAAAGAGGAAACCTAATCATATGGGATTATCCTCCTTGTTACAAATCGAGAAATACACGAGAGACCCTAACCATGGATTAAAGCATTTTTACCGATTAAAATTTAAACTTTTATGAAAATGAATTATAAAATACACATGCTAGATTCATACCATAATCCTAGAACCCTAGGTGCCACATTTCAAGAAGCAAAACTAATTACATGAATAGTGAAACTAGATTCACATACCAATGTACAGCCAAGGCTCTGATACCAATTGTAGGAAATCTTAGATTTATGCGGAAGCGGTTTAGGACCTAGTACATTGGTATGCTTACCGAATCATCCTTGTTTCACAATTACCTCTCGGTGCGCAAGTCTCGTGTAGAATCTTCCCTTGTAGGATTCCTCCTCACGAACAGCTCACCTCAGCGCCGCAACACGAACAACCTCCTTGAAGCTGGACTGTGGCAGATCTTCCAAACTATCTCTCGAGGAGGAAGGGGAAGTGTGTGGGCACTGATTAGATTCTGAGCTTGCCTCTTTCTCACAAAAAAGACCTTTTAGGCTGATGACTTAAGAGGTACTATTTATATGGGTTCCAAGAAACCCTAGCTCATTGGGCTCTAGGTTCCTTGGGCTCTTCTCATACTAATAACCCATTTGGGCTTTAGTAAAAGAGCAAACCCAACACTATAATGGTAGAAAGGTAATGGGTCGTCGTGGTGTAACCTTTGAAGGTGAAAAAAGAACAATGCGAATTACACGTGGTACTAGCTTTGAGCAGTTAAAGACAAACATTCATCAGAAATTGGAGTTACATGGGAATCAATTTATTTCTGATGTGACTGTGAGAGCTCTTGCTGGCAATAATGAATATACAGCAATATCAGTTACGGATGATGATGCAGTCAATATTATATTAGATATCTTTGTGGAACAATTAGAAATAAGTTCTGATCAGAGCAATGCAAGAAAGTTTGTTGAGCTATACGTGGATGTTGAAAATGTCGAGGAATTGGCAATACCAATTCGGTCACTTGATCTGAATGTAACAGCAAATGCAGAAATCTCATGCCAGAATGCGTCATCTTCTGCACCTCCCGCAACGTACAACAATGCTTTATTTGAAGATGAAGAGGTTCCAATATGGGACCTTAACGACAATTATGAAGAAGAAGGAGACGAGGATGTGTGTCTGGCTGCTGAGCCTGACGACGATCAGTCAAATAGCGATGACGATGATGATTGTAATCCTTCCACAACCCCGATGATAGTCGAAAACACCACTCAAGGACTGTCATCCACAGTCCCAACGATACTTGGAAACAGCAGTCAGCCATTTTCATCAACCGGTTTTGAAGGGTTTCATAACATGGTTCAAGGTTAGCGAACACATGCAACATTTGCCAATATTGGTGAATTAGTTAAGGTTTATTGTGTTCAATAAAGTGTTCATTTTGATCTATGTTGTGTAGGAGATGGTAGCTCGAATCCGTTTTGGAGTGGTATTTCACATTTCTCATACATTAATTATGATTTTCCTAATGAGGATTGAGAATATAATGAGGGGGTCAATACTGATAAATGGACCATTGGGGATGAGTTGTTTGTTAAACAAGAATTCGAATCTAAGGAAGCAGTGCAAATGGCAGTGAAGTCTTATTGCATGAAAAGTAACAAAGAAGCTGTTGTTGTTAAGAGTACAACTCTTAAGCTAGTAATGAGGTGCAGGAGCCAGGATCAGGGTTGTCTGTGGAGAATGAGAGCAATAAAACCGAAAAATGCTGCTATATGGGTGGTGACCAGATGGGAGGGACCTCATAATTGTGTCAGCAGTAATCTGTCCGAAGATCACAGACAACTTGATGCAGCATTTATTGCTTCAACTATCCTAGGTGAGAGATCTTATTTCTGTAAGATGTATATTTCTTTATGCATATGTGCATTGGTTTGTTAAGTAAAGTTATTTATGTATTTTTTGGCAACATTTCTTTACGCAGATTTTATTTTTGTAAGATGTATCTTTCTCTAGTGTTATGGTCACTTCGCCATGCGGCATGTGGAATGTATAAGTTTCCGGACGCCAACGCTCAATTAGTGCACTGATAAGTGCATGATCAATCTGCAATACGTTAACCCATTAACCATACTCATAAACCCATGAATAAATTAAAAATGTTTTACAGTGTCACCATTTAATTACTAACCGGCAAATGCTGCATGCGTGCTACATGGTAAAAACCCGCACGTCTAAGGTGATCAGCCACGGGATCAGGAATATTATATGGATCATGATGACCAGCTTCAGCACCTTGTGTTGCTCTACGAATCTTTAGGGTTCTCATCAGTCCTGTGTTCCATACAACCTGAGAGACATGAGTTTCTTGAACATCCATGCTCAACACACCATACTCTTCGGGGCCCAGATTAATCATGTCACAGATCCATGATGAACCTATGTTACACAAATATAATAAGTTTGACAACAATAAATTATAGTCAATTTTGTTCTAAATTATTATATTGCAAATAGATTTCACAATTACATAAAATATAGATTAATATAAATTTCTAATATAACATGTACTGTACTAATAAATATTTAAGTCTGTTACGTTTTTTAAATTTATTTAATACAAAACATTTCAAAAACTTAATATTATCATGCAAAAAATCAGGTTTAAAAAACGGACATATAAATCAGGTTCAAAAACTTAACCCAATGTCCATATAAATGCAATATACCATATTTCTATTATTTAGTGGATATTTTTTTTTAAAAAAAAAAAACTGTCTTCAATATGCATATAAATGTAAACTTTTGTAAAATTCTAATTTTTTTGGGCTTCCTTACGTTAATCAAATATTAAGAATTTATAATTATTATATTTACTTTATCATGTCATGAATAAATTTTTTTCATATGATTTTAAGGCAACAACGTGATAATTTTTTAATATTATTAAAATAACATTCAAGACCTACTTCCCCTAAACCCAAACTTAATAAATCATTTTAAAAAATTAGCAATGTCACGAGGGTCCATAAAATAAGCTTATGAATATATTTTATAAAAATGGACCAAATATAGAAGATGGCAAACTGAAAATTTTGACTTCTACGTAAAAGTTCAATAAATAAAATATACATGCAGCTACTTACTTGATTTGGAGGATGAACTTCAAGTGATGGGGAGGAAGGATGCAGCTAACATCAGCTTGTACTGACAGAGAGAGGATAGCTCCAAAAATATGACTGAGGCAAAATAATCGTGTGGTTGTGCTTCTATAAGAGTTACTCCTTTGCAAAATGGTGGAGCAGGTAGCGTTTTAAGGTGAAACCGGATGGAATGTTTTTCAGTGACTGAACGCGTCACTGCAGGTTGCGTTTTCAGTGGCTTGTCACTTCAGGCTGACAACTTCAGTTGAACAGAAACACGTCACTGCACCTGCCATTTTCCAGTTGCATTGTCACTTCATCTGACAAATTCCAGGGACACGGCTGGTTCATCACTGTTTCCAATATGAAGGGTCATTTCGGCCTACTGCAAAACGTTTGCAGGTCTGCCGTGTTAAAGTAATCAGGAACACGTCTGCTTCTCTGCCGTTTTCCTGTCAACTGAGACGGTACTTCAACTGACGTTTTCTTTGCAAACTGAAAACGTCATATGTGATTACATTTTTAAAAACGTTGATTTTCCTACCGCGTCCTAAAACGGTTGCTGACACACCGCGTTGCCATGCATTAGGATGGCAAATAGTTTGACCATAAGCTTAAATAGGTCAAACATTTTAATTTTAGAATCAAATAGGTCAAAAAGCCTTGATTGAGTATTTGAAAATTTCTGGGTATAATAAAAAGATTTGAAAATCCAAAACAAATATCTTAAATTGAAAACATAACTATACTTTTAATAACCCGGAAATAATTATCCCATATGGCAGATGATATAGGATTAGTAATAATAAGCGGGTCGAACACTAGCACCCATTCCTGAATTTGCATTAATTCTATATTATTGCTATATTTTAGGTGTTTTTAAAATAAATTACAGGGTAGATTATATTTATAAATTTTTTGTTTATAAATTAATTATACTATGTATTCTGGGGAGTACACACTTAAATATTTGTACTCCTTGAAGTACATAATGTAATTTGTAAAAATTTATAAATAAAAAATTTGTAAATATAACTTGGGATAGGATATTATGACACCCAAGTTATGTTACACCCATGTGACACCCAGTCAATCTCACCGTTAGATCGCTTATGTTGATCCAACGGTTATATTTATTTTCATCTTTGTATGGTCATGATTTCTCAAATTTAATATTTTATATTTATTTCTACCTTTGTATGGTTATGATTTCCCATATTTAATGCTTTCACTTTAAATTTGGGAAATCATGACCATACAAAGATGAAAATAAATATAACTGTTGGATCAACATAAGGGATCTAACGGTGAGATTGACTGGGTGTCACATGGGTGTAACATAACTTGGGTGTCACAATATCCTATCCCATATAACTTTGCTCGTAAACTATTTTCTACATAAAAAATCTATTGTAAATTCAAATTTATTATAACAAACTCAGTTCCTATACCTATTTATTGTGCAGCTACAATTTTCAATTTATATATATTGGAATAAGATCCTTTGACACCAAATCTTAACCGTTGATTTTCGCTAATCGATAGTTTTAATTTATTGATTCAAACTTATTAATTAATTAATAATTCTCAATAAATTAAAACTGTCGATTATGCCTTGCTTACGTATCATTGGAAAATGCATTAACATAAATACGGAAGTAAGAAGAGGTAATACAAAAATATGCAAACTATAAAAACTGAGTCAAGGTAGATTGTCCCATACTAGCACTTCCATATATAATTGATGAAAATTAATGGTTATGATTTGGGGTCAAATTTAAAAGTTTGATACGGATCTCAATGGATTCTATCACACACACATACATTAGTAGATCCATTTACAAATTTTTGTTGATCTCTTTTACTCAAGTACGAGTAAAGATATTATCACACCCTTAATTTATTCAGACTTAAAGAACGTTTAATCTACTGGAATGAGGATGCGGAGTAATATTGCATGCAATTTATCAAGAAACATGAATGAGATAATAGCTAAAAGAAACAAAACTTGATTTCAGGTGGCTGAAAAGTGAAATAGGAAGACTCGTGTAATATTTTTTTTTATATATATATACATAACGAGAACTGTAGCCCAAAAGCAAAAAGGAAAATTAAACAAAGTTAAACATAATGCTATCTGTGAGGGACACAGTGTCCCTCTCCTTGGCTAAAAGACTCTCTAAGACTCGTGTAATATTTAAGCAAACCGTTTCTTGAACCTCCACTTCTACATTAATTTATTTGAGTGGATAATTTGTATTAGGTGATGTATTGTATAAAAAAAAAATAAGCACGCTAAATCCCTCTATAACTTCATCCATCACCACTTGCGTGGCATAGATTCCTGGACAGGTGTTTTATAATCTGACTTTTGACAATAGTACTATAAGAGGAAACAAAGCCAATAAGCACGAAGTGATTTATTATTAGTTCAAGATAAGGTTCCAAAATGAACCTAGTGCACTGTCTTTTCTTAATAGAAGGTTTCCAAAAGGTTCATTGCATGTAGACTATAGAAATCTAAGCTACAAGACAACTAATCTTATATGTGTGAAGAGTAATTTACCTCGAAGTATAAATCTATTCTCATCCCATTGAAGTACGTCACTTTAATAAATAATATTATTCTGGTATAGAAAAATATATGGTGGTAGATTTATATTGAGAGAAACTTAAACTTGTGGAGAATATAGCAAGGAGGAAAATTTTGAATTTGAATAGCAGTATGACAAAACCAGAAGAAAAATTTTGTTTTTCAAATATTTGACTATTAAACATGTACCCACTACCCAACGATTTTTTTTTTTTTTTTTTTTAGATACAACCTTATAAAGTATTTAAGTTGAAAAATAAGTTACGACAACACTAATCAATATCCATGTGGATGCGGCGCTAGTTAAAATTCCATTTATCTTGATTTTCAAATGTCAGTAAAATTTGAAGAGCAGTTTGGCAAAGTTAGGAGAAAATCTTGATTTTCAAATACTTTGACCCAATAACATGCACCCCACTAAACAACCTTAAGGAGAATCCTAAGTTGAAGAATCTTAGGTTTATGACAACACTAAACAATTCAACAGCGACTAGTTAAAGTTCCACTCATCTCCACAATAATTGGTGTACAGATGCTATTTCAACTTCATGGAGTTAAGGTGGGTTCAAAGATTGCAAATAAATCATTTTGTTAAAAGTCACAGTCAGAGTCGACCAAGTTCTTGTTCTTGTATTTTATTTTTTTTCAATCATTATTTCTTCATTCTTTATTTTTTTGATTAGAGAGGTTGCATTAAAGATTTTGAAATCTTAAATGCTACTGGACCGAGAAGCTCTACAGTATCATGGAGTGTAGAGAAATAGTACCAAATCCATTCATCCTTTGTCGGCCATCACAAAGCCTAACAAATCAAGAGGGTCTCTTCCTCTATATGATGAACTTCCATTCAAAGGTAGTGGAATCTTTGAATCCCTTCACTTGGCCACCACCAGTTATCATTTTGGCAAGTTGCCAATATAAGCCAGAGGATCCCTCTCTATGTACCTTCCCTTTATTATGGCAACTTTCAGTTTGTGAATGTTCACTTAAAAATTGTTGGCCTTCTATGAATCTTCCTGTGCTTCAGTTCTCTTTTATTCTTAGAAGAAAAAGAGTAAGCACCTCAAATATAACCTTGTGTGCATAATTTGCATGTGCAAGTGGTCCTTGGTCCCTTAACATATGTTGTGCCATCATATGATAATTCAGATGGAGAGGAATGCATCTGCATTGTTTGTGATAATGATATTTACTCTTTCAACTACTCTATTTTTCTGTCTATCTGAAGGGCTCAATGCAGAGGGTAAATACCTTCTGGACATAAAAGGGAGATTGTTTAACAAATACAACCATCTAGATAACTGGAATTCAAGTGATTCCACACCTTGTGGTTGGAAGGGGGTCAACTGCAGCACTGGTGGCAATCCTGTGGTGGAGTCTCTAGATTTGCATTCAATGAACCTATCCGGGTCTTTGGCTCCCAGCATTGGTGGTTTGGTTCACTTGCATCACCTTAATCTGTCTCAAAACTTTTTGTCTGGTGTTATTCCCAAGGAAATTGGAAACTGTTCAAGTTTGCAGGTTCTTGGTCTCAACAATAATCTGTTTGAAGGCAGAATTCCTGTTGAAATAGGTAGGCTTTCAGATTTAACAGAATTGTATCTTTACAACAACAGACTTTCTGGGCCTTTTCCAGTGGAAATTGGTAACCTTTCTTCACTCTCAATATTTGTTGCATTCACCAACAATCTCAGTGGATCTTTGCCACCTTCTTTTGGGAAACTTAAAAGATTGAGAAGATTCCGAGCTGGGCAGAATTTGATATCAGGAAGTCTACCCCAAGAGATAGGTGGATGTGAGAGCTTGCAATATCTTGGCTTAACTCAAAATCAGATAACTGGTGAAATTCCAAAAGCACTTGGACTGCTCAAGAACATACAATATTTGGTCATTCGGGAAAATAACCTTTATGGGGCCATACCTAAAGAGCTTGGAAACTGTACTAGTCTGGAGGTTCTTGCTTTGTATCAGAATAATCTTGTGGAAGCAATTCCTAAGGAGCTGGGAAACCTTGTGCTCCTAAAGAGGTTATACCTTTACCGGAATAAGTTGACAGGAAAAATTCCAAAGGAGATTGGGAACCTTTCTCTTGCAACAGAGATTGATTTTTCAGAAAACTTCCTGGCAGGAGAGATACCGGTTGAGTTTGTCAAAATAAGAGGGCTACAATTGCTTCATCTTTTCCAGAACAAGCTAACTGGTGTCATCCCACATGAGCTTACCAGCTTGAAAAACCTGATTAAGCTAGATCTCTCTATTAATTATCTCAAAGGTGCTATTCCTGTTGGGTTTCAAGACTTGACCAACTTGACCTCCCTGCAACTCTTCAACAACTCACTAAGTGGTACCATTCCTCAATCACTGGGAGCAAATAGTCCACTTTGGGTGCTTGATTTATCATACAACTACTTGGTGGGAAGACTGCCAGTCCATCTTTGCCAACATTCTGACTTGATGCTGTTGAACTTAGGATCAAACAAGCTCACTGGAAATATTCCTTATGGAATTACAAGCTGCAAGTCCTTGGTGCAACTTCGTCTCTTTGGTAACAACCTCAGAGGCAGGTTTCCTTCTAATTTGTGCAACCTCGTTAATCTTTCTGCAGTGGAGTTGGATCAGAATAACTTCACTGGGCCTATTCCTCCACAAATTGGTAACTGCAAGAATTTGCAAAGACTTCATCTTTCAAAAAATCACTTCTTGTCTGAATTACCAAGAGAAATAGGTAACCTCTCAAAGTTAGTCACCTTCAATGTCTCGTCAAATTATCTTTTAGGTAGAGTGCCATTGGAACTGTTCAATTGCAGGAATCTCCAAAGACTTGATCTCAGCCACAACAACTTCATAGGTTCTTTTCCAGATGAGATAGGAACTCTTTCACAATTGGAGCTTCTAAGGCTCTCAGAAAATAATTTTTCTGGTAATATTCCTGTGGCAGTGGGAAAACTCTTTAGATTGACTGAGCTGCAAATGAGTGGCAACTCATTTTGTGGTTGCATTCCACCTGAGTTGGGTGCTCTCTCATCTTTACAGATTGCATTGAATCTCAGTTATAATAAACTCTCATGCCAGATCCCCTCTGAGCTTGGGAACCTTATTATGCTAGAATCACTCCAACTCAACAATAACCATTTGAGTGGTACAATCCCGTTCTCCTTTGACAAACTGTCAAGTTTACTGGCCTTCAACTTCTCAAACAATGATCTTACTGGCCGTTTGCCTTCATTACCTCTCTTTCAAATCTCAACATTCAGCTGCTTTGCTGGAAACAAAGGACTTTGTGGAGGAAAGCTTGGCATTTGCCCAAATTCAGCTTCACCCTCCCCTCCAAATAAACTAGGGAAAGTTTTGGCTATAGCTGCAGCTGTTGTTAGCGGGATTTCTTTGGTTTTAATAGTAGTCATTTTATATCTCATGAGAAGTCCATTGGACCCTATTGTGGGGCAGCAAGATATTAATACACCATACTCTCATCCTGTTTCAGACTTGTACTTCTTCCAAAAGGAGGAGCTAACTTTCCAAGATGTGGTTGAAGCTACTGAAAATTTTCATTCCAAATATGTAATTGGAAAAGGAGGTGTTGGAACTGTGTATAGAGCAGATATATCAGTTGGTCATACAATTGCTGTTAAGAAGCTGACATCAAGCAGTGACAGCAGCATCAACGTAAATGCCAGCTTCCGCGCTGAAATCTTAACTTTAGGAAAAATAAGGCATCGGAATATAGTGAAATTATATGGTTTCTGCAATTACCATGGCTCCAATATACTTCTTTACGAGCACATGGCAAGGGGCAGTTTAGGGGAGTTAATTCATGAACCATCATCCTCTAGTCTTGATTGGCATGCTCGGTTTAGGATTGCCCTTGGAACTGCACAAGGGCTCTCTTATTTGCACCATGATTGCAAGCCTAGGATTATCCACCGTGACATAAAGCCCAATAACATACTCATTGATCATGAATTTGAAGCTCATGTTGGGGATTTTGGCTTGGCAAAGCTGATCGATATGTCATGCTCTAAATCAGTGTCAGCAGTTGTAGGTTCTTACGGCTACATTGCCCCTGGTGAGTAATCATCCAAACACTTCGTTTTATTTTTTCTTTACAATCATTGTTGCACTCCTATGTTTTCTATACAAACATATCATCGATTTAATTCTTTTGATAATTATTTACCCATCTAATGCGAGTAAAACTTGCATTGAGAATGTGTGCGTTTAAGTCGTGCATCACTTCTGTGCAACTTGTGCAAAAACCAGCGCAATACAAGACGTGTATCTTGACTATGCGCATTCAAATCGCGCATGCACCCTAAGTACGTCTTGCAGAGCCTGATACCTGATAACGTGTTTTGGCTTTTGCACAAGTTGCGATGGGATACTGCGCGACTTAAACTCGCACACTCCCTATTCGCATTTCACTTGCATTAGATTGGTGAATAATTTGCCAAAATAATTAAAATGGTAACATGTATTGGATTTTGCATCAGAATAGTCAAAAAGCCTTGCTTTTATTGTATATATATTTTTTTTTTTCATTTTACTCAAGTCAATGTGCATCAAGGACTGCAATTTTGAATGACGTTGATGAGTTTACCAATCTTGGGAACAGTTTTTGATTATTTCAATATTTTATACTATAATGACTCTATAATGTTATATTACAGAGTATGCATACACAATAAAAGTCACAGAAAAATGCGATGTGTATAGCTATGGAGTTGTCCTTCTGGAGTTACTGACTGGCAAGAAGGCAGTTCAACCGTTGGATCAATGTGGTGATCTTGTGACATGGGTGAGAAATCATATCCACAAACATTCCTTGTCACTAGACATCTTTGACACTCGTTTGGATCTACAAGATGAAATAGATGTGGCTCAAACTTCTGATGTCTTAAAAATTGCTGTGCTCTGCACTGACACGTGTCCTTCTAGACGCCCAACTATGCGTAAAGTCGTGTCGATGCTCACAAGTTCTAGCAAACGGACTCAGCAATCTTCCTTCTCTCCATCTCAAGAATCAAGATGCTAACAGAAAATTATAACTCTTCGTTTTACACCTATGATGAGCTTGGTTAACTAGGTTTAGCTTTTAGCGCCTGAAATAACCTTTATAACTTTTATATTAGTTGTTGAATTTTTTTTTTTTCCTGTTTTAATCTTTCTTTGTATCTTATCGGTGAAATGATAATTATGTACCACTTCATAACCAACGAAAACAACAACTAATGAACTAACTCGTAGTTCATAATCTCTTTCGTTTGTTTACATTTTTATGATAGAAATCAATCTTTCCCTCTCAGCAAAACAAAAGTGAAAAATAAAAACATTTATGGCTAGAACTCAATGCAGCTCGAAACATCTAGTAATTTGTAGTAAAACGAATTACAAAAAGATAAAAAATAAAAAAGTTAATTTCATATTGACAGCACTAATCATGATTGATTACGAATCATTTGTAACAATTTTCATACACCAAGCTTTTATAATGGTCTATCCACCTATTTGCCTTTTGTTATTCTTTGATATAAGCTGATAAGTTTAATTCATTTCTGTTAAACTTGTTGGTTAATTTGAGAATATGCCTTCCGAATCTACAAGAATGTTAACTGCAAAATATCACCTACAAGAATAAATCTTTTTTAGATTTAAACACAAAATAATAATGTTAACAGAAATATCATCTACAAGAATGAGTGGGTATTAGAACGTGCACATGCCTTCTTAATCTATTTGATGAGATGAATTTGCTTTCTATATTTTCCTGAACTCAAACACAAGCTTTATGATGATAATAAAAAGTGTGTTTTCTCTCATATAAGAAGGATGACAGCACATGAAGACAAATCACAGCAATGGTGTATTTTACATGTTAATTGCGTCTGGAGAAAGAAACACACTACTTGGGTTGG
Source organism: Gastrolobium bilobum (assembly GCF_033153095.1). Taxonomy (NCBI): domain Eukaryota; kingdom Viridiplantae; phylum Streptophyta; class Magnoliopsida; order Fabales; family Fabaceae; genus Gastrolobium; species Gastrolobium bilobum. The sequence continues at coordinate 168,898 of NW_026899254.1, forward strand.
TGGGTTATTTATGGTGTGTCGTATCAATATGTGTAATAAGCAGGCTACGTTAGTGTCAATGTTTAATAGTTATTTATTCATGTTTGACAATCACAAGACACTAACACCCCGCCAACACGAATTAACACCCCTACGAATATTAAAGCTCCCTAAATTACAAGACTCCATAAATCTCCACTGGCATATTGGGATTATTACCTTAGGCGTGTTCGGTGCACTGTGTAAGGCTGGTAAGAGGAACTTGTTGGTATAGGATAAGCCATATACCTGGTAAGCTTTTATATTGTGTTTGTTGTGTCAACATACAATATTTTGGATATTTTACGGGCAGTTTTCCATTAGTTATCATTCCTAGACTTGTTTTGGTTCTCTTCATCCCTTCCCTTTCGTCCCTCTATTCTTCTTCTTATTCTAATTTTGTATTAAAATTAAGTATTGTTTGATATTTCTTTTATTCCAGGAAAAATGGTTGGAGGTTTTGGGGTGTGTAGTGACCGAGATAGAGATTCTGAAAAGAAATGGAAAACGTAATAATGTTGCTTGGGCTTTCGGCCTAGGGTTGGAGAGGTTAGCTATGGTTCTATTTGACATACTGGATATTCGTCTCTTTTGGTAACGATGAACGATTTACCTCACAGGTATTTCTTGGATATGTTTAACAAACATTCTTCAATGTTGTCTCTTTGTTTTCCTTGTTGCCAGATGTGGACTATAAGGATGTATGATTTAATCAACTTGAGAATTGGAATATTATTCAATCTTTTGTGATCTCTAATGTATTCCATGTGCTTGTTTTTTTTTTTTTTAATTATTTTATATACAGTTTTCCAAGGGGCAGCTGGAAGTCAAATTTAAGCCATTTTCAAAGGTAACTTCTACATTTGCATCTGTGTGCCTCCCCTTGGGTGTCTACATTTGTTATCATTTTGCTGTCTACGTTCATGGTTAGGAATAAACTGTTATTCCTTACAATAACCACAATTGAAAGCTGTATGTGAACGATCCATGGAATTGAAAGTTAAGATCACCCTCATAATTTGTCATGCAAAACTCTGTTTACATTTCTTATGTTGTTTGGTGAGAAAATGTGGTGGGTTTTACCAGTACAAATAGCAAGATACTGTTACACTTGGACATGCGTATGCTCATGGCTTTGATGCTTCACTATGTTAAAGGCCTTGTCTTGATCTTATTCAGATGCATATAGTTATTTTAAACTAATAAATTTAGAGTATATTTTCTGCATTTTAGTGTCATTCTTGTCAAATTATACTCGTTTTATATGTAAATATCAGACCAGAGGGCATTTAACTCGGCAAGCTTAGGAGCCTTTTTTATGCTGGGACCTTGTGGAGTTATGTTCTCCGTTTGTCTGTCTTGTAATTGACCATGAGGAATTTCTATTTCTATTTGTGACTAGATAAATTAGCAAAATCTTAGGTGAGAACATTCAATCTCTTCTTCCTATTTTCCTTTTACAGTATCCTCCTTGTTACGAGGACATCAGTTTCTGGATCAATGAATCATTTACTGAAAACAATCTGTGTGAAGTTGTCAGAGGAATAGCCAGCGATCTTGTAGAAGAGGTATATCTTTGAATAGTTTGAGAAAAACTTTCTCTGGCATTTTACATTTATTTGTATTATCAGTTTAGCTGCTTTCATAATGTTTAATGGCAACAACATGCGTATGAAATGAGAATAAGTTGCAAAACCAAAAAAAGACTAAAAGGGGCCTTAGCAACTCCTCCATCTCTTCCCTTCCTTCCCCTCCTTCTCTTTATGTGTACGAGTATCCCTATCCCTGTTTCTTTGCATTGCCCAAAATGGTCTCAAAGCCTCTTCAAAGAAGAGGGAAAAGAATTTTACTGGAAGCATTAACAATTAACACGCAGTGCTCCTCTTTATGTATCTACTTATGCACAGGAAATAGGGATACTCGTACACATAATAAAAGCATATGTTACTTCTGGATTTGGGAGGGTGGATTTACAGCACTGATTTAAGAGAAGTTAATGGAAAGAATAAGAAATTGGGAAGAAAAGATTGCCTTTATTGATAATTGAGAAAGAATACAAGAGTTACGATCTTCACAAGGGAACTATCCCTTCACACAGAAATATCTTTGTCAACAACTAAATCTCAAAACGTGTCTCTCAAGGGTGAAGCTGGCCCTTGTGTACATTGACCTAGCTCTTAATTGTAACTTTCCCTCAAGTTGGAGTATCATAGATTTTGTGTGTAACAAGCTTGCTATAATATAATATGGTCAATCTGACAATATCTGAGAGACTTAGTGAATGTCTGCTGAGGCCAATAGCAGAGCACCCTGAAAGGATTGTAACTGACAGAAAACTTATATATGTTTTGTCCTTGTTAAAAATAGTATTGGAGACAATATTCATGGTTGCTTGATCATCACAAACTAGATTCATTTGTCAAGCCATAGCTCGATATTCTGTCTTTGGACTTGATCTAGCAAGAACATCTTGCTTCTTCCTCTTCCAAGAGGTCATGTTATCTCCAATTAGAGCATAATATCTGTTGAGATATTCAAGTGTGATGAGTCCCACATTGGTTGGTAATGAGCTAAGTGAAGAGTATATAAGTGAAAGGACCTATGAACCCAATGCCTTAAGGTTTTGGGTTGAGACATGGTATCGGATCCACTTGCTACGGTTGGTGTAGCCTTAGCTCATTGGTGGTGGTTCCCCGCCACGGGCTTCCCCTGGACCCGCTTGACATTGGAGTTTGAGGGAACGAATTTCCCAACAGTGGTATCAGAGCCGGATTGGGCTCGAGCTAGCCTAGTGATTGGCTAGGAGGCGGGTCGAGTACTTTGCGCTTCGGGTACTCGGTTGAGAGGGAGCATACTAATGGTGGGTTTCACACTTGAGGGGGAGATTGTTGAGATATTCAAGTGTGATGAGTCCCACATTGGTTGGTAATGAGCTAAGTGAAGAGTATATAAGTGAAAGGACCCATGAACCCAATGCCTTAAGGTTTTGGGTTGAGACATGGTGTCGGATCCACTTGCTACGGTTGGTGTAGCCTTAGCTCATTGGTGGTGGTTCCCTGCCACCGGCTTCCCCTGGACCCGCTTGACATTGGAGTTTGAGGGAACGAATTTCCCAACAATATCATGAATTGGAGTATCTATTTGAAATAAACCTTTTACAATCAGCATTAGAATAACAGATCACTTGTGTATTGCCTCTGTCTACATAAAATAGTCCCATGGTGGGTTCTCCTTGAATGCACACGAGGATGCAACCACAACATCCTAATGACAGACATGGAGACGCAAGTTCAATATTCGTAGTTGACCAGCGTTGCTTTGAGGTTCCTTGTAACTTAGTGAACTACCAAGAACAAAATCACGAGCACAAAATGGAGCTTTATTTTTCTTTTCCTTATGCCTGGCCTCTCAACTATTTACCCCATTGTCTTCTTTCTTTCTCTCTTCTTCTTTTTCTGAGATTAATCATGTTAAATTTTAATTGGATTATGATGACTTTTCCCCCTCCCCACCTTGTGTGAAGCATTAAGTTTTGTCCCTTTTTTCTGTTTCTGTTTTGCTTCTTGAAATTGTAGGTGCAATTAATAGACAATTTCACCAACAAGAAAGGAATGACCAGCCACTGCTATAGAAATTAAATACCTATTATGGGAGCTATGACAATTCACTACCATGGTCCTTAGATAAGCATGTGAATCCATGTATTAGAAAGAGAAGAAAAGAAAAGGGACATTTGATAACAATTCACTACCATGTGTTAACAATAATGACAATTCAAGATACCATCAAGAAAGTGAAGAAAAGGGAAACAGAAGAAGAGAAAAGAAATCGAAAGAATTCCATGTATTTCACTGTTTTCATTTGATACAGAGACAGTTGTTATATAGAAGCTATGACTCATCATAAGGGTGGTGTGACACCTGTAACAAAGAAGCTAACTAACTCTAACAGATTGACAGCTGTTACACCATCTTGAACTAACCCAACTGACTGAGTGCCATCTATACAAAGCTGAGGCTAACTACAAGAGACTAAGAGACTAACTACACTTCAAGCAAGTCTGATACATTATTGTTAATACACCCCCGCAAACTCAGGGTCTGTGATTGAGAGAAGCGAAATTCACAACCCTGAGTTTGGCACGAAGAGAGGCAAAGCGAGATGCTCCAAGCGGCTTGGTAAGAGTGTCAGCAATTTGATCAAGAGCTGGGACATGAAGAACAAGTAATTCTTTGGCAATAACCTTTTCCCTGACAAAGAAAATATCAAGCTCCATATGTTTTGTACGGGCATGGAGAACTGGATTGCGAGACAAGGCTACTGTACTGAGATTGTCACAGTAGATGAGAGGAGTGTTGAACTGGACATGCAGCTCGGCAAGTAAGGACTTCAACCAGAGGATCTCAGCTGTGACAAGAGCAAGGCTTCTATATTCTGCCTCAGTACTGGAGCGAGCTACAACAGATTGTTTCTTGGACCACCATGACACAAGATTGGTTCCAAAGAAAACGCAAGCTCCTGATGTAGATCGTCTGTCATCTGGATCCGTGGCCCAGTCAGCATCACAGAAGGCAGTGATTGAGAAGTGGCTGCTAGGATGACTTGGTTGCAGCAGTAAGCCATGCTCAATTGAACCTTTTAAGTAACGAAGAATTCGTTTGACAATGGTCCAATGCTCCTCTAGTGGTTGTGACATGAATTGACACACCTTATTGACAGAATAACTGATTTCTGGTCTTGTTAGTGTGGCATACTGCAGTGCTCCAACAATGGAGCGAAAATGAAAGGGATCAGAGTAGTAGTTGGAGCCATTCTTTGAGAGCTTGCAACCAGAGGGCATGGGAGTGGAAATGCTCTTTGCCTCTGCCATATGAGCCTTAGTAAGTAAGTCTTTAATGTACTTAGCTTGTGACAGAAGTAAAGCACCAGAATCTGCCCTTTTAACTTCGATACCCAAGAAGTAGTCAAGACAACCAAGATCCTTGAGTGCAAACTGAGTGTTAAGTCGAGTAATGAGATTCTGAACAAGAGAAGGATCACTTCCTGTGATAATTATATCATCCACATAGATAAGCATGAACACACATTGACCACTTTTTCGATAGATGAACAAGGAAGGATCACATTTGCTGCCAATGAAGCCAAGCTGTAATAAGGCACCTTTCAATTTGTCAAACCAAGCACGTGGGGCTTGTTTGAGGCCATAAAGGGCTTTCTTCAACCTGCAAACAAGAGATTTGTCAGCAGAGATAAAACCAGGGGGTTGTTGCATATAGACCTCCTCTTCAAGAATGCCATTGAGGAAGGCATTATTCACATCAAGCTGCCTTAGAGACCAGCCATATGATACAGCTATTGTAAGAACAGTGCGAATTGTGATAGGTTTAACCACTGGTGAGAAGGTTTCATTGTAATCAAATCCAGCTAATTGATGGAACCCTTTGGCAACAAGTCTTGCCTTATACTTGTTTATGCTTCCATCAGAATTCTCCTTGACCCGAAAGACCCACTTGCATCCTATGGCACTTCTATTTGAAGGAAGGGGAACCAAGGTCCAGGTCTCATTGGCTTGAAGAGCATCATATTCAGCCTGCATTGCTGAATGCCAGTGAGGAACAGCCAAGGCCTGTTGAACTGAGCTTGGTTCAAGAGATGTGGATAAGGCATGTGGTTTTGGATGAACAGAGGTAGAAGGCAGTTGATAATGGTAGTCTTTGAGATAAGTTGGAGGATTAGAGTGACGAGTGGAGTGTCTGACAGGATCAGGTATGGTTGTTGACTGAACAATGTGTGGTTCTGTAAGGGAGGTAGCTAGTTGACTCAAATTGGAAGCTGTGATATCAGGTGAGGTAGCTGAACAAGGATCATGGACAGCTTGTGCTAGACTATGTGGTTCAGTAGGTGATGCATCTAGTTGACCAGAATTAGAGAGAGTGATATCAGGTGAGGTAGCTGGACAAAGGTTATGTGCAGCTTGCACTGAACCAGAATCATGTGTAGCAGGTGTGAGCTGTGGTGCAGGAGCTGATGGACTGTGAGGGACAAGAGGAATGGAGTTGTGGACAAAGAAGTCAGATACATCAGAAGAAGAAGGGTTATCAGATTTGAACAATGACAAATAAGGGAATTTGTTTTCATTGAACAAGACATCCTTAGATATAAATAACCTGCCATCAGAATTGAGACACTTGTACCCCTTGTGATTTGGTGAGTAACCAAGAAAAACACATTCACTAGACCTAAAATCAAGTTTGTGATGATTATAGGGTCGAAGAAAAGGAAAGCAGGCACAACCGAATACTTTGAGGAACCTATAGTCAGGAACAACTTTAAACAGTTTGGTAAATGGCACCTCAAAATTTAAAGATGCAGTAGGAAGACAGTTTATAAGATACACAGCTGAAAGGAAAGCATGATCCCAAAACTTTAAAGGCAGAGAAGCATGGGCAATGATGGTTAGACCTGTTTCAACAATATGGCGATGCTTTCTTTCAACCACACCATTTTGATGATGTGTGTGTGGGCAGGCTATTCTGTGAATGATTCCCAATTGATGAAGAAGTTGGGTAAAGGGGCAAAATTCACCCCCCCAATCTGTTTGAATTGCTTTAATCGTGGTACTGAATTGATTACAGATTAAGGTAGTGAATTGTTTGAAAGTGGTGAGGGCTTCTGATTTAAGTTTCAAAGGGTAGATCCATGTGAATCTATTATGAGCATCAACAAATGACATATAAGTAGGTGTATCCCATTGTGGATTTAATAGGAGCAGGACCCCATAGATCACTGTAAATGAGATCAAATGGTTTATTATACTTGGTTGTAGATAGAGAAGATGGTAATCTGTGAGCTTTTCCCAAGCAACAAGAGGAACAGAAAAATGACTCACTTTTATTAGGAATGGAAATATTACAAGATAGGAGGACATTTTTAAGTGCCTTACTATGGGGATGCCCCAAACGACAATGCCACAAATTGTACATGTAGTTGGATTCTACAGATTTGCTATTTACAATCTCAGTATCACTACTACATTGAAAAGGTACAACAGTGGTATTAGAATCAGAAGACAAAGCTGAATTACAAGTGGGATTACAAATAGAAGTGACAGAAGACAACATTGAACTTGTTTGTCTTGAAGAATTGGGAAGTTGAACACCATTGAATTTGTACAGTCCATCAGTTCCTAATGCTCCTTTGAGTAGTATCTCATGAGATTCCTGTGATTTGACATAGCAAGAGAATGGATGAAACTCGAAGTAACAGTTGTTATCTTTTGCAAACTTGCTGACACTAACTAAGTTCTTGGTAATAGAAGGCACAAGAAGCAAGTTGTGAAGAAAAAGATTTGTGTGTGGTTTAAAGGGAGATAGAAAATGAGAGGAACCAATAGCTCTAATCTCCAGACCTTGACCATTGCCAATGAAGATCTGATCAGCTCCTGACAGTTGAGAGCTCTGAAGCAGATTCTGAGGTTCAGCAGTAACATGATGTGATGCACCTGAGTCTGGGTACCAATCTAGTACTTGTGGTTGTGATTGTGGAGTGGGCAAAATACCTCGTTGAGAAACTGCATTGTACTGTGGAGAGGAATTCTGAGCTGGAAGTGAGGTGAACATGACTTGTGGAGGTTGAGCATAGAAATCAGTTATTCTGTCAATAAGGTGTGTCAATTCATGTCACAACCACTAGAGGAGCATTGGACCATTGTCAAACGAATTCTTCGTTACTTAAAAGGTTCAATTGAGCATGGCTTACTGCTGCAACCAAGTCATCCCAGCAGCCACTTCTCAATCACTGCCTTCTGTGATGCTGACTGGGCCACGGATCCAGATGACAGACGATCTACATCAGGAGCTTGCGTTTTCTTTGGAACCAATCTTGTGTCATGGTGGTCCAAGAAACAATCTGTTGTAGCTCGCTCCAGTACTGAGGCAGAATATAGAAGCCTTGCTCTTGTCACAGCTGAGATCCTCTGGTTGAAGTCCTTACTTGCCGAGCTGCATGTCCAGTTCAACACTCCTCTCATCTACTGTGACAATCTCAGTACAGTAGCCTTGTCTCGCAATCCAGTTCTCCATGCCCGTACAAAACATATGGAGCTTGATATTTTCTTTGTCAGGGAAAAGGTTATTGCCAAAGAATTACTTGTTCTTCATGTCCCAGCTCTTGATCAAATTGCTGACACTCTTACCAAGCCGCTTGGAGCATCTCGCTTGGCCTCTCTTCGTGCCAAACTCAGGGTTGTGAATTTCGCTTCTCTCAATCACAGACCCTGAGTTTGCGGGGGTGTATTAACAATAATGAGCTATTGTTATATATTGTGAGTTTCACCCTTAAGTAAATACTGAGCTTCTCTTCTCCTTCACTGTTGTCCTCCTATCTTGAATTGTTTTGTTAATCCATGGTACTGTAACTTGATGGTACCAACCACAAATCCATTGTTTAACAAATGTCACCATTGAGGTTTAACATGGTATCAGAGCCTCACCGTCCCCCGCTTTAAAGTGGAATTAAAATAAAATAAAAAAAGCACAAAAAGGTAAACCAAAAATGGGCCTGTGCAATTTCCACGCTTCTAGCCTAAAAAGGCCCTTGCGTGAGGGGACGTGTTGAGATATATAGTCCCACATTGATTAGATGGGCAACTAATATGGCCTTTATAAGGCCTTGGGCACTCCCACCCTTTGAGCTAGCTTTTGGGGTGGTGACCTCAAGGTTCTTAACATGGTATCAGAGCCTCACCGTTCCCCGCTTTAAAGAGTGGAATTAAAAATAAAAAAAAAGCACAAAAGGTAAACCAAAAATTGGGCCTGTGCAATTCCACGCTTCTAGCCCAAAGGGCTCTTGCGTGAGGGGGCGTGTTGAGATATATAGTCCCACATTGATTGGATGGACAACTAATATGACCTTTATAAGGCCTTGGGCACTCCCACCCCTTGAGCTAGCTTTTGAGATGGTGTACCTCAAGGTTCTTAACAGATTGCATATAGGGCTATGGAACGTTCTCTTACTGATGATGAAATAAACGATCTGCAGGTATTAAATATAATTGCAAATATCAGTGCAATTATAACTAGTCTTGGTTGTATGTTGTCATTTCTTGTTTTGAAAGCTACTGACGCTCTGTTTCTCCTGTCGATGCAGTGGAAAGTAAGAGAACAGGTGCAGAACAAATTGAATGTTGTCATAAGATGAGCTTTAATGTGCTTAAGATTAGCCGTTAATTCTTTTTGATTAGTTATTTGTTATAAAGTTATCGAGTTGGTTAGAAAAACCAACATTTCGTTACTTCAATTACTGGAGTTAGATCATAGTGTAGATTTATTTTATCAGTGTGTACTGTATATAACCTCAAGCTACTATTCTAATTTATTCATTTTGTGAATTCTTTTATGGGAAATGTGAGTGTTATGTTACATGACACATATTGTGTCTTGTCATGAACACAAAAAGGTACAAGTTCCACTGGAAAAAAAATAAAGATAAGGATCCTACCTTTTTGTATCTATGTCATTACATAAGATTGTGTCATGTATCATGACACTCACATTTCCCTTCTTTTATCTTCAAACGAAGAAGTTTTTCTCTCAATTATAGAATTCTCTCTTGCTGTTATGATATTAGATCTCTGCTTCACACAATTATTGATCACACCCAAATCCTTCATCAATGGCAGATTTTAGCACTAATCCATCAAAAGTCCCTTCTTCATTCACCCCGACGAGAATCCTGCAGTGGTTCTACTCATTTCCCTTTTCATTGTTGTAATTCATTATTATGTACATTCTTTTCTGTTTAAATTAAAAAAGTTCTTCTCTCAATGTTAGAATTCTCTATTGCTGCCCAGGTTCATAAATAGTCATAACAAATAGGTTAATAATGTTAGAATCATGCGATTGCCCGTCTCAAATTCATGAGACTTTAAAAAAAATGTAGTGTAATATAAATTCGTTCCCTTTGTTTTTATTGTTCCTCATATATGAAAACAATTTGAAGAAAAATATGACTACATATCGATCAACTATTCTATTACCCTGCCTATGTGAATTTTGAATATCTTGCCTCATAAAATTTTTTTGGCTCCATTATTGCTTTTGAGTAGCTATAATATCAAGAAAGTTGGGGGGAAAGAAATAAGAGAGCTTTCCCTAAACTCCAAGCAGCAGACTTATTCTTTATTGGGGTTTTATTGTTCATATAAAAAGAAATGTAAAAATGTAAAAATTATAAATATTTATAACTCTTCAATTATAATTTCAAGTACTATATATGATTTTATTTGTTTCTCTTTTTTTTTTTTATAATTTTTCAACTGACAATTGTTGTAACAAGCTTATAAACTTCTAATTATTTAATTATGATTTCATACTTATTAACTTCTAATTATGTAATTATAATTTCAGATAATCCCTGATTATTATTTATTTTTATTTTAAAAAATATAAATTAAGGACAATAGTTTGTTGATATAAATATTTTTTTTCACTACCAACCACCGGTTAGGAATTTGTTTTTCTTAATGAGAGGATTCAATATTAAGAATGAAGATTCTATATGAATACGATGATATTTCAACCAAACTAGTTGGATTTTCGGTTAACCAGTTGAAAGATCAATTTATTTCTTTTCAATTACATGCAAAAGGACAATTTTTTTTTTTTTTTTTTTTTTGGAAAACAATCAGGAAAGAAAAAAGTCAGCGATGTCATAAATAAAGTAACAGTGTATAAATGTTAAAACTAATGATCCAGTGGAAAGTCGGTGTTCAAAAACAAAACAAGGCGACATTTATTTTTTTATATTTTAATTTATTTTAAAATAAAAAAATTGTGATATTTTATTAAAGGAATTTATTTTAAAAGAACTTATTTTAAAAGAATATTTGTTGTTTACTAAAATAATTTTTTTTTTGTCAAATACATATTTAAATTAAGAGAAAATTATTTGTCATTTTAAATGATATAAAACTATGTCATTTTAAGAGACAATAGACACAAAATAATTTTTTTAAATTTAAATTAAAAAAATCCAACCATTTTTTCTCCTATAATTTTTATTTCTTGTGTCTATTTCTCTACTAAAATGACATAACTTATGTCATTAAAAATGATAAATATCAAACCCATTAAACTAATTTACCTTTTTTAAAAAAATATCTTTAATATTGTTTTAAAACAAAAAAGAAAAAAAATATTTCTCGCTTTTTTTTTTTTTTTTTTTAGTACATACATTTCTCGTTTTTTAATGCTTTGCGAAACACATATTTAAATAGCGGAACGACACGGCTTGGTTGTTTATTGGAAAAGGAAAGAAAGAGGCAAATAATATTATAATAGATAAAGTACTACTTACGTGTCAGTGAGTAATGAAATCTCCCTTTAACAAACGGCGGTATCTTGTTCTGTACCACATGAACGGTCCAGATCTCTTCGAGACCGAGGATCCTGATCACCTATAAAGCACTTCTTCGTCGTGTCACCATTACCAATTCTTACAGAAAAAAAAAAAAAAAAGACAAGGGAAGAAAGAAGAAGAAATCCTCGAGAAATTTCTAACGTAGAGTTTGGATTTTTCGAGCAATTTTCTTCCTCCACTATTTTTTCTCGCGATCTCATTCTGATCCCACTTCTTCTAATGATCATCTCCTTCTTCTACCTCTGATACAGCTCCGATCTCTCTTGCTGCTCGACTCCATCGGCACCATGATCTCCGTGAAGGGAGAACACCATCGCCATCACTACCACCCCCAGCAGCAGCTTCCCGGTTCAGCCGATACGTCACGGCAGCCGTTAGCTGGGGATCGTGTCGAACCGTTCTCCGTCAAGCAAGACTCCGCGTCGAGCACTCTATTGCCGTTACGCGGCCATGATTCTAACGAAGGTTTTGCGATAATATCTGTTCATGTGAAATCCAGTTCATTGTTAATGCTGCTTCAATTTTATTTTATTTTCTCTTACCTGAATCGGAAATTGGTTTTTATTCAATTCTGGCTTCAATCTCGTAGTTAGGGTTTAATAGGGGATTTTTAACAGGGTGCGTATTTTATTTATTTTTCAATCTGCTATTTCTTATCGAGGCTTGCTTTAGTGATCAGGAATAGCCTATTTCGTAATTTCCAAAAAAAAATTATTGGTAAACCCTGAATCATATACCTGATATAAGTCCCATATTTATAAGTATCCTGTATCACTTTTGCCACTCACTCATTCGCCTGATATAAGTGCCATATTTATATACATCCTGAGCATTTCATGGCACTATTTATACTTTTTATCTATTAAAAAACAAAATTGCTCCTTGATGCAGTTGATGAAGATTTTCATTTGTCTCTTGCACATAAAATGTACAAGACTGGCAATTATAAGCAGGCCCTAGAACATAGCAACACTGTCTATGAGTTAAATCCTCTCCGTACTGACAACTTACTACTCCTGGGTGCAATTTATTACCAGGTTTCTTTTTCTTTTATTGTATTTTTCTGTCTTTAATTTATTGGACGGTTTATTTATAATGCTTGGTGCTGATTTCTTGTTCTTTTTGTACTGCATTCTGAACACATGGTACTATTTGTCTGTGCAGTTGCATGATTTTGATATGTGTATTGCAAAAAATGAAGAAGCCATTAGGATTGAGTCACACTTTGCTGAATGTTACGGGAATATGGCAAATGCATGGAAGGTAAGTAACCGCTGCTAATCTGGTATGCCTGTGAAGGAACATGTTATACTTTTTTTCTTTTCTTTTTTATGTGTGTAGTAGGCAAATCACATACAATTGCAGAATTAATAGAGCTTTCCATTTGTGCAGGAAAAAGGAAACATTGACCTTGCAATTCGCTACTACTTGATTGCCATAGAGGTCTGTGTGCAATTCTGGACTTTGTCTTGTGTTTGTTTTATGAACTTATATGTTGCTTTCATGCTTTGGTTTAATTTTCTTTTTCTTTTTTGTATTACTGCTCTCCTAAAATATGGTAGTTCAGTTCCAATGTTTCCAAAAGTAAGTTCCCATTATTTATGTCCATCAATTGAAAATCAGATTTATGGCAACATATCTTGTATAAATTCAATTCTAGTATGTGGATCTGATTCTGTTCATTATTTTAGTTGACTATCATAATTTTCTTTTATTTGTTGATGTCTGTAATAATGATAGGTCATAACTGTCCTGCTTTATTGGAGCCATGAATTTATAATTAGAGACAACCATTCAATCTTCACCATAAGTTTATTTGGTGCAGATACTTATTTTTTGTTGTACTGATGCTTTAATTTTAATTGTTATAACTACCTCTTTCAATTATTAGTAGTTTTTCCCTGATCTGATGCAATTTTATTTTTCACCATGTACTTTCTTGTATGTTTTAACTTTTTCCCCCTCCTGCTTTTTCTGTTATAGCTTCGTCCCAGTTTTGCTGATGCATGGTCAAACCTAGCTAGTGCATACATGCGCAAAGGAAGACTCACTGAAGCAGCTCAGTGTTGTCGTCAAGCACTTGCTATAAACCCTCTAATGGTATTCTTTGCTTTTTGTTTGATGATAAATTGCTGCTCAAGCTTAGTTATTTTGAAAGCATAGGGTGTAAACTTTTCACTTTTCTTCTCCATTCCATTTTAATGTCTGGTTTCCTTAGCTTTGGTGAATGTGATTGTAATTGACAGGTTGGATTAGCATACCAAATTGATATTATGCTGTAATTTATTTCCAAATTAAGAAATTGATTTATTTTATTTATTATTATTATTATTATTATTATTATTATTATCAAATCAATTGTTATTATTATTATTATTATTATTCGTTTTTGGGGAGGGCAAAAGTTGTTCATTACTTATTGTGCTAAGAAAGTCAGACGAAGTGAGGAAAGATTATAAAGGATAAATGCTTAAAAAATAATAATAAATTGTTGGTTCTGTTAATTTTTGCTTGTTTCTTAGAAAAGGCGGTGAAGTTCAAATTTTTTATGCTGTTTTATGTATGTTGTTTTGTTTTCTTTCCTTTTTCCAGTAAAATCTCATCTCCTAAGCGATGATGAACAACCTGCTCGATCCAGAAATAATTGTTGGTTTAGTAATAGCTACTTTAACTATTGTAATCTTAATATTATTTATTATAGTAAATTTACGGATATTATAAAACATTATGTAAGAATGCAATTTCTCCTTCATTTCGAGAAAGGATAATGGAGTTGTCTTTCATGTCCTCAATCCGTCTCCATTCAATGTGGAAAATTATAAGTCATTTAATATAACTCTACTGACCTTTTCCGATGTGGAGGAAGAATTGCATTCACTTAAAAGGAGAAAAAAAATTATTATTGATTCTAAAAAATATATATACAAAGGAATACGATATATATAGAGACTAAAGGGCGTAGAGGAATAAATCCAAATCCTAAAATATAAGGAAACATATGTGATTGATAAAGGAAACAAATAATAACAGCTATCTTTCATATTTACAACACTCCTCCTCAAGCTGAGGAATGTATATTTATCATTCTCAGATTGCTGGTAAGTTCTTAAAATCTGTCGTGGGAAGTCCCTTGGTCTAAACATCAGCTAATTGGCAATCAGAAGGAATATGGGGAGTAATGATCAATCTTCTATCTAGCTTTTCTTTGTTGAAGTGATAATCGATCTCAAGAAAATACCTCAATTTTCCAAGGTCTTTAACTTCAAATTTAGCAGTTAGTCTTTTTTGAAGAGCACATTTCTTAAATGCATCATCCCCTGCTATAATAATCTCATTAACATAAACTAGCAGAATAGTGAACTTACCTTCTTGGGAGTGTTCAAAGAAAAATGTGTGATCTCCTTGACTTTGCTTATATTCCAATAATAACATAATCTTGGTAAGTCTTTCAGACCAAACATGTGGGGATTGCTTCAACCCATATAGGGCCTTTTTTAACTCACTTTTCATTAGCTCCATTTGTGGAGTCAAATCCCGGCGAAATCTCCATGTAAAACTTCCTCTTCTAACTCGCCGCTGAGGAAGCCATTCTTCACATTAAATTAGTTCAAGTTCCAGTTAAAGTGAGCGGCCAAGGATAGTAGGACTCTCACTGTGTTCGTTTTGGCCACCAGATCCAGAGCAAATGTTTCTTCGTAATCAATGCTTTACGTCTGCGTGTAACCCTTAGCTATGAATTGAGCCTTACCTGTCAAGAGTACCATCTGAATTATATTTCATAGTATAAACCCATGTTTACCCCACATCTTTCTTTTCGCTTGGCCTATCATTAACTTCCTTTGTTCTATTTATCTCTAAGGCATTCGTTTCGTTGTGCTCGTGCAGGGCTTGAACTCAATTCTCATATTTTAATGCTTCATGCACTGATGCCGAGATTGAAATGGAATCAAGTGATGAAATAAAACTTTTATGTTGCACAGAGAGTTTCTTAAAAGAAACATAATGAGAGATCGGGTGTTGGGTACGAGACATTTTCTCTTTTCTTTAGCTAATGGGCAAGTCATCAGGATTTATAATATTACGCTCAGGAATAGAAATAGTAATGCATTCAGTACTTGCCAGTGGTTCAGGCTATTGCAGTTGCTCGTGGGGTGGTATGGATTTTTTCTTCCTCTTATACAATAATTCGGGTGTCTCGGCCTTCTATAGATTAGCCTTTTCTTTAATGTTAGGGGGAGTCATGTCGGATGAAATACATATGAACAGCCAGCCTCATCATCTAAATTTTCCTACTCATTATAAGCCTCGTCGTCAAATAAGTCTTCCCGCTCATTATCATGTAGTGTAGTAATTGGGGTAGATTCAATAGAGCCTGACTCGAGGTTTGGGCAAAGGTAAGTGGGACTCAGATTTGAAGAAAATGGATGAATCTTCTGTATTTGTCTCTCCCTAAAGCTAAGGACAAGTGGAGAGTGTTACATACATCCATGGAGACAAATTACTTGCGACTCGGAGGATAATAGCATTTGTACCCTTTTTAGTTGGGGCATATTAGAGGAAGAAACACGTAAGAGCTTAAGGATCCAATTTACCGTGATGATGTTTATAAACATGGATGAATGCAATACATCCAAAGACGCAAGACTGTAGGCTCTGCATAATAGGGACAAATGGAAAAAGAGAGGTCATGAGGTGAACTAAACTTATATTTTCAAGAATCCGAGAGGGTAATCGGTTGATCAAATATGTTGCAGTAATCACAGCTTCTCCCTAATAAGAGCGCAAAACAGATGTCTGGAAAAGTAATGCTCTAGCCACTTCAAGTAGGTGCACATTCGAGTCGTTCTTCAGGAGGAAAATCCAAGTTACTTGGGTATAATCATCAATGAACGAAACAACTCACTTAGCACTTGATATATTATTTAGATGGTCCCCAAACATCAAAGTGAATAAGATCAAATGGTTCGATACTTTTTATGGAGCTAGAAGGAAATGATGTATGATGGTGTTTTGCAAACTCACATACATCACAATGAAGTGATTCAAAGGACACGTACTTGAATAGGGTCGGAAACAAGGTCTTGAGAAGACTAAAAGGTGGATGCCCCAAGCGCTTGTGTTGAAGCCAAATCATAGACTCTGAAGTGGATTGGTTATGAGCCACAAACAAATGTTCCTGGGTACTATTTGCAAAATGTTCTAGAAGGAGATAGTACAACCCACCATGTTCCTTAGTAACTCCAACCGTCCTTCCCGTGGTGAGATCCTAAAAGACACAATAAGTATGAAAGAATTTATGGCACAGTTCAAATCAGTGGTAAGTTTGTCAATGGAGAGAAGATTATGAGAGAGTTTGGCAACATGGAGAACATTTTTTAGATATGAGGAGGGTTGAACTTGAATGGTACCAGAACCAACAACTAATATATGAGATCCATCGGCTACAATAATAGTACGAATACTACTGACGGGTTGATAAGAGAGAAAGATATCATGCTGTCAAGTCATATGATTAGTTGCACCAGACTCAACATTCCAAAACCTTCTAAAATTAATGTCAAAAGCCAGTAAAATAATTGAGTACATGTGTCCTTACCATTCATAGCACGAGAGCAAGAGTAAAATGTCTTACTAAAAGTATCCATAACGATGCATAAACTAAAGCGCTAACTTGCTTGAATTATCGAAGATCGCCAAACAACGATTAAAATGTCAAATCTAAACAACGGAAGCCTTAACAAAACAAAAAAGATCGAGCTTTATGGGAAAACAAAGACCCAAACCCAAATGGTGTTGGATTGAAAAGATAAGGAAAGATATGGAAAGAGGAGGCCGAGGCGAGCACGGCGACGACGAGCAATGACCGAGACTACGCTTCACGTGCCGTAAAAAACGTAATAAACGGCGGTTGAAACTTTGAGTTGTGTGTGGAGGCGTGTAGAGAAATTCTGGGGCACAATGGTGTTGTAGAACTGTAGATTTGGATATTTTGAGTGAAAAAGTTACCTTAACAAATCGAAATAATTTCCTGGTGGCGATTGGTGATTGGAAAAGTGATCAGAAGTTGAGTCACAATAGCTATGCAAGAGAATCAGCACTAAAGGCAGTGACTTGGATGCACTAAAGGTGTAAAGAAGGATGGCACTTGGGGCGGTGGCTGCTGAAGCAAAAGGCTCCCAGATCGAGAACTCTGATACCAACTTGAAATGAGAAAAACTCAAAAACATTATTGATTCTCAAAGAAAATATGTACAAAGCAATATGGTATATTTTGAGAGAGAGAGAGAGACTAATGGGTCTAAAGGTCCAAATCCTAAAAGATAAGGATTTGGATAAGGAAATATAATCTTGCTACTAAAAGAAACAAATAATTACATAGTCTAACTAATAAATGAAACAAACAACACATTCTTTTTTATATGTTGTTTTATAACATTCACTAACTTTATTAGAATAAATAATAGCAAGGATAGAATAGTAAATGTAGCTAACTAGCTATTATCAAACCAGTAATTAGTTCTAGATTGGGCTTGTTGTTCACAATAACATAGTTATCAATAGCACCGCTTTTGCGCGCTATTGCACTATTGTAACGTGTTGTGGCACCCAACCACCACTAGCCGCTATGCCACGCAATGATTTTTGGTAACGGTCAATTACTAGATTGGGCTTCTTGTTCACAATAACATAGTTACCAATAGCGCCGCTTTTGCGCGCTATTGTAACGTGTTGTGGCACCCAACCACCACTAGCCGCTACGCCACGCAACGATTTTTGGTAACGGTCGCAATAATGGTCAAATTGTGGCCAAAAGGTCGTAAGATTCTAATTTTACCCTCAATTTAAAGAGCCAACAATATTATTTTAGGAATAAAATCGTCTTTTAACCATGTTTTTGTGCTGAACCTCTCTACCCCCTCTCTCTCTTCATCGACCTAAATCTCTCGTTCACTCTCTTCTCTCCGCTACCAGCAGCACCAGCAAACAGCTTCTTTTTCTTACGACCAACTTCTATTTCCTGCTACCAGCAATTAGCTTCTCTTTGTTCCAAACATTTTGGGTGGTTCTTCTGGGGGGTTGTGACATTGTTTATTTGTCTTGGGTTCTCTAATAGTGTTTATTTGTCTTTAGTTTAAAGGTTTAATTATAGGTATAGGACTCTGTTATTGCTTGTTAGCACTATAGTTTTTTCAGGGGTCGATCGCTACTGGACGCTACCTGCATTTGATATCTATGCATAATAACTTAGTAGATTTTTCAGGAGAAAAAGAAAATAAAACAAAAAGATTGATGTAAGTGTATAAAAAATTTAAACTTGATTTTTGGGAACCTCGATAAGAAAAATTAACTGGACTAATTATTTGTTATTTCCTTTTTAAGCACTGATCCTGTTTCAACACTTACTTAGCACTGTCGACAATTACCAACATCTCCCCTCTCCCAACAACAAATAATAATAAAAAAATAAAATCATTTTCTTAATTTGGAAATAAAATTACAACATAATTCAACACGGTACACTAATCCAACCCAATTTCAATCACATGGTGATATATCATTGTTTACGTGATCGTTGTCTGTATTCTACAGGTTGATGCCCATAGCAACTTGGGTAATCTAATGAAAGCACAAGGGTTGGTGCAAGAAGTAAGTCCTTACATTTGATATGCATTTTATTGTTTTAAGTGGTATTCTTTTGAGTTTTGACGTTTTTTTACTACTTATAGTTTAGTTTTTTGTTTGAACTATCTAATCTTATAGCTTAGGAGATTAGTCTTTTTTAATGATCTTTACTCCCAAAATGAAGCATATCTGAAATTGGAGTTTGTTGTACCACATCCTTCCACTGTAGCCAAAACAGTTTCACTTAAGATGAATAGGGCTTCCCAGGTTGAGATGATGCTATACTTGATACCCCAGTATGATTGATCCTCCATCCTGTTGGATTAGTCTTTTATAAGAACTTTTCTGCCCCAATGATACGTTTGAAGATCTTTGTGTACCACATCTTGCTGTTAGAGCCAATTCAGTTTCTTAACACTAATTTGGCTTCTAGTTTGAGATAATTCTCTACTGGATTCCCAGAATGAGTGACGTCATTGTGTATTCTGCTGGTCATACTCATTCCCATTTTCTGTATAGCCTGATAAAAATGGCTTAGTGCTGACCTGGAAGCCTGAAGGACTCCTTCAGTGCTTAGTTTTTGTACACTACATCGTTTGTTTACGATTTGGTTACTGATTTAAATAATTCGTGCATGGAACTGTGTTCAAAGTCACAGTTCGATACAGATATCAAGTTGTTGTCTTCAAGCCAGGACTCAGATGATGGTTGGTCTTGTTGTAACTTCCATCTCCAAGATTGCAAATAGTCAGAATCTAACATTTTGTGCAGGCATACAGTTGTTACCTTGAGGCATTGCGCATTCAACCTACCTTTGCTATTGCATGGTCCAATCTTGCTGGTCTGTTCATGGAGTCTGGTGATTTCAACAGGGCCCTTCAGTATTATAAGGTACGTTTCTATTTTATATCACATGCTTGAGTGAAATTCTTAAACTTCTCATAGAAGCTAGTGGTGCATCAGATTCTTAAACTTCTTAAACATCAATTAATTTTGATTATTAGTTGATGTTTACCACTTTACCTGTATAAGTGACTAGTGGCAGTTTTACCATATCATACATTAGTGATGTGCAATGTATTCGTCTCCCTTTAATATGGTGCTTTTTGCACCCTGCTTCTGAAATCTTGATAATCAGATTTAATTTTGTCACTGATGCTGCTCATACAATTCTGTTAGGTATATGTTCTGATTTTACCTTTTTAAAAAAAAATAAAATTTCAGGAAGCAGTGAAACTCAAACCTACCTTCCCTGATGCATATCTGAACCTTGGGAATGTGTACAAGGTAAGGTGTTAAGAATGATTGGTTGGATGGAACTATTAGTTTATTTTTATTGGTGGAACCTTGATAGTTTTTTTCTCCTTTATCAGGCTTTAGGTATGCCTCAAGAAGCTATTGCATGTTATCAACATGCCCTTCAGACACGGCCAAATTATGCCATGGCTTATGGTGAGTTCTGTTTCTTTATTTATTTATCTTTTGCAGCTAGTTTTATTTATTCTTTATTTATTTTTTTGTGAAAGATCAGTGCAAAACTAAAGCTCATTTTGTTTTCCACTTTTAAAAGTCTGGTTATGGTGTTCCTTGATAGCATTTGTCTCGAAGATTTCTCTGGTGTTGCAAATAATCATGTTAATAATCAGTCCTTTAGAAAAAGTTATAATTAGTTGTATAACCATTGCACAATTGTGATATAGTAATGTGTAACTGTATTTGTAAAATCACTTAACTAATGACTGGTCATGAATGGCCATTGATGTATTATAACATAATTGGTTTATATATATTGTCATTCTGAGGATGTTAAGATGAATGCTTCATCATTCAAGGAAGGATGGATAAGAAAAGAAATAAAGAAATTCAACGAAAAATGGGTGTTGTATTGGACTATTGGTGGCTGAAAAGATAAGCGAACATAAATTTAGATGGTTTGGGCATATTGTTCGAAGACCACTAGAAGCTCTGGTAAGAACAAAAGTTTGTTACCTAGAGCATAACATAAAGAGAGAAAGAGGTCGGTTGAAACTTACTTAGGAGAAAGTAGTAAAACAACTTAATAGTGAGAATTAGATTGGAGGATGGTGTGTTTTAGGACGGAGCAGAGAAAAGCTATTAGTAGTCTAGAGGGCTAGACTCATTTTTTCCTATGTTCGTGATGACCTTTTTAAGTCCTTGTTAGCTATACGGCTATACCTAATTTCTTATTTTTCTCCTATATTTATTTATTCAATTTTTTATTTTTCTTTCTATTTATTTTTTTCTTCTTATTTAGTTATTTTTCCTGTTATCTATTTTTCTCTCTCATATTTTTCATTTTTTCTATTTTTTATTTACTATTATTATTATGTATTCACTATTCTTTTTCCTCAATCTTTTTATTTTATTTATTTATTGTTTGGGTTCATCGACCGCTGACCCCTGCTTTAAGATAAAAGTGTTGATATTGTTGTTCTTTGTTATGGCTTACTTTAGCTTATTAAAAAATAAAGAAAGAAAAGATTGGTAGGAAACAGGATGCATCTTCTGACAAACTTACCGTTATAAATATGGGAGTAAGAGATTCAAACTTACTGGAGAGAGTTTCTAATGGTGAATATCAGATTGATTAGCATGACTAATTTTGCTGTGATAGACAATAACAATGTAAAAGTAGTAAAATAGTGAATATCTGTTTGTCCTGTATTCGGATATCGACTGCCTGATGGCAGATCCAAATGTACTTTTCATTTAGTCTAACTATGCTGGTTTAAAATTCACAGTATGGGTAACTCGATCTATCCTATTTACATTGACTGTACTGTATATTGAATGGTGCGCAGGTAATTTGGCCAGTATATATTATGAGCAAGGTCAACTGGACATGGCAATTCTACACTATAAACAAGCTGTCGCATGTGACCCACGATTTTTGGAAGCTTACAATAATCTGGTTGGTTTCTTGTTTTGTCATGGTTTAGAAAACCTAAATGTGAAATTGTATAATATTTTCTTTGATTTTCTTCTAGGGTAATGCTCTAAAAGATGTTGGCAGAGTGGACGAAGCAATCCAGTGCTATAATGTATGCTTTTTTCTTGTCTGTATTACATATGTTTTTAGTCATTGTGCTTTCATGCCATTAAAATCCTACTCAACTTACTTTTTTGTGGTGTAAAGCAATGTCTTTCATTACAGCCTAACCATCCACAAGCATTGACCAATCTTGGAAATATATACATGGAGTGGTATGTAGTGCTTGTATCTTCATGTTAATGTTAGTAATTTGTGTGGTATATGGTAGAATATGAGTTTTGTTGGTTGAAATTGTTATGCAGGAACATGGTGGCTGCTGCTGCTTCATATTACAAGGCTACACTGAGTGTAACTACTGGATTGTCTGCTCCTTATAACAACCTTGCCATAATCTATAAGCAACAGGTATTAAAATCTAGAGTAAAATTCCATATCTGATGTAAAATATAATGCTTGCATATGGTGTTTGTATGAGTTAGTGTTAATGCACTAGTTGGGATTTGGTGTATTTAAGCTTGATAAAACATTGAGTGAACTGTAAGGATCAGAAGCTTATACAAAAAGTTGTTAATGAAAATATATCATTATTGATCTATTTTGTTCTTTCTTGCACCAATTTTTGTAGGGGAATTACGCAGATGCTATATCATGCTATAATGAGGTCCTCCGCATTGATCCCTTGGCAGCTGATGGGCTTGTTAATAGAGGGAATACATATAAGGAGATTGGTAGAGTTAGTGAAGCTATCCAGGATTATATACGTGCAATTACTGTCAGGCCTGCTATGGCTGAAGCCCATGCTAATTTGGCTTCAGCTTATAAAGATAGGTATGCTAACTTTTAGTTTTGCTTCTTGGTGGTGAAGTCCAAGCATATTGCCCCTAACTTTAGACTGTGAAGTCTGAAGTAAAAAAGGTTCGTAGCAGTGTGAGCTTGAAATGAGAGTACTTTTAGCCTGACAATAAAATTGAGCGTGGAACTTCTTACATCTTTTAGGGTTCATTTCTCGTCCCTTTTTTACTCTGGTTAGCTGCATCAGAAGCTTGAAGTTACTCCTTCTATTTTCTAGATTTTATTCCCCCCATTGCCTTTGCAACACCTGTCACTGACTTGTAAGCAATATGATCTCTAGATAATGGGTCATAGCTGGAAGCTCATCTAAATTATGTTGCTTATTTCAGCGGACATGTAGAGGCTGCTGTCAAGAGCTATAGACAGGCATTGATTCTTCGTCCAGATTTTCCTGAAGCAACTTGCAATATCCTACATACACTTCAGGTTTTTTCCATTCATTATTACTATTTTTTTATTTTCAGTGTGTGACTGGTGGAGCACCTTTTGGTAGAAACCTTTCACTTGTACTCTAACATGAGTTTGTTCTTGGTGATTCTATTCTGTCTGAATGCACCACCTATACATTTAAATGGCCATTGTATTGGTAAATTTCAGATAGATGGTGTTGGTCAGGTCATGTGGTTGGAATGAATTATAAGTATTATTATAATGCACTGTGGTTCTTTCTCATTATTTCTAATATTAGTCTTTGGCACTGCCTTTGGTGCCAGTCTGCTTCTTCCCACACACCAAAAATGAATCAGGATGTATATCATCTCTTTTTATTGGTGTATGTAGTTTTTCAAAATTTGTAGTTTCTTTGTTGTCTGGTTTTCACAATGTTTTGCTCTGCTAATTTCACAAACCAAGTATGGTTACTTAGTATCATATTTTGCAGGTTGTAGTTTATAATTTTATTTGGTATCAATTAGCGTAATCATTTGTCATATTGCAGTGTGTCTGCTGTTGGGAGGATCGAGATAAAATGTTCAAGGAAGTTGAAGGGATAATCAGGAGGCAGATTAATGTGAGGCCCAATCCATGCACCATTTTACTTTCTTATATCAAATAAATATATGATATAATATAAGCATGTTTATTTGAATATGCTTTAATTATTATCATTTTCTGTTTTTCAGATGTCAGTTCTTCCTAGTGTCCAGCCATTCCATGCAATAGCATATCCTCTCGATCCAATACTTGCTCTGGAAATTAGGTATGACAGAAGACATTCAATAAAAAAATAAGGAACGTTCTATTATATACTTATTTTGCTTTGTTTCAGTTTATAATGTCTTTTCCTCTTCTCTATGCAGCCGTAAATATGCTGCACACTGCTCTCTAGTTGCATCTCGTTTCGCTCTTCCTCCATTCAGCCATCCTGCGCCTATTCCTATCAAGCGGGAGGGAGGATATGAGAGGTTAAGGGTTGGGTATGTCATAATTACTTTGCTAAATCTCTAAACAATTTTTTCCCCATTCCTTTTATTCTATTTGTACCAAAAGAAAAAAAAAATTGTTATATTTTTAAATATGGAAACTTTTGGGTTGCAGGTATGTGAGTAGTGACTTTGGTAATCACCCCTTGTCTCATCTTATGGGATCTGTTTTTGGTATGCACAACAGGAAGAATGTTGAGGTATTTAACTTGGTTCTACTCAATCTATTTGTGTTCCAAATATTCTTCCCCCTGTTCTCAATGTATTATTTACTGACAATCTATATGTAGGTGTTCTGCTATGCCTTGAGTCCAAATGATGGTACTGAGTGGAGACAGCGTATTCAATCTGAAGCAGAGCACTTTGTGGATGTATCTGCCATGTCATCGGATATGATATCAAAATTGATCAATGAAGATAAGATAAATATCCTTGTCAACCTTAATGGATATACAAAGGTAGCTCCCTATTTGGATCAAGATTCTTGTTTTTTATTATATGAAACTTGATTTTTTTACATGTTTACTATTTTTACGACATTTTTTTTCTGTTGTTGTATGAAACTATAATTGGATCATGACCTATGAATTTTATGCTTGGGTTTCTGAAGGTCTCTTTTGTCGTCTCACGTTAATTTTGATTGTATGATGTAATTCTCATTGTTATTTTGCAGGGTGCTAGAAATGAGATATTTGCCATGCAACCTGCACCAATTCAAGTTTCATATATGGGATTCCCCGGAACAACTGGGGCTACCTACATAGATTATTTAGTTACTGATGAGGTAAGATACTGGATGTTACCAGGCGAGACAGATAAGAAAGTTCATACTTTTTTATATCTTATTTAAATGCTTTTGATTTCTTATGACCTCTCTTGCAGTTTGTTTCACCATTACGGTATGCACATATATATTCTGAAAAGATCGTCCATGTCCCCCATTGCTACTTTGTAAATGATTATAAACAGGTTATTTTTACAAACTTGTAATAGAGAAGCTTGGATTCAATTGAATTTTGTTTTAGATGCTTGACATTAAATGTCTTTGTCCTGCATAATTTGTTTGTTCAGAAAAATCAGGATGTGTTAGATCCAAACTGCCAGCACAAACGATCAGATTATGGTCTACCTGAGGGTAAATTTATATTTGCATGCTTCAATCAACTTTACAAGATGGACCCTGAAATATTTAATACATGGTAATGTGAGGATGCTCTCTATTGCTTTTTTAGATAATTAGATGCTCGCTCAATTATATTCCATTCATGTCTTCTGTTTTTTCAAAATTTGGCATCTTATCCTTTATATGTCTTCCCATGTTTGTGTTTTAGGTGCAATATTCTCAAACGTGTACCTAACAGTGCACTTTGGCTACTGAGATTTCCTGCTGCAGGCGAAATGAGATTGAGGGCATGTATGTGTGTAGTTGTTTGATGATATTTTTTTTTTAACTTTTTATATGATTAGTAATGTCTGATTCGTTTGTATTAATGCTCCAATGGGTATTTTCCATTTCAGTACCATTGGGACTGTTTATTATCCTATTTATATTTGCTGCATAATTTTCTTTTGGGCCTCATTTCTAATTAATGGACTTCTTTCAGATGCCCTTGCACAAGGGGTACAGCCCGATCAAATTATTTTCACAGATGTTGCCATGAAGAATGAACACATCAGACGGAGTTCTTTAGCAGACTTGTTCCTTGACACGTAATTTCCCATGTCTACTATTTTTTTCCTAGCTGCTGCTTGTGTTCTGTTTGCATCCGGTTTCCCTTCTCCCTCTTCCTGTTTTACTCCCAGTTGTCTGCTCACATAGTTTTTTTTTACTTATATATCCTGATTATGTTTTCTTTTAGGCCTTTATGCAATGCACATACAACAGGAACAGATATATTATGGGCAGGTTTGCCGATGGTCACTCTACCTCTTGAGAAAATGGCTACTAGGGTTGCTGGGTCACTCTGTCTTGCCACTGGACTGGGGGAGGAGATGATTGTTAGCAGGTTAGTTGTTCTTTTCATTTTGATTTTTGTCTAGTGCTGCCTGAAATCTGAATTCCCTTAAAGATAGACATATTAATCCTCTTTCAAAGATTAGGCGGTGCCATATGCTTATGCCTGACGTAGTTGCCAGTAAATGTCTTTTCACTTGCAATATTTGTGGTCTGATATTGACAATTATTTTTGTTAACTTCGTGCTTCACTTAATTTTGAACTTTCGTGAAACCATGTAGCATGAAAGAGTATGAAGATAGGGCAGTATCACTGGCTCTGAATCGCCCGAAGCTCCAAGCTCTTACTAATAAGCTGAAAGCTGTACGCATGACCTGCCCTCTATTTGACACAGCCCGCTGGGTGAGTTTGAAATGCTATTCGTTCAATTGCCTGTACTGTTAATTATTCTTAATTTTTCTCTTAATTATTCTTAATTTATGCTGAATGTTTTAGGTGAGGAATCTCGAAAGAGCATATTTCAAAATGTGGAATCTGCATTGCTCTGGTCAACGCCCACAGCATTTTAAGGTCACTGAAAATGATATCGAATGTCCTTATGATAAATAGACATAGAAATTAGCCGGGAATGTAGATAAGAAAATCAAGAGAAAGTCGTAGTTATCCCCAGTGCTGAGGGGTTACCTAAAATTTCATGAATAAAAAGTATTAGTTACTCAAAATGCTGAGGGATTGTTTAGTTTGTCACCGTTTATGGATTACCTAGTATTAGTAAGAGAGAAAAACAATTGTGTTGTACTTCTATTTTATCATAGAAAATGTTCGCTTCTAACATTCTTCCTTTGAAAAAAGAATTCAGGACTTGTTTCTGAAAGTGAATAAACTAAGAGGATTATATCTATGTATATATGTATGAGACGATTGCCACAGGTTAATATCTTTCGTCTTTTTGTTCTGGACAGAAAAAACACTTGTATGTTTAAAAGGCAGCTCAAATTTGTGAGTATTTTAGTCACAAACTCTGTCGTAAGTTTTTTTTTTTTTTTTTTTTTTTTTGGTAAACTAAGGGGTGATCTCAAGCTAAAATAACAAAATGCGATGAGTTCTACAAACAGAGATAAAATAAGCAAAAAGTAAAAGTCTAATGCTAGGAGGAGGAGGAGGAGGAGAAGAGAAAGTCTGCCTGATGGTTCAAGGTAGATTAGCAAGTCAATCAGTACATTTCTTTCCCTCTCGGCATGAATGGGAGAGTTGGATTTTCCGATCCTTATTCTGCTTGTATTTGAGCCACTAATCATGGTTCGTGAGCTGCATCATCATTATTGGTGAGCAAAATTATTGCATTTCTGGAATCACTTTCAATGACAATTTGCCTGCAACCAAGAGATCAAGTTAGTTCAACTCCCTTCAAGATTTCTTAAAGTTTTGCGCTAAGCAATGACCTATGTCATAGGCAAATCCCTGAATCCAGATATCCCTGAATCTAGGTGCCCTGGGCATCTTTGAAAAGACCCCGCAAGCTGACTGACCTGGATTTCCTCTAGAGGCATCATCATTGTTGATTTTGATCCTCCGGACTCCAGAGGGAACCAACTGATAGGGACAAGACCATAAGATTTTGAAGGCATGTTATTTGATCTTCGATTTATTGCATCACAGATTTCCTACGCTTTTGAGAGTACAGTGGATGACTTGTAGGTCAAGATGTTGTCTTGCGCTCCGCGTACCAGAGCGTTTCCCCAATACCAAATGGCCCACGCCGTAGTGGAAAAGATAAGCGGCCAGGGAGTATTAGCAACGGTTAGAAAGTCTTTATTCAAGTTAACCAACATCCAGACATTCAGATCAAATTCAAAAAAATCTTACTCCTGTTCGAGCATCATGAGATCAGGCCAAATGTGAACTTATTCTTAACTATATTAACAAAAAACACAAAACAGAGTATGCATAAGTTGTGAACAATGTGGAGATGATAGGTGTTTAAATAAGGAATGAGTATGCCAATCACGTCTAAAAGAGGCAGGATAAGTGTGTGAGTTATGTCCAAATTAGGCAGAATAAACCATGCATTCATGCCTGTATGTGGCATGACTAATCACGCCTAAATTGGGTCCGAGTGAATTACGTGGCATTCACGCCTACTTTGGGCATGAATTGCCTTGCTCAATTTGAACGTGAATGAGTGTTACGTACCTGTAATTAATTTCAAAACAACAATATATCTGTAATTATTTATTAAAATTGTAATATTTTAATTTTTTTTTGCCTTGGGTTGAACATACCCTCTCTATACTCTTGTCATGCCCATCCCGTATCAAAAGAAAACTCCGCAGTGCATGTGTTGTATCTCATAGCTTTTCTACTTGATTAAAATTATTATAAATGAAAATTGAAACAGATTATCTCACAGAAGACAATCAGAAATTATAAGTTGAATTTTTGCTTATAATTTTCACCATCCCATTATTTTGTTGGCATGTCTAATGCAAATACAAGAGAAACAAAATAGTGAACTTTATATAAGAAGAAGAATTGAAATTAGGATCATTTTTAGTGAAATTTATATAATTTTAAATTAGGATCATTTTCGTGTAATTTAATAATGAAAATGTACTCATTTCACTAATTTACTCGATGAATAACCTTTTGTAGGATAATTGTCAATTGCTGTAGCCCATTTAATTTGTTCGTGGTGTCGTATGCCCAGAATTTAATTGCCGGCAAAACTTAATACAAGACTCCTGATTGCATGTCCAAGTTCATTCATGTTATTAAAGAGATTAATTAGCTATTAGTAAATATTCACTAATACTTAGATGTTATTAATGTCATTATGTATTAGTAAATATTTCACATCTTGAAAAATTTTAAAAAATAAATTTAAAAGTAAAATTGTGAAAAGTCAATAAAAATAAATTTAAATTTAAAAAAAAAATTAATTCTTGTTTTTTAAAATATTAAATTAAGTTATTTTAAATAAATAAATTTTAATTTAATATTTTGGAGTGAAATCAATTATTCATTACCTTGTTAACAAATTATTATGGGCAAGAGAGAGAGGTACAATATTGTTCTTTATTAAACTTGCAGTATTGATATATCAAACCAAGTTAAAATCCACACAGAACAAGTAGAAAAAAAAAATCCACACAGAACAATTACACCAGTTACATATAATACCAACATGCATTTTATTTATTATAGTATTAATCACTTTGAGAGAATCGACCTCATGAGGCAAATTTGAGAAAATTATTTATCCAAGGTCCAAGCACGATGATATGATGATTCATGTTTTGTTCTTGAATCAACTATTGTTGTACCAAAACTGCTTCTGAAGATAGTCGATTATGTTTTTGTCCACCTGAAAAGCTTTGGTGAGAACCTCTGGAGAGATAGGTGGTTTAGATCCAAACACAACATTTGCAATCGTAATAACTCCTGGGTTTTGGCTACTAAGGCCAGCAATGGCAATAGCATTACCAAAACCCACGTTTTGCTGGAAGTGAATGAGACCAATGGGGAACACAAATACATCACCCTTATTCAGCACTTTGGTGAAAAGACGATTATTGGGATTGGACTCGACAAATCCAACATGAAGAGTACCTTCCACAACAACGAGGATCTCTGTGCCTCGAGGGTGAGTGTGAGGAGGGTTTAGACCCTTTGGTGCAAAATCTATGCGTGCCAAGGATATACCAAGTGTGTTGAGTCCTAATATTTCATTCACAGTGACAGGAGACACTTTTGAGCCAAGTGGATTTGAAGTGTTCCCAGGTCCCAGTCCTGAAAAGAAGAAATCTTCGGCTTTGGCAAGTTTAGGATCTTTGCAGAATTTTCCATTCACGAATACTGTAAATTAGAAAGAAGAAAACAAATCACAAAAAAACTTATCTTGATTAATTCTTGACTTGATGTAATCTAAAGAAGAGTATGATTATATTTATAAATTTTTTATTTACAGACTACATTATGTACTAGTACATAGTATAATTTGTAAATATAACTTATCCGAAACTTAAAATTCGAGCTATAAAATTTATGTAAGAATGTATATATATATATATATATATATATATATATATATATACCACCAGTTTTGGTATCATTGATTGCCACACAGAAGTCTTGCAGGGGGCTAGGATCATAGGCAAAGGCAACAGAGGATGCCAAAGCCAATAAGGCAACGAGGTAGTAAACAACTTTCATTTTGTCACTCTTTACTACCCTCTAGTGACTCTCTCTAGCTATATGTGTGTGACTGCTTGGGAGAATTGAATTTTGTTGCATGAGAAGCTTGGTATTTATAGGAAGGAGTATTGATATGTGTTTTATCAATTGTGGAATCAATTAACTATTTGATGGATGAAGCATTCTTTAGCGACTACTCGCGTTTGTCAAAAAGAGTAGGTTTCATTATTGCCTTGCACAATCGGTATTGCACCCACTACTTGTCATTGAAATATTACTTCTATAATGGTAATTGGTGTATTAAAGATTAGAGTTGTTAGTTTTCAGACCTGGCGGCTAAAATTTACCAAGTACTTCTACAACTAATACCACATATTAAATGTTTCATTTTTTTCCTTATAAATGTTACGGTTTTGACATCACCAAGTTAAGTGGAAGATGGAAATTTTTAAAATGAAGCGTGTCAAAGATGGGCTAAATTTTCATTTAAGATTCAACTCACAAACATCGTTAGTGTTCATTCACGTAGAAAAGGATATCGGAGGTTATTTGAATTTTGAATTTAATAGGAGCTGATTATGTTTTAATAGGAGCTGATTGTGTTGTATTAGGAGT
Source organism: Gastrolobium bilobum (assembly GCF_033153095.1). Taxonomy (NCBI): domain Eukaryota; kingdom Viridiplantae; phylum Streptophyta; class Magnoliopsida; order Fabales; family Fabaceae; genus Gastrolobium; species Gastrolobium bilobum. The sequence continues at coordinate 200,007 of NW_026899254.1, forward strand.
TATAATTTTACGAGTTGGTTATATATCGTCGCCAATTTGAACCAATTTAACTCAAAACCTTAAGATGTTGGGTGATAACCTTTTAATAGTTTATATTATTTTCTAACACATTCAAAAAAAAAATTAATTCCACCAAAAAGTGAAGATGATGAGAATGGCACTCGTGATGTTGTGGTCGCTTACTCTGATATCATATAAAGAATTATTTTAACTCAAAATTAGATAATGACCTTTTTAATAATTTATATTATTTTATAACAGAATCAATTTCAAATTTGTCATGTCAAGTAAAACTCTGATCCCAATCCGATAAAAAAAAATGCTGCTTCCTTAACTTTTCTCATACACTGATGAAGTATTTCAAACACGTGACTGTCCGAAGATAACATAACAATGGTATAATAAGTGACGTAAATGAAGGATTGCCACCCCACAAAAGATATTAGATTTATGGAGGACATGTACTGAAAAGAAGAGAGTTGTTGCAAAGTAGGTAATAAATTATTAAAAAAATATTCATGACAACGACTTCAAGTGTACGAGTCCGATTTAGTTTTAGAAACTAGGAATATTCCAAAGAAGGATTGCAATTGTTCCGGACCATGTTTCTTTTTACTATTGCAAAATCATAAATGCCCAAATATAAAGTATTTTATCTTTATCCGTTTGGACAAACATGGCGGCAGGGATACAGATCTCTTCCCACCAGGCAGCAGTTACATTGGGCATTGGCCAAGCCCACATTAAGACTCTTAAAATTTATGTACCACAAAAAAAAAAAAAAAAAGACTCTTAAAATTTCTCATTACGGAGGATCTTACTCCCTTGCACAACATATCTCATACCTAAGGTTAGTGTATTTGCTTCTATCACGTACATTTATTTTAGAAAAAAATAGAGGATTTGAATTCGATGGAAGGAACCTTGTCTCAGGTACACAAAAAAGTGCACAAAGAATTTGTTCTTTTTTTATGATTTTTTTTTTAATATTTCAAAGTTTAAATAGACAATACAAACTAACCAGTGGCAAACCCAAATGATTTGATTTATGTCCGCATATTTAGTGGCGGAAGTTAGGGGCAGTGTCCTCGAAAAATATTTTTTAAAGAAAATTTTAAATACATTAAAAGTAAAAGAATATAAATAAGAAAAAGAAAAGAAAACTTCAACTTAACATAAAAAAATAGTAGTCAATAGTGAACTAAACTATTACAATAAAACAATTTCAAAAACATTCTTTGATTATTCGTTCCTTGAAAATAAATAATGTATGTTTAGTAACGATTATTTTTTTAATACAGATTAAACTAATCTAAATATACTCCCAATTAAATCATCACCAAACATCCACTACAATAGTATTTTTTTATTATTTTTTTATTTATTTATTTTTTTAATTTTTCTTCCCTCTCTTTGCTTTCTCTGTCTTAGTGTCTTATATTGACCATGGCTACTTGAATACGATTCTTGCAGCTTCTAAAGACGAGGTTTTTGATTAAGATTTGCTTCTTGGGATTTGCTCAACTAAACCAAAAATTTGTGACTTTAAGAGGTTTTTGTTTTTTCAGTGAGTGACTAAGTTTTTCGCCTTGTAAGGGGGAAGGTGGTGGTGGGAGCCACATTGCAGCGGAGCTGGTGGTGCGCCACCGCATGAGGAGCTTAGAGAAGTGTGGTCGTGCGGTGGCATGGTGAAGGAGTTTGAAGAACAGTGTGGTGCCCTAATTGGGAAGCTTATATAAGTTTCTGATGCCATGGAGGTTGAGAACTTGAGATGCATGATCAGGTGATAACAGGTGCACGAGCAACTGTTAAAAAAAATTTCTCCACAAATTTATGTCTGCACTTGCGAACAAAGGCGCAAGTGTAGGTCCGTCGATGAAACTAACCATAAAAATAACTATCCACTAATATTAATTAGACTCCACTAATAACTATCGCCTATCCTTTAGCAAAGTTAAAAATTCAAATAACAAAACAAACAAAATAACTACCCACTATTATTTTTAGAATTATTGGTTTGTTTACGTTGTGGTAAGTTGTTTTGTTTGTTTTGTTATTTGAATTTTTAACTTTGCTAAAGGATATATGATAGTTATTAGTGGAGTCTAATTAATATTAGTGGATAGTTAATTTTATGGTTGGCTAGTATTATCTATTTATACCTTAAAATATGGGAATAAAGATCATCAGAGAAGAATAAATACTTTGTGCACTTGTTTGTGTGTTTGAGGCAGGATTCCCTCAGTTGAACTCAAATCCCCTATTTCCTTCAGTTAACTCAAATCTCCTATTTTCTTCCAAAATAGGTATACATAAGAGCTTGGTATTTGCTTCACACATAGTGAATGGTGAGAAAATCTTCCCACTTATATATATTTCTATTCATTTAAGAGATACCTTCTATACAATATTTCCAAAAATGTTATGCTGTTGAAATCTCAACATAGAGCAACCATACCTTAACATTTCCCTTTTATTAAAACAGTAAGAATTCAATATCCACTTTTAATATCTTAACCAATGGGGAGTTGGACAAACATGGTGTGCATATTTTGCATAATTTTAGGGGAGTATGGAAATTCAAATTCATATATAAAGTATTGAAGGTTTGGCCCATATATCTGAATAAAGGTTGGGGTCCGAATAAAAGATGAACCAAATCTGGGCGAAGATTCGGGCCATGTACATCATATGATAGGCTACACAGCTTGCAGTAGCTTCACATAGTGCTCTTTATTGAAAATCGACAATCATACACAAATCGAAAAATAAAAGAGAAAGAGAAGAGAGAATTTTGACACAGCGATTTACCATGGTTCATGTAGGCTACGTCTAGCTTGTCTGTACTATATTTACCTTACCGTCATTTGTTACAAGTCACTCGATTTATAAGGAGAATATAAATAGGATTAGAAAATCCTAACAGTTTCTATACATGGGCCCAAGCCCAAACTACTAAAAAAAAGAAAAATTTCATTAAATCAGATGCCTGCAACAGTACCTAGCCTCTATGAGCCCTCATCAACATACGAGGTATGAGTCATACCCAATATTCTCCCACTTAGTGAATGCTTCGCATGTTTCTTCAATCCCAATGTAGCTATACTCCATTCAAACTTCTCTGAAGTCACTACCTTGGTCAGAAAATTAGCACTGTTGACCTTTGTGTCAACCTTATCCAGCAATACAACCTTGTCTTCAATCTTCTCTCTGATGAAATGGTACTGTATGCCAATATGTTTGGTCCTCGCATGGAAACCTAGGTTCTTAGCCAAGAAAATGGCGCTATGACTATCACACCCAACGATCATATCTCCTTGTGCAAAGCCAAGCTCTTTGCACAACCTCCGCAACCAAATAGTTTCCTTGACAGGATGTGTTAAGGCCATGTACTCAGCATCTGTAGCAGATAAAGAAATAGTGATCTGCCTCTTACTCATCCAACTGATAGCTTTGCCAAATGAGGAAACAATATATCCACTTGCAGACCTTTACTACCAATGTCACCTCCGCAATCAGCATTCACAAAGCATTCAAACTCTAATAATCCATGTCCCCTTGAGCCCTTCACGCCTTTGTAGCATAACCCAAGGTCAGACGTACCACGAAGATAGCAGAACACACGTTTCACCGTCGTCCAATGCTCCTTTCCTAGCTTGGACATATACTTGCTCAATGCTCCTATTGCTTGGGCAATATCTAGACGAGTACAAATCATTACATACATCAGACTCCCAATTGCACTAGCATAAGGAACTGATGCCATCTTTTCTTCTTCTTCTTTAATCTTGGGACACTGGTCAGCCGATAGCTTAGAACCAGTAGACATGGGAGTCAACACAAGTTTGCTTTCAGTTATCTTGAATTTCTTCAAAACATCCTTTATGTACTTTCGTTGAATCAACCATGATCTTCCTTTTTCACACTCCCATTTAATCTGCATACCTAATATCATATTTGCAGCGCCTAGATCTTTAATTTCAAACTATTTTGCCAGCAGTCCTTTCACAGTGCTGATCGTCTTCAAACTGCTTCCAACGAGTAACATGTCATCAACATACAAAGTTAGATAACAAATTCACCTTCTAACTTTTCACATAAATACAATGATCAGCATCACAGCGGTCAAAGCCAAGTTTCACAACATAAATGTCGAACTTCATATACCACATCTTGGGGAACTACTTCAAGGCATACAGAGATTTATTCAGTTTGCATACTAGCTCTTTTTTGCCTCTTACTATGAACCCCTCTGATTGTTTCATGTAAATAACCTCCTCCTAATCACTATAAAGGAAAGTCGTCTTCACATTCAGCTTCTCCACCTTTAGGTCATATGCACTGCTACAGACAAAACCATCCTTATGGAATTTAACTTTGTAATAGGTGAAAACACCTCACCGTAATCAACCCCTTATGTCTGTTAATATTCCTTTACAACCAACCGAGCCTTGTAGCGCTCATTCTCCCCATTGGCACCAACTTTTTTCTTAAACACCCACTTGCATCCAATCGCCTTTTGGTCTGCAGATAGTTTTTCTAAACTCCAAGTTTGATTTTTCACCAGAGACTTCATCTCATCTTTCACTGCTTCCTTCCACTGTTTGGCATCCTTCGAGTTCCTAGCTTGTCTTACAGTAATTTGATCATCACCTGTAATATTCAGGGCACAACAATTATCACTAGCACAGAGAATTCAGTTTTCAGGTGTACACCTCTTAGATGGTCTTCTTTCGCTTGTGGACCTTATCACTATTGGTGCTTCAAATTTAGCCTCAGTTTCAGAATTTGAACTTTCCACTCCAACCTATGAGTTTATTGCATCCTCTTTCATAGCCACATCTAACTCCATAGTCTGTGGCTTTTCAGGAGCTTTCCAAAAAATCTCATTTGGGTTAGATTCCCTGAACCCAACGTCTCTGCTGTATCAGGTCCAGAATTCCCTTAGGCCTTAACTCTTCCTCTTATGGAATCAAAAGATACCCGATTTTACTTCCCTTGCAGGCAATGCTCACAAAATCCAAACCCCATAGATCAGCTCAAAATTCCATCCATCAGCTTCTTTGTTGTCAAAGTTTTCAGATCTTTTCCTCCAATATGCCCCAGCCTCTTATGCCATAACATAGCAGTGTCCTCCTCTGCTTGTTCAGTTATATAGCTTTCACCACTAAACATTGTGCTGCCCAACAATTTTCACAATTTACCATGGCGCTTTCCTCTTGCAATCATCAAAGCTCCTCGAGTCAGCTTGCAAGAACATTTATCACTGCTGAAATTAATACCTGCATTTGTCATACTTCCAATAGAGATTAGATTTCTGGTAAGCCCTGGAATATGCATCACGTCCGGCAAATTCTTGACTGTTTCATCATTCATTTTTAGTTTTACCTTTTCACGCCCCACAATAGCATGAGATGTGTCATCTCTTATTCTGACGTATCCTCCAGAATATGATTTATAGGTGCAGAACCACTCCCTATGAAGTTCCATATGGAACGATACTCCAGTGTCAATGATCTAGTCTTTGCAGTCGCTATGACTGTCGAACACCATGTACAGGTCTCCTGCACTATCTCTGTCATCCTTCTTTGTACTAGAACCAAAAAATGGTACATCATCCTGCTTCCCAAGAAGACCTACGCTTTTATTTCTGTAATTCCTCCTCAGATGTCCAACCTGTTTGCATCTCCAACACCTTCTTTAGATTTATCACGGGACTTTGACTGTCCCATCGATCTCCCTCAGTGATCAGACTTTGATTTGTCACCACTTCTTCCTCTAACAACCAGAGCCTCGTTGTTGGTACCTTCAGAACCTACCCTTCTCATCTCCTCAGACAATAAGGCAGAAACAACTGTCTCGAACGATAATTCATTAACACCAGTACCAATTAACACAATAATGTGCTCCCAAGAGTTGGGAAGTGAACACAACTAGGTGCAAGCTTTATCTTCCTCATCTAGATTTATATCTATAGATGAAAGTTGCGCACACGCAGTATTAATTTAAATGAGCAAAGAAAAAATCACCTTCGCTCATCTGCAAATTATATAGCTTCCTTCGCAGGAACAACTTGTTCACGAGTGACTTGATTTGATAGAGGTTTTATAATGACCCAAACTGGTAAATCTTAAATTAGAGATTTAATTTAAGGATTTAAATGTCATAATTAGATTCAAAACGTGATTTCGAGTATTTTGACTGTAATCATGACTAGGTCATGAATAGTGTCTTCTGCCGGGTATTCTGCACTGTTGTGTAGCAACCGATAGAACTCAAAAATGAGAAAAAAATACAATACATGCCAAACAAGTCATTTTAGGACAAAAAAAATGTTATTTTGATAAGTATAAGAGTATATGGTGTAAATTAAGTGAGAGAAAATTACCCGTTAAAAAGTCACATGTGCATATAAGCCTTAAGTGACTTAGAAGACACTATTCATTTCAATTTTTCTTCCTTCTCTCTCTCTCTCCATGCCCGAGCTCCATCTGCAAAAGGGTTTAGGTTTTCAAAATTTCTTTTCTTGATTTCTCCCTCCACAATCAACCAAATGCAAAAGTGTATCACACGAATTCGATAGTAAATCATCCAAGGAATCCATTTCACTACTTGCTTTGGGCTGAAATTGCTTGTGTGAAGAGTTCTTCCTCCTCTACAATTTGTGGCACTATTCACAAAGAAAAGAAATTGTGGATTTTGTTGGAGCCAAGCTTGAGTTTTGCCTCTTAGACCTTATAGAAGAGATTGGAGGTAGAAAATCTCTATTATTATGGTTTGAGTTTCATGATTTAAGTTTTGAAAATTATGAGCATAAATTGGTGGGAAATTGTTAAGTTTAAATTTGAATTTGTGTGGGGATTTTTTTTGATGAATATGATGTTGTAATGTTAGAGGAGCACGTGAATGAGTGTAAAGTTGGAAAAATCCCATTGTGTTGCCTTCCCCATATTTCAGCCATAGTGTGTAATTTAGGGTGGGTTGTGTAAAAATAAAATTCTACACTTTGCGAAGGTGTAAAGTGTGAGCATGTTGTGGATTAGTGAACAATTGAATGTATGAAGAAAAATCCCTTGTGAACATCTCTAATTAGGTTTCGGCCTTTAGGGTCTAATTAGGGGTTTGAAATGCAAATTAAAGTTTGAACATGTGTGTAGGCTTTGGAATATATGTATGTATGTATAAGAGAATGTAGGAGTTAAATGGTTAAAGAATTCCTTGATTGTGAAAATGCCACTTTGAGGCCTATGTGCTTAAAATTGTGGAACCTTGGAAAATCATGAATATGTAAATAAATCTTGGATTAAAGGTGTGTGATAAGCTTGAATTTGATGGACTAAAGCATTTGAATCATGAAATTGACATGATTTCCTTTATGTGCCTATTAGCCATTTACAAAGGAAGTATGTTTTAAGAGTGCTTCTTTATGCTAGTGAGCACTTATACGGTCTAAGGACTATATGATTAGATGTTAGATAAAAAGAAAAAAGATTTCCTTTATGTGCCTATTAACCTTTGGTTGGGTTAGATAAAAAGAAAAATGAATAAGTTCCTTCTTTGGGCCTTATATGTGATTAAGGACATTTCCAAAGGAGGTATGTGCTAGGAGTTACTGTTTCGCAAAGCGAGCACACTTTTATGCTTGGAATATTATTCTAAGGTGTATGGACCTTCGCTTTGGTGAAATAAAAAAGAAAATAAGGTAGATCCTTTATATGGCCTTAAAATGAGTCTTGGCTATTTTCAAAGGAGATATACGTTCGGATGCTGTTTTGCAAAGTGGGAACACTTTTATGCGTAAAATAATTTATATAGGTGGCTAAGTTTGGGTTTAGGCACTAGACAAGAGAAATCTTATAGCTCCTTTGTAATGGGCACTCTGCCTTAAATTGAGAAAATAGGCTTTAAGGTGCTAAGAGGAGTAATGAGTGTTTTGAAGGCCTTTTGAGACTATCCTAAGACTAGGGAAATGTGTGGAATTATGTGGGAATTTGTTGAACAAAGAGCCATCCACCCATGGTCTAATATGGTTAAGTAAAAAGAAAATTGGTTATTACTTGTATGAATGGCATAATATTGACATAAGAATTGATAAGAAAAGAAAGTAAACAATAAAATGTGTCTTGTATATTTACATGGCATTATATCATTATATTGAGTTTTGTGTTGAATTCCTTCTCTAGGTGTGCCTAGGGATTGCGAACATTTGGATTCTTTTGGAGCAAGATAAGTGAATTGTGCAACAAGTGAGAATATTGTAAAACCTCCAAGAAGTAAGCTCTATGTTTAAGGAGTCTTTTTCTACTTGTGTGCTCCACCATGGTTGGATTGTATGATTGTATTTGATGCTTTGTATAGATGCATTCATATAGAGCTATATGATAATATGATATGTTTTGTTCTGATGTGATTTCTGTAATGATCTTTGGCCATTGATTCTATGTACGTTGATGTCTGCTTGGGGTCCTCCCTCGGGACTGACTGTACACCTCTGATATATTTTTGTTCCGCTTGGGGTCCTCCCTCGGGAACACGTGCGTTGATTTTCGCTTGGGGTCCTCCCTTGGGAATGACTGCGTCCACCTCTGATAAGATATGTGTATATGTTCTGTTCAGTTATGATATTTGTTTATATGATTCCTTGTATGCTCTGTATCTGTCTTTCATGCAGGAGTGGTTTCAAGGTATGGAGAATTCTCCATAAACCTGAAGCTTATTGATATTTGTTATCTTACCCCATTTGGGAATATCATTTCAGGTGTACAGATTCCCGGTGAGCCCTCACGGGGAAGGGACACGACCCGTGGCTAGAGGTTCTGTGACGGACCGAATTTTTGGAGGACATTTATGTTGTTTTCGTATTTCATTATTTTTGGATCAGGATGTCTGATCCGTTACTTTGTATATGGCCTGTATATGTTATGTACATGTCTTCATTCTTGATGCATTTACATTTTGTGTATTCGGGCATGGTTATATGATGATGTAGTATTCAGACATATGTATGTGTGGATTTATGCATGCTATTAGACTTAGTGGCCCAGAGTCAATTTATGCATGAGCCCATGGATGAGTATTTGATCCTTGATGGGATATCTGATACTTCTGAATTTATAGACTATATGAATTATTTATCAGGAAACCTTGAGAGTGGGATTTCTAAATCCTTATTTGTCCATTTTATAGTTGTTACGCTGTCCGATTTTTGTCTCCGTCAATGAAAAATAAATTAGAAGAAAGTTATGCATGTTATATGTCATGTGAAACGAATTAAAGAAACAGAAGAAACAAGTTAGCTCGTATTTTCGTAAGCTAATGTAAGTTTGCAAGTTTAGTCTTTCGCTGATGCATGTCTTAGTATCATATGTATGTTAATAGAACCGTCTCGAGATGAGGATGTTACAGGCTTCCCAGCTTTGTCAAGAGATCCTTTGCGGTCTTCTCAGAAGTTACGTTCACGAAAACGTTATCTGCCATGCATAACCAGATCAAGCTTCATGCCTTTCAATCGTCTCTGATCCATGTCTTCAACTCCTTCGACTCGCCTTCCTCTAAAGTTTCGTCACCTACAGTTTTTGTTGGTACCAATTGTAACACCCTGTATATATCCAGTAATGTTATCATACTATCGTATTAAGCTGCGCTTAATTAAAAATTGCGGAATATATTTTTCTTTTCAATTATGATGTCATTATCATTACCAACTTGCTTATTAATCAATTAATAAAACAGCTAACTGAAATACCTCATTAATTAAAATAACATCATGTATGTCTCTAGTCACGGAACTACAACACGTAGACCGGACCAACTAGCAGTTTATACAACTTGACTCAAAAGTACTAACAACATAGTGGCATGGACAACTCTCATGCTCACCCAAATAAGGCAACAAAGCCCAACATAAGTCTCAACTCAAAACATAAAGAGCAGAAAACAAAAACAGCATCCAATCCAATCATGTCAGCAATACAGCATAAATATCATAATCAGCTAAGCTCTGACCTCCTACCGCCAGAGGCATTAGTCACCATACTATCTGAACCTGAAATAAGCATTCTCCAAACGTGGGGTGAGATCTCTAAACAAGAAATCTCAGTAAGGCAAGGGGTCCTCAAGGATCTTCCACCCCAAGCTCACTTACATGTGCAATATAAGTTCAAAAGCAGTTTATCATCATCAGTTCTAAAATAGTGCAATGCAGCAGATAATCATGTCATGTGTGTCAATTCTATTCTACTGGCCAGAGAAATGCAGGATTTATATACGTCTAATACCCACAAATAGTGCAAGATGCTACTTGCATCCACCTCGGATCGCCGTCTTGTATGACGCCACATACTCAGGCTTACCGTCAAGATGGAACAACACATGCATATTAAAAGCCATTAACACATAAAGCTCAACAACATTTCATATATCAAAAGCATGTAACACAGCATGCATATAACCATACCCCCATGGGACATGGTGGAACCACAACATGGCTAAACCGAGGACACGAAAGCTTACCTTGCAAGCTAACACCCAAAGCCAAGAGTCCACAGCTCAAAGTCCAAACACAGTAGATTCACAATCTGTTATGGACCAACAATACATCAACAATCATACTTTACAAGTATACAACATAAAGACAACGTCTTTTCATTACGTTTTACGTCTTAAGGCTTCTCACCAAGCCATAAGCCCTTAATCACATGATTCCAAAGTTAATTAATTAATTATGTAAAATTAGGAAATAATTCCATAATTGACCTTTATAATTATTATAAGACTCTAATAATTATAGTAATGGCTTTTCATCTTCGATCACGTACCATATGTCCCTGTCAACGAGCAAAGCCTCCACCTTCAATTTCCATAACTCGAACCATTTTTCCTTCAAACTTTTCAACCTCAATCCGTGATTGGCCAGTCGACATCCTTTCCAGATCAATTTCGCAGTTTTCTCTATACCAAGAAAAATCCCAAATCCTGAAACCCCAATTTACCATAGGAACCCCGGTCGCAAAACCAAAGCTCTTGATGCCAAATGTTGGAAATCGACAATTACACAGAAATTGAAAAATAAAAGAGAAAGAGAAGAGAGAATTTTGAAACCGAAATTTATCCTGGTTCACCCAATGTAGGCTACGTTCAGTTTGTCTGTACTATATTCACATCACTGTCACTCGTTACAAGTCACTCGGTTTACAAGGAGAATATAAATATGATTAGAAAAGTCTAACAACAGCTATACATGGGCCCAAGCCCAAACTACGAAAAAAGAAAAGAAAAGTTACAATAAATCAAAGGTCCACTATAGTACCTAGCTTCTACGGGTCTGGAAACAACAAGGGTCATCATCAATATGCGAAGTATGAGTCATACTCAACACTTTCCCTCTTAAAAAAATTGTAAGCCTAATTCAGGGGTGGCATTTTGCGTAACTGAAACTGATATATTTTTGGGAAAATTTTTTTTTACCTAAAAATGTATATTAAAAAAAATAAGTTATTGAAATAAGGCTGTTTTGCAACGATAAAACTGTGTGCAATAGTTTAAAAAAAAAAAAATCAATTATTGAAATAGTTGTGTTTCAAAAGACATACCAAAATCCGAAGCGTGTTTCTTGATACTAGAGGAACAAAGTTTGGAAATTCCGCTTCTCTACTAACAATAGTATTTCATGCTTATCAATGTGCTAGCTTCACTTGTTTAGACTGAAGAAAGTGCCATTTTAATCTTTGAAAACGAGTAACAAAATAGTGAACTTTATATAAGAAGAAGAATTGGAATTAGGATCATTTTTAGTGAAATTTATATAATTTTAAATTAGGATCATTTTCGTGTAATTTAATAATGAAAATGTACTCATTTCACTAATTTACTCGATGAGTAGCCTCTTTGAAATTTTATTATCAAATGCTGTAACTAGGGGTGTAAATGGGCCAGGCTGGCCCAGCCCAGCCTACGGCCCGGCCTACATTGAGCCCAGCCCAGGCCTAGCCTTTCAGAAAAGTAGAGTAGGCTTAGGCTTATAAAATAGCTTTTTTAATAAATAAGCCATAGGCCAATTTTGTCAAGCCCGACCTACAGCCTTGTAGGCTGGCCTATTTAATTTATTAAAATAAAATAATATTTATTTTATGTGGCAAAGACACAAAGTGCCAAATACCAATATCTCTTACTTTTTGTGCTATTTTATTTTATGAAAGGAAAACTTGTCTAATGTCTCCAAATTCTACATGCTGTTGCAACTTAATACCATGGAACAATGAGTACCTTGCTGGATTATGATGTTACTGATGAAGATCTTTCAATAATACTCTTCTTTCCCTTGTCTTGATGGTGGTTTAAAGATTTTTAGATGAATGACATTCTCTTGTAGACTTTATTTCAGCATCTAGTAATTGTATTTTTCTTATTTTTCCCATTTCTTTGACTCTATTCCTCTATGATATACATTCTAGAGCTGAGGTATTATGTTGACTCTTTCTTGTTTGTCATTTTTTTCTTATGAGAAGTACTAGTGCATTCATGATTGGAACTTTCTTTGCTCTATACAATTATTTTTTTTGCTTAGTATATATAGCGGGAGGCCTACAAGGCATGTAGGCCATGTCAGGCTTTCTTATTTTTGAAAATGGGCCGGGCTTGGCCTACAAATAAAGTCTTTAATAGGCCAGTAGGCCAGATAGGCTAAATTTTTTTTGACGTAGGCTTGGGCCAGGATGGCCAAAGCCCAGCCCAGCCCATTTACACCCCTAGCTGTAACCCACTTAGTTTGTTCGTGGTGTCGTATGCCCAGAATTTAATTGCTGACTAAAATTAATACAAGACTCCTCAATGCATGTCCAAGTTCATTCATGATATTAAAGGGATTAATTAGCTATTAGTAAATATTCACTAATACTTAGATGTTATTAATGTTATTATGTAATGTAGGGGAAATATATATTTACCACCAAAAAAGTTTATCACTTTTATAACCAACTTAATCATTGTTGATTTCGGTCAATCTAACGGTTATAATCTATTAAAAATTATTGGGTCGTATTTATTAATTAATTATTAATCTCCAATAAATTATAACTGTTAGATTGACGAAAATTAACGATGATTAAATTGATTGTAAATGTAGTAAACTTTTTTGTGGTAAGTATATCCTGTCTCATTATTTATGTATTAGTAAACATTTCACATCCCATAATTTTTTTTAAAAATTTAAAAAATAAATTTAAATTTAAAATTGGTGAAAAGTCAATAAAAATAAATTTTATTTTTTAAAAAAAATAACACATGTTTTATAAAAATATAGAATTAGTTATTTTAAATAAATATATTTTAATCTAATATTTTCGAGTGACATATATTGATGTAATTTGTCGTCCTTGTTAAAGCAGCATAAACAAATGGCGTTAAAAATCTTCCTCAATATATGATTTTGAATGAATGATATCAAATCATTTAACTTACCTCCCCATAAAATGCCTCAGTTTCCTTTGTATAAACTAATTAAATAACGAAAAAGTATGTATTATTTTAAAGGATGTAAAATTGTATCATTTTAAGTGAAAAAAAGAGACAAAATATGAAGGAGAGAAAGTGAACAAAAAAATAAAGGTGTAAATCCTAGTTCTTTATGAGAGTAAAACAATATAAGTTATGCCAATTAAAAAGACAAACATTCTTGTTGTTAAATAATCAGCATGTTTTGCCGAGGAAGAAAATGCATCCAAAATGCGTATATAGTTGATTCCGTAACAGTAACATCATTAGACTAGTTGAAGCTGTTCCTGATTAGGCATGTTAACCAGACAAATATTTAAGGCCCCTCTCAAATCCTGTTATACACATTTGCATGTGTTAAATAATACACATAATATTTTTTAATTTTTTTTAGTAGAATAATTTTATTAATTATCTATATCCATAAAATAAAAATATTATTTAAATTTGAACTAAATTATATTGAAAGGACATTTAAAAAAAAAAAATTAATACAAATGGATTAACAATTATTACGTATATTAATGAATGCCTATAATTTATATAATCGGTAGTAGGGTTTATCCATATGTTTTGAAACGTTAAAAGGCCTTTTTTAATCCAAATTTAAAAGTTCATAGTAATATTTGTGTTTTTTCCCCTATATTCTCTCATGTTTAAAAAAATAATCATAACCACGCAAAAGTGAATCAATGATTATAATTTAGTAACTATTTATTTTAATATTTTCTCTCTCTTTTCTTTATTAACATTGTTCCATCTTTGCATGGTTATGATTGTCTTATGACGATATCATGTCTTTTTCAACATGAAAGGATCTACTCCCAATGAATAATTGAGGCTTTCTTGCTTAGTGAGAGTACTTAAGATAGACACACTTAATTAGGTTCAAATATAGGTTGGGCCCATATCCATGTAGGGGTGTGTATGTCCAAAAATAAATAGTTACTAAATCATAACTGTTGATTCATCTTTATATGGTTATGATTATTCCACGTTACCATGCCATTTTTTTTTTAAACATATATGAAAGAATCCATTTCCATTTTTCACTATCTTGTTAACAAATTATTATGGGCAAGAGAGACAGGTACAATATTGTTTATTAAAGTTGCAACATTGATATATCAAACCAAGTTAAAATCCACAGTACAGAACATGTATAAAAAAAAAAAAGAAATCCACACAGAACAATTACACCAGTTACATATAATACCGACATGCATTTTATTTATTATAGTATTAATCACTTTGAGAGAATCGACCTCATGAGGCAAATTTGAGAAAATTATTTATCCAAGGTCCAAGCACGATGATATGATGATTCATGTTCTGTTCTTGAATTAACTATTGTTGTACCAAAACTGCTTCTCAAGATAGTCGATTATGTTTTTGTCCACCTGAAAAGCTTTGGTGAGAACTTCTGGAGAGATAGGTGGTTTAGATCCAAACACAGCATTTGCAATCGTAATAACTCCTGGGTTTTGGCTACTAAGGCCAGCAATGGCAATAGCATTACCATAACCCACGTTTTGCTGGAAGTGAATGAGACCAATGGGGAACACAAATACATCACCCTTATTCAGCACTTTGGTGAAAAGACGATTATTGGGATTGGACTCGACAAATCCAACATGAAGAGTACCTTCCACAACAACGAGGATCTCTGTGCCTCGAGGGTGAGTGTGAGGAGGGTTTAGACCCTTTGGTGCAAAATCTATGCGTGCCAAGGATATACCAAGTGTGTTGAGTCCTAATATTTCATTCACAGTGACTGGAGACACTTTTGAGCCAAGTGGATTTGATGTGTTCCCAGGTCCCAGTCCTGAAAAGAAGAAATCTTCGGCTTTGGCAAGTTTAGGATCTTTGCAGAATTTTCCATTCACGAATACTGTAAATTAGAAAGAAGAAAACAAATCACAAAGAAATTTATCATGATTAATTCTTGACTTGATGTAACCTAAAGAAGAGCATGATTATATTTATAAATTTTTTATTTACAAAATGTACTATGAGTAGTACATAGTATAATTTGTAAATATAACTTATCCGAAACTTAAAATTCGAGCTATAAAATTTATGTAAGAATGTATATATATATATATATATATACCACCAGTTTTGGTATCATTGATTGCCACACAGAAGTCTTGCAGGGGGCTAGGATCATAGGCAAAGGCAACAGAGGATGCCAAAGCCAATAAGGCAACGAGGTAGTAAACAACTTTCATTTTGTCACTCTTTACTACCCTCTAGTGACTCTCTCTAGCTATATGTGTGTGACTGCTTGGGAGAATTGAATTTTGTTGCATGAGAAGCTTGGTATTTATAGGAAGGAGTATTGATATGTGTTTTATCAATTGTGGAATCAATTAACTATTTGATGGATGAAGCATTCTTTAGCGACTACTCGCGTTTGTCAAAAAGAGTAGGTTTCATTATTGCCTTGCACAATCGGTATTGCACCCACTACTTGTCATTGAAATATTACTTCTATAATGGTAATTGGTGTATTAAAGATTAGAGTTGTTAGTTTTCAGACTTTTCAGACCTGGCTACAACTTATACCACATATTAGATGTTTCATTTTTTTTTCCTTATAAATGGTACGGTTTTGACGTCACCAAGGTAATTAAGTGGTAGATGGACATTTTTAAAATGAAACGTGTCAAAGATGGGTTAGATTTTCATTTGTGATTCATCTCACAATCATCGTTAGTGTACATTCACAGAGAGAAGAGTCCATTTCAGATTTGTCATTTCATCTAAGACTCTGATCCCAATCCGATAAAAAAAAATGAGAAAAGTGTCTATACATTTAAATTACACAACTTACATCCTTTCACTCTCACAAAGAGGTGGGACCCACAACTTTATTTTTTTTGTCAACTCTCTCCTCCTTTATCTATCTCTTTCTCTCTCTTAAAATGACACAACTTTACATCCTTCAAAATTATACACACTTTTCCCAAAAAAAAATTGCTAACTTGTTGTCTTACAGTAACAAAGTATTTCAAACACGTGAGCGTCCGAGGCGAAGATAACGTAATAATGGTAAACACGCGACACGACTTCTTCCGTACGTTAATTTAAAAAAGGAATAACATCTTTCCATTTAAAAGATATAAACTTATATCTTTTTAGATTCTAACCGTTGATTTTCGTTCATCAACGGTTATAATTTATTGGATTAAAATTATTAATTAATTAATAATAAATTTGGCCAATTAAGTTTGGCCCAATAGATTATAACCGTTAATGGACAGAAATCAACGGTTAAGATCTAAAAGGGTATAAACTTATATCACTTTAAAAGGATAGATGTTTTTCCCTTTAAAAAATATAAAAACATATTTCAATATTAAATAATATTTTTAATTTAAACCATATATATTATATTTAATAACTTAAAATAAAATAAAATAAAATTTATGATACCTATTGATTTTGCAATATATATATATATATATATATATATATATATATATATATATAAATATTTACTATTATAATATCAAATTAAAAATCTCTTATATACTCTAGTGAGATTTATTCGATATCTGTTTTTGATTTTTATTATATTAGTTTGATAAATCATCGATCAATTTTTTTCATGATATGTAATGAAATTTCAAATATTATAGATATTGGAGTGTGTCAGAGTGTCAGGTGTCAGGAAGTGTTGAACACGACACTTCAAGTTTTTTAAAATGTCGGTGCAACATAGATACTTAGAGCCTGTTTGGTGTGATGTATAAGGCTTGATAATATAATCTTATATTATACATTATGATATTTTTAATTGTTTGGTATGACCATCATATAGTATAAACTTATACAGCATAATCTCTTAATACATTAAAATAAAGTATAACTTAATCAAGCCCAAGGGGTAATATCTGGCCTAAGGGGTGATATTAGGCCTGATAAAAGGCTAATCACTGGCGAACCTACATGGTTGCCTATTTGTGCAAGTGCAGACACAAAAAAAGAAATTGTTTGAGATAGCTTGAAGTATAAAGTACATTTCGGGTCCTCAACAAAAATCGCAGGGCCCATTTTAATCCCTTAAGAATAAAAAAGTTGACTTTTGGTTCCTCTGAAATTCAAAATTAAAAATAAAAAAGTTGACTTTTGGTTCCTCTGAAATTCAAAATAGACACAGTTAGTCGAAATTGTAGTCCCTCTGAAATTCAAAGAAAATCTATGTTAGTCCCTCAAAATGACTAACATAGGATTATTTTGAATTTCATAGGGACCACGAGTCGACTTTTTTTTCTAAGGAATTGAATTCGGTTCCGTAATATTTGTTGAGGAAGTAAAAATATTTTCCTCTAGCTTAAAATAGCATTTACAAAAATTGAGATATGCATGAAATAGCAAAGCTTGATATATTTGAATTGTTTTCTTTTGTTTTCTTGTTTATATTTTTTTATATTTTAATGCATTTAAAAATTTCTTTAAACTTTTTTTTTTTATGGCGCTACCCCTCCCCCCTAACCATTAAGTGTGTAGACATAAAAAAAAATTGGGTCTGTCGTAGGGGCTGATGTATTAACATCTATGTAGCACCGATACGACACGCGACACGTGACACGACACGACACTCCGACACGTCAATCCTAAAAAATTATGGATTTCGACACGTTGGGACACGTTTTAATATTAAATAATATTTAATTTATATAGTGTATATTTTATTTAATATTTAATAATTAACAAAAAAAATGAAACTAAATTAATAATACCCATCAATACGTTATAAAGATGGAAGCTTTAATAAAAAAAATAAGAACTGGGATGAGAGAGAGATATAATATCAGATAGAGAGATCAAATCATATTAGAGAGAGATCAGAGAGAAGAAGATACAATAAGAGCGTGATAGGAATTGACAACAATGATGCTGAGATGATCTCTTATCTACTTAAGGGGAAAAAAGACAAAAGATAAAATTGATATGATCAGGTGGAAGCTTTATTAATATATTTAAACTTTAAAAAATAAATTTTTTTAAAAAAAATTACGAAAATGCCATTTGACCGTGTCGGACACAGTCAAATTCGCGTGTCGGAATGGTCAACGTGTCAGAAAAAGTCAACCGCGTGACCGACACCGTGTCGGAGCGTGTCCCCGTGTCGGAGCGTGTCGGACCCGACTCTTCCTGTTTTTACAAGTGTCCGTGCTTCCTTGATTAACATCGTTGATCAGTGCAATTCTCAATACTGGAGTTTTGTGTTGAGATTTATTATCCAGTATTTAGTATTTTGCATGGTATTGTATAAGATACCATGTATGCAATATTTATGTTGAGATTTATTATAGCTCTATTTGGCATGGAATATTATCTATGTTGAGTTTTGTGGTAGAGATTTAAATAATTCTTCCAAATGTCATATCATATTAACTTTTATAAAATCTATTGATTAGTGTGTCCAAAAAATATATTAATATTTATAAAAAAAATAGGGTAAAGAATTCCTTCAGTCAATGGAGATAAGTGATTTTCGGTGAGCCCAAAACGATATCGTTTTGGGGCAGAAGTCAAGGTATTTTTGTAATTATAATATATTGCAGGGTTATATTAGTCTTTATTATTATAATTTTTTTAATCTTATAACCCCATAACGACGTTATTTTGAGCTCACTGGAAATAATTTTATCTCCGGTAACTCGAGAAATATTTTTCCCAAAAAAATATTGCAGATTTTTAATTTTATAAAAATTAATATATTTTTTGGACACACTAATCAATAGATTTTTATAAGAATTAATATCATATGACATTTGGAAGAATTATATAAATTCTTTATTAAAGGATATTTTTGTTAAAAATATTTATTTTTATCCTATTTATTATTATACAATGTATTACTAAATATTGAATGATATTATATTATATAATACTATGACAAATATTAGATAGTATTAAAATTTAATCAGATCTTATACAATTAAATCTTATATTATCATATCTTGTACTATAAAATCTTATTTAAATGTGTACCAAATATACCCTAAGTGACGTAAACGCATAAGATAAACTAGGACTTGTACAGAAAGGAAGAGAGTTGTTGCAAAGTAGGTAACAAATTATTAAAAAATATATTCATGACAACGAATTCAAATGTGCGAGTCCGAGTTAGTTTTAGAAACTAGGAATATTCCAAAGAAGGATTGCAATTGTTCTCGACCATGTTTCTTTTTACAATTGGAAAATCATAAATGCCCAAATATAAAGTATTTTATCTTTATCCGTTTGGACAAACATGGCTGCAATCAGTAGCAACTCAGAAAATTTTATTTATGTGTGCATATTTAGTCCAAATATTTAATGGAGGGAGTTTGGGGGCAGTGCCTCCAAAAAAAAAATATACAAAATTTTAAATGCATTAAAAAATAAAAGAATATAAACAAAAAGAGATTTATATTCCTCGTGTTACATGAACTAAATTTTTTGTCATATTAAGAAAAGACAAGACCAATTAATTAAATAATATGTCATCTCATTTTCTTTAATATTATATAACTTGTCTTTTTCTTAATATGACAAAAAATTTCGTTCATATAATATAAGGAATATAATCCTAAAAAAAAACTCCGACTTAACATAAAAAAATAGTAATCAACTTAATGATATAGAATCACTAAAACATAAGCAGTAAATAAGATGTGTTTCTTTCTTTGTACCTGTGCTTGTATTTCTGGCAATACAATCACTAAAATTGTTTCTTGAGTGACATTCCTAATTAATTAAAATATGGGGAAAGTGTGTATTATTCTAAAGGACACAAAGTTGTGTCATTTTAAGTGAGAGAAAGAGATAAATCACAAAAAAAAAGAATGAGTGAAAAAAGTTTTAAAGATGTGGGTCTCATCTCTTTGTGAGGGTGAAAGGATATAAGATGTGTCATTTAAAATGATGCATTTTTCCCCTTTAAATATATATCTCTTCTTTATTAAAAAAATATTTGACCAAATTTATGTGTGCACTTGCACACGTTTGCAACCAAATACGTTCGCCACTAGCTGCAGTGGTATATATCTCATTATGGAGTATCTTACTCCCCTGCACACAGCATACCTCATACATAAGTTGAGTATGTTTGCTTCACACATAACGGCAAAATGATTATAGTGAAGAAATCTTCTCACTTATATATATATTTCTTCTCATTCATTGAAGAGATACCATTTATGCAATATTTATAGAGCTATTACACTGTTAAAATCTTAACACAAAACTGGGGAAAACAACCATTTTGCTAGTGGGAGAGCCAGCTCAAAAATTTAACTGATACTAAAAAATTTGACATATTAAATTATCAAAATATTTATCGTAATTACACAAATTTATCAGAAAAAAACATTTACTATAAATTCTAGCATAGTTATATAAATTATGTACTAAATCATATCACATAACAATGAAAATTCAAATGAACAATTGTCATTGATTATAAATCAAAGCAAACAAATAAAAATGCATTAACTTTTCCGGTAAGCATTTCAAACATAAGAATTTCATTTTTCTCCCACAACATAATAAGTAATGAACCAAACATTGTCCTAAGAATATGAAAACACACAAATATAATAATTATATGTATAATAAGCATTGTCCTTCGTCTACTCTTTCATAATCTATATTCCTTAAATTTTCAATATCTCGTGTTGGAGAACATCGCCTTTGTTTGCAACAGCCATAAACATGATGGAAAGTTCTCACATTTGGGAAATAGATTTTTGACTATTCTTTATGTGTGCAATAACCCAAAACACAATAGTTCAATGGATCTTCATATTCCCTAAATATAGAACTGTTATTCATTTGCTTTCATGATTGTTACTTTCAAGGGTTAAATGTGTGTTCTTTTAAATGACACAAATTATAACCTTTTAGTTTTTAACATTATGTCTTACCGGTAAAACATAGTTATAACATTAAAAGTTACTTTTTTCTCTCTCCATGTCAGCTGAAGTGACCGAGGAAAGAGAAAAAAAACAATTTTTCATATTATAACTATGTCTTACCGATAAGATATAGTGTCAAAAACTAAAAGGAAGCAAGGTTGTGTCCTTTAAAAGGACAAACTTTTTCCCTACTTTTAAATGAGTTTATTTGATTTAGTTGCCCAAATTTTGAAATTGGTCAACTAATCATTTTTGTGATTAATTTTAGAAGTCTTTCTTTTTTAAAATAATAGGAATAAGAATAAATAACATAACTGATTAGAATAAAGAAAAAAAAACAAATATCCAGGATAAAAAATAAAAAAAGGTCAAACAAAAAAATAATCATACTGTACATGTTCCTTATTATTTGTTTGCATTTAGATGGATTGTTGCTACTTTCTATTAAGTACTAGTGAATTGCCCGTGCGATGCTCGAGGGGAAAAGAACGGAATTGTTGTCGCCGTCGTTAGTTAATCATCACACAGGTAAATCAACACCTTCATCTTGCTATCAAGCTCTGAACGGTACTATGGTGGAGGTATAAACATGAAGGAACAAAAAATAAAAAAAATAAACTTGTTACTTGATAATTATGTGAAATAAAAAAGAATTATCTGACTATTTTATGCTATTTTTAAACTTTAAAAGGCTACAACATTCACACAGAACTTGTAAATATCAATCACAAACAAATCTGCAACTCAGAGACATTGATTGCTATGCAAAACAAATATAGTTATGTACTCAATAATTCATTCTTCAAATACAACCACCAATGAACCTTCTCCTTTGCATTATTATTCAATATGATCCTGTCTTATTGTTCAACCGTACACAAAATTTGCTACAAAATGAAATCAATTAATATACATGAAGAAAAAAAGTTAAATGTTGTGCTGATTGTTTATTTTATTTAGATGCACTTTTATTTATCACAATATGATTGTTCATTTTATTTAGATGTTTGTTTCTGAAATATTTACAATAGTAAATCTAATTATCTTAACCATACAAAGACAGGTTTATTTTGCCACCTCCAACTATCAACATTTTCTATCAACATATAATAGGTTTTCGTATTTATCTACACACAAAAAAAGTTCTTATACTTACGTCTAGATTACTATGTATCTATTTTTTCTATAGTTGTACCATATATAATAGGTTTTCTAATGTTCATCGAAACGACGTCGTTTTGTGACGGAAATCATGGTATTTTTGTAATTTTAATTTATTTCAGGGTTATAATAGTCTTAATCATTCTAATTTTTAAATTTTTCAACCCCAAAATGATGTCGTTTTGATGAACATTAGACAAAGTTGTCTAAACTCTAAAGTAACATCAGAAACTTTTTCCTCTTAATATTATAACAAACATTTTATAGTTGAAGTTAAATGTGATAAAATTAAAAGACCACTCATTTGCTTAAGTGCATAAGTATAAATAATTATTCACAAAATTAATATATATATATATATATAAATATATATTTAATGCATCATATTTAATCTGAATAGGGTTAGTTTAGATGCTTGTTTCTGAAATATTTACAACAATAAATCTGATGATCAGCCACAAAAAGACGAATTTGTTATACAGTAAATATAAAAAAAAAATATGTGTTGGCAGGCGAACTCTACTATTTGGCGGGCAGGGTGGGCTGGCCCTCTAGATCTCATTTTACCACCTCTAATTATCAACATTTTATATCAGCAAGTAATAGATTTTCATATTTAAAAATAATAAGTTATATGTGATTTATATTATAGAGTCACATATAATTTTTAAAAAATTAAATATAACTATAAGTGTAATTTTTATTTTTATTTTATAACAACTATAAGTGTAATTTTACTTTGGTATTAAGTATATATATTCAATTCATTTGTTTTACTTTCCAAAGAATTGGCTGGTATTACTTCACAATTCGATATTATGACTAATTTTGTTGATTGTAATTGTAAGAATAATATCGGTTAAAAAAACTTTTTGTAAGAATTTGTGTTGTTCGTATTTGAAATTTTACAAATTTGTATTTACAAAAATTAAAATAAGATTTATGAATTTAATTATAAAAAAAGAAGGTAAAATTTCAATTTAATTTTACAAATACGTTGGTGGGCCGGCCCTGCTGGCCGAGCCCAATTTGCCACTCTAACTATCAGCATGTAATAGATTTTTATATTTATCCACAAAAAAAAGGCTCTTATAGTTGCGTCTAGGTTTTTATATTTTATCTCAGAGATGAACTTTCATTTATTACAATTAGATTTATAAAATAATAAGAAATAATAATTTTTTTGCAAGGATTTGTGAAGTTAGTATTTAAAATTTTATAAATTTGTATTTACAAAAATTGAAATCAGATTTAGGAATTTAATTATAAAAGAAGAATAGTGCAATTTTAATTTAGTTATAAAAACTTGTTGGCAGGCCCTCGGGCCAAGCCTAATTTGCAACCTTTAACTATCAACATTTTATGTAAATAATAATTTTTTTCAAGGATTTGGGTCCTTAATATTTTGAATTTTACAAATTTATATTTACATATATTGAAATCAGATTTAAGAATTTAATTATAAAATAATAATGATGAAATTTTAATTTATTTATAAAAATAAGTTGGTGGGCTGGCCCTCCGTGTCGGGCCCAGTTTGTCACTTCTAACTGTCAGCATTTTATATCAGCATGTAATATGTTTTTATATTTATCAACACAAAACTATTCTTATAGTTGCATCTAGATTACTATATATCTATATTTTTTACAGTTGCGTTTAAATCGACTCTTTGTGGTTTGTGTGTTGGTGGGCTGGTCCTCCGGGCCGAGACTCAGTTTGCCACATCTAACTATCAAAATGTAATAGGTTTTTATATTTATCCACAAAAAAGGTTCTTATAGTCGCATTTAGGTTTTTATATTTTATCTCAAATATAAACTTTTATTTATTACAATAAAATTTAAAAAATAATAATAAATAATTATTTTTGTAAGGATTTGTGTCGTTAGTATTTGAAATTTTATATATTTGTATTTACAAAAATTTATGAATTTAATTATAAAAAAGAAAGATGAAATTGTAATTTAATTATAAAAATATGTTGGTGGGCCGGCCCTCCGGATCAAGCCCAGTTTGCCACCTCTAACTATCAGCAAGTAATAAATTTTTATAATTATCCACACACAAAAGCTCTTATAGTTGCGTCTAGATTTTTATATTTTATCTCAGAGATGAACTTTCATTTATTACAATTAGATTTATAAAATAATAAGAAATAATATTTTGTTTGCAAGGATTTTTGTCTTTAGTATTTAAAATTTTACAAATTTTTATTTACAAAAATTGAAATCAGATTTAGAAATTTAATTATAAAAGAAGAATAGTGGAATTTTAATTTAATCTATAATTTTATATTAAATTCAAATTTCTTATATACATATCTTTTTCCCATACAGAAATAATAAATGTTGAACTCTTTTTTCACTTTTCAAGTTCAAAATTTAAATTTAAATTTCCACCCAATAGACATAATAATTAACATTAAACTTATAATTTTTCATATAAAAAGTAGTGGGAAGCATAGATAGAAGAAGGAAGTGCACATTCTAAAAGTAATAGTTTCTAGTTTTCTTTTACGACATATAAATTTGTGTTATTTATACTCTTACATCAAAAGAATGAAAGTTTAATTTGTTTGTTATATATTAAACTAAAACCTTTTTTGTAGTGATTAATTTTTATTTTTTTAAAGACAGATAAATGTCATTTTTTAATATATATTTAAATTTAAAATTTAAATTCATTCATTTTCATTGTGTATATTTTTTAATATTTGTAACAAAAATATAATGAACAAAATGAGTTGATACAAAAATATAATATTATCGATTATTTTATTATTTAAAAAAAAACATAATTAAAAAGTGTGTGTGTGTGTGTGTGTATATATATTAGAAACACGACCATCAGAAAAAACGTAATTAGAATACTCTGTTTAATCAAATTCCATT
Source organism: Gastrolobium bilobum (assembly GCF_033153095.1). Classification (NCBI taxonomy): domain Eukaryota; kingdom Viridiplantae; phylum Streptophyta; class Magnoliopsida; order Fabales; family Fabaceae; genus Gastrolobium; species Gastrolobium bilobum. Next base: position 225,466 of record NW_026899254.1, read on the forward strand.
TTTTGATAATTTCAGTTTTTGCTTTATACTCTTTTCTCACCTATCAAGTTCAAATTTCAAATTTAAAAAGCTTCATATTGCTGTATTATATTTTGAAATTGAAGATCCATCAATTTCTTTTCTAGTTCATATTCTCAACATGAGCATGCAAAACAGAGCTTTTCAATGCCTAATTACATTGAATTAGGCTAGGCACTTATACAACAGGCACAAACAAAATTAAAAAAGTAGAAGTATAAATTAATAGTGATAATTAAAGCAAAAAATTAATAAAAGAAAAATTTGTTAGGTATGTGGCTTCCATACTCAAGAAGGGGGGTGAATTGAGTACTATAAAATTTTCGCAAAAGCCCCTTTTAGTTTCTAAATAATTATTTAAAGCAAACTTTGATATATGAAAAGCTAATCAATACATTCAGACAATCCATAACATATAATATATCACAATTATAAAGCTTATGCTAGCACATACAAGATATCAAAGAAGCAATTAAAGTGCTAGAAATAAAAAGTTTAGAGTTTAGAGAATTGCTAACACAATATATTCTGTTTCGGTCACCACCACTTGCGACCTACGTCCAGACTGAAGCCACTCGATTAACTCTTTCACTAATGGTCAAGCTTCACGGGTGCTTGACGAACCTTTACAATCTTCCAAGACTTCGGGTTCTTGGATACCTTTCAATCTCCAAGTTTACGGGTACTTGGTAAACTTACAATTCACTCCAAATGTACTTAGGTATTTGGCCACCTATCAAACAATGGGTCTCACAACCCTTTCAACTCAAGAATACAATGGAAAAATATTTCGAAATGAATATACACTCTCAAAGTGTGGATATATAACTTGAAGCACTATGGGTATATGGATTTTCAAGATATGAGCTCAAATATGTTTGATATTTGAAAGATATGAAAGAATATGCAAGTGATAGTATAGAAGCTCTCAAAGTATGCTTAATATGTGTAGAAATGATGTCTAATATTTTTGAGTCATTGTGAATGCATATATAGTGTTTTCATTGAAAAACTAGTCATTTATAGCCGTTGGAAAACTAGCCGTTAGAAAACTAGCCGTTAGGAAACTAGCCGTTTATAGCCGTTGGGATCCCATTTGAAAAATTAGCCATTTTATAGCTGTTTATAGCCGTTGGGATCACTTTTGAAAAACTAGCCGTTGGGATATGTCGCAGTGGTAATCGATTCCCAACTTGACAACAAGAACACTTTTTCGTATTTTGGCTATAATTTGAGTTATACTTGTCGGATTGATGTGATCTTGGTCTCGTTGGAAAGATAAAAGAGAGATATACAACTTTTATGAAGAACACAAGATCCAAATCCATCATCTTAGATACAAAAAAATTGTATGGAAGGAAGAAGCAAAATTAAGCAACAAATTTTAAGTTCAAATATGTTATAGCTTGCTTCCAACTACTTTTGGTGAAAGATATTAACTTGATAAATATGTTTTGAAGTTATAAAATATGTCAAGGATCTTTTCTATGGATTTGAAAAATATGTTTGCAAAACATCTTGATTATGCAATTTGAAAAACATGTTTATTTTGAGAAAAACTTTGAGCTCATGTAATGCAATCTATCATATACCCTCACATATATTCTAAGTCCTAAAGATATATTCCAAAAATAATTTTAGACTTAGCTTTATGTCTTTTGTCTTGGATCTTTTCTTGAACTTGATGCTTTGACTTGTTGGATATGACAATGCTTGACACTTTGTTGGTTTTGATCATTTTTCACCATGGTTATGATATTGTGCTTCTCTTAGATGTTATCCATGGTTAGTTGTCTTTAATCTTGGTGTTGCTCTTGATCCAATGATCTTGCCACTATAATATGACATCACTCTTCTTGTGTGGCTACATCATACATCTTCAATATCCACATATAGTTGATGTTTTTCGCTATTGATCAATGCACTTCTCTTTTTGTTGTTGCCACTTTATTATCATCAAAACAAACCTTGTATCTACAAAATTTCTTTGAAACTATGTTGCTGGCTAAGTAGCACCGATACTGACACGGGACACGTGACACGACACAATATGACACTCCAACACGTTAATTCTAAAAAATATTATATTTCGACACGTTTTGATATTAAATAATATTTTTAATTTATGTAGTGTATATTATATTTAATATTTAATATTTAATAATTTGACAAAAAAAATGAAGTTAAACTTATAATACCCATCAATTTTGCAAAGAAACGTAACATATCTCAAATATTTATATTAAACTCAATAAAATGGTAATCGTAATCCAACGAATCTAATAATTGAAACTAAAAACACAACACAACGCAACCTTTGAACCATTTTTTGAGTTTCTACAACGCGTGTTGGAGTGTCGAAGAGTGTCGGAGAGTGTCGAAAAGTGTCGGACACGACACGTTAGGATTTTTGAAGTGTCGGTGCTTCATAGGTTGCTGGGTTGCACTGGTCTAGCATCTGACACACTTCAACATTCTTTGAAGAAATAGAAGATGGTTTTATGATGGTCAAAGTAGTATCATTTATATCCAACTCATCCACTCACATCGTCACGGTAAGCATATCTGTCAAGAACAGACATAAATTAAAGAACATCAACAACAATGCGAAACAAATTATGTATGGACAGGAAGAATAGAAGGGAAAGCTCATCTTGCTCTTGCAGACATTAAAGATAGAAAATAGAAGAACTTTAAGATAAAGGAGAAATTTTAACCGTGTTGAATTTTGATATGGTGCTCAAAAAGCACAGATAACACACAAGAGAGAAAAAGATAGAACTTGCCAAAAGGCTGGGGCGATCCACACATTATGCCATTGCTTGTTGTATACTTAGTTAAGACATTTTATTATATCATTTCATTCATTCATGATATTAAATTATGGAGAAAATACTTATAGAAGAAAAGCAGATAGAGAAGAATGTCATACCTTCCTCTGAGGAAGTATAAAAGCAATATCTCAGTGATTCCAAATCATCCCGTTAGTTTTGTTCTACAACAAAGCTGCAAAAAAAAGCAAAAATATTACATATTCATGTGATAGAACAACAATCTGAGAAGATGAATGAGATAAACACATAGATAAGAGAAGAAATATGTGCACAGAAGTTAATTACCAAATGAAAAAACCAATAACACATCCTATTTATACACAAAATATTTGCATTTTTTACAAAATATTTTTGTTTTTTTAATGATTACTTTTTAACAAAAAAGTAATGGGATAATAAATGAGTTATCTGCCACCAACAATTGTTCAAATGTTTTCCCACCCTTTAAAATTCAAATTCAAATTCAAAATTCAAAATTCAAATTCAAATTCAAATTAAAAATTAAAATTCAAATTAAAAATTGAAAATCAAGATTTCATAAAGTAGTGGGACATTGGATGAGTTGTCTGCCGCCAGCAATTGTTAACATATTTTTAAATTGAATTTAATTACAAATTCAATTTTATTTAATATATTTTTCTTTTTATTCTTTTTTACCAAAGAAGGAAAGATTTCAAATATTTTGTAGTGTGAACACAAAGCTGAAAGTGAAGGAGAAAGCGACACGTCAGCATACTTGCCAAAGAATGAGTTTCCTTTAGAATATTAGATTTGATTTTCTATTTAGGTGGTGCCAAAATTATAATTTTAACCTTGGTTAATTATAATTAATTATATAATATATATATAGTAAGTAAAAAAAACAAATTAAAACAAGCAGACGCCAAGGCATCTGCTGATGTGGATGTGGCTACGCCATTGCATTTTGCCATGTTATTGGCAAAAATTTATCAGAATGCCACGCTCCCTAAAAAATTTGTCAAAATGTCACGTCACCAAAAATGCTACAATACTTGGTGTTTCACGTTTGGACACGTAACAGTGAGTTTTGAGGCCCGTAAACTCGCTGAACAGTCCAACATTTTCAACCAATCAACTTATCAGGCCTAAGTCATTTTACTGAACTGTTATGTGACATTTTGACACGTGGAGAGAGAGGACTGAAGTTCCTGGATATTGCAGAGATTATAGTGCAACATGGCATATGCATATGGAGTGTCCATATGACGATTTAATGTCTAATAAATGGTGATTTGTTTTTTTGTTTTCTTTTTGATGATTTTCTTTAAGGGAAAATATAATAAACAATAAAGATGATTTGCTTTAAGGGAAATATTTGATATAATTTTATTAATTTTTAATTTAATGTCCAATATTTCTTTTTGTAGAATTGATTAATTCATTGGGCTAATACTTTTAATTTAATGTCCATTAGGATTACAAGTTAATATAGCTGCAGAGTTATTTTATTCTAATTTAATATATTAGCTCAATAAATTAATCAATTCTGCAAAAAAAAATATTGGACATTAAATTAAAAATCAATAAAATTATATCAAATATTTTTCCTTAAAGCAAATCATCTTTATTGTTTATTATATTTTCCAAAAAGGAAACAAAAAACAAATCAACATTTATTGAACATTAAATTTGCAGAATTGATTAATTCATTAGGCTGATAACGGTAGGTTTGAATCATGCAAGATGCAACTGTTAAATGTTTTTCCATGCTTACATACGCTACTTGGAAAAGTAAATCGTCTTTATTATTTATTATATTTTCCAAAAAATAAATAAAAAATAAATCAGCATTTATTGGACATTAAATCATCTTTATTATTTTCTCATGACACTCCATATGCATATGCCACGTTGCATTATAGTCTCTGCACTATCCGGCGACTTCAGTCCTTTCTCTCCACATGCCAAAATGTCACATAACGAGCTATACACTAAAGCAACTTAGGCCTAACACGTTGATTGGTTAAAAATGTTGGACTATTCAGCAAGTATATGTGGCCTCAAACTCGCTGTCACGTGTCCAAACGTAAAATGCCACATGTTATAGCGTTTTTGGTAACGTGACATTTTGACAAATTTTTTAAGAAATGTGACATTCCGATAAATTTTTTCCAATAACGTAACAAAATGGTCCATTGTCCCGACAAAACTACCATACCCTAACATTTCCCTTTTATTTTTGGCATTTTTAATATCTTAACCAATAGCGAGTTGGACAAACATGGTGTGCATGTTTTGCATAATTTCAGGGGAATATGGAAATTTAAAGGGAAAAGTTTGTGTATTTTTAAAGGACACGAATTTATGTCTTTGAAGAGAGAGATATACATAAAGAGATAAGACTCATATTTTTTATTTTTTTTATTTTTTCAATGAAATTCACACATCTTTATGTTTATCTCTCTCTTAAAAATATCTAAGTTTGTATCCTTTAAAAGATACGTATTCTTCTTAAATTCAAATTCATACGTAAGTCTTGAAGGTTTGGCCCATATATCTGAATTAGAGGCTGGGGGCCCGAATAAAAGATGAACCAAATCCGGGCGAAGATTTGGGCCGTCCACATCATATGACAGGGTACAGCTTGCAGCAGCTTCACATGGTGCTCTCCCCTCCCCCTGAAAAAATTGTAAGCCTAATTCAGAGGTGGCATTTTGCGTGGAAAGCGTTCTGATATTTGGAAGAAAAAATAATTACCTAAAAACTTATATTAAAAAAATAAGTTATTGAAATAGGGCTGTTTTGCAACGATAAGACTATGTGCAATGGTTTAAAAAAAAAATCAATTATTGAAATAGTTGTGCTTCAAAATATATACCAAAATCCCAAGCGTGTTTCTTGATACTAGAGGAACAAAGTTTGGAAATTCCGCTTCTCTGCTAACAATACTATTTCATGCTTATCAATGTGCCAGCTTCACTTGTTTAGACTGAGGAAAGTGCCATTTTAATCTTTGAAAACATATATCACTCGTTATTTAATCCTTGATTTTAATAAAGTGTACGATTTAATTCTTTCATTTGTCTTTTTGTCATCTCTTTTATGGACTGGCATGAATCTGACCAATTTAATGACTGAATTGTATAATTGAATAAATCACGAGAAATTGATGTAGGATAAATAGCATTTTTTTTAGTGTTGATGTTTTCTCCTGTATACTTGCAGATAGTGTCCGTGTTATAGATAGTGCCTGTGTTTCGTTACTCGATTCTTTTGTCTGAAATTTGGTCGTTCTATCACACTCAGTATCTTTTATCCAATTTAAAACTCTAGTTTGTTGGATGAATACTTTCTCAGTTACATAAATACTAACTAATATCTGACTCTTAACTACCTAGTTATCATACAACTAAACATCTGTGGTTAATAATTACACTTAAAAAAAGTATCAGCACTATTTCAAGTCCAAATAATATAATGGAAAAAGTCCAAAAAACCCCCACATAATTTGTCTTTAAATTACTTACCCCTGTGCTTTATTTTTTATCATTTATCTTATTTGTTCTTTTTTCCATCCAAGTCTCTCTTTATAAGTGTTGGAATTTCTATTTATTATGATTATTCTACCCTTCTTACAAAAATACAGTTTAGCAACTACCTTGTGCATCTTCTTCCCCAAACTTTTACAAGGTTTTTTACCATATAAAAAATCTCTCCAATTTCAGATATAATTTGTGAAGTTCCTGTAATAAGGGAATAAATTTTCTTTTGATGTTTCTAAGAAGCGAGTAAAATAAAAAAATAATATTTAAATTTCAAAAACATAATTTAACTAGATAATAACATTAATATAGGATAAGTGCCACAATAGGTACTATAATTGTATTGGTAAATTCTCATGACTAATTATTAGAATAATTTTTGCTGGGTATATGTTTTATTCGTAAATAAATTCTCACAGGTAATTCTCGTAGTCATATTTAAGAAAAAGTTTTGAGAAGGTATACTTAGCAAAAACCATTCATGAATAAAACATATACCCAACAAAAATTTTTCTAATAAATTACTCATGAGTTTATCATTATAGTTTAGTAGCTATTGTGACACTCTATCTTATATTAATGTTATTTTTCTGGTTAATTTTTTATAATTGATTTTGAAATTTAAATAACATTTTTAATTTATTTTACTTGCTTATTAGAAACATCAAAAGAAAATTTATTCCCTAACTTCAAAAAATTTATCTAAAATTGAAAAAAATTTATATGATAAAAAATCCTTGCAAAGTTTAGGAAATAAGATGACCCAAGATAAAGTATATTTTTGTAAGACGGACAAACTAGTCATAATAAATAGAAACTATAACACTATTAAGGAGAGACTTGGATAAAAAAAGTACAAGGGATAAATGATAAAAAAATATAATATAAGGAGATAACTGATTCAAAGGTAAAACCACGTGAAGTTATTTAAATCCCTAATATTAATTATTTCACTTTAAACGTTAAGTCTGCAAAAATACACACTTGGTGGCTTATGTGTGGTATGACCACAAAGTCCACACACAAAGATGTTTAAAGTAACGGATTTAATGTCTGAAATAGACACAAAATAATACAAAGCTTGCTTATTTGGCCATGTCAATCAGTTCATCCACATTCAACACTTGTATAAGTTATTTTTCTTCGTTCTTCGTGATAAATCACTACTTACTACCAAATATGTATTGTATATATTGTACATATCTCCCACTCTTCCATTTTTTGTTTCGTCATCCCATATTTATTTTGCAGGCAATTTTTTTTTAGATATTCTAATCAGTTCATTGTTTCGTTACTAGTTTGATTCGAGACAGGTTTCGAGATTAAGGCTTTAATTTTTTTTCAAAAATAATACTAGAAAAGATCGAACACATATTATCTCTACCTACTCAGTTCCTTTGTGTCAATTAAACTACTATCATTTGTCTTGTTGTTTGTCTTCCACCAATATCATAGTCTTTTTGTCTTCAGTTTTCATAAAATATAATATTATAAACTTTAAGGATTCATGATTTATGTTAGCGTAAAGGATTTTTCCAGTCAACGGAGATAAGTTATCTCCTGTTAGCACAAAACGACATTGTTTTGGGGCGAAAATCAAGGTATTTTTGTAATTGTAATATATTGCAGGATTATATTAGTTTTTATTATTATAATTTTTTAATCTTATAATCACAAAACGACGTCATTTTGAGCTCACTGGAGATAACTTTATCTCCGGTGACTGGAGAAATATTTTTTCCTTTATGTTAACCATAGTATTAATATATTATATAGGTTAAAAGAATGTTTTATTAAAGGGAAAAGTTCACCAATTCCCCCTGTGGTTTGCTTCAGAATCATTTATGTCCCTGTGGTTTTTTTTATCACATATGCCCCTGTGCTTTGCAAAAAATAAGAAACCACAGGGGTATATATGATAAAAAACATACCCTTTTACAAACCACAGGGGCATATGTGATAAGAAAAAAAACACAGGGGTATAAATGATTCTGAAGTAAACCACAGGGGCATTGGTGAACTTTTCCCTTTATTAAATTATATGCGTCAAAACAGAGCGGACTGTAGGATTGACTATTAAACTAATTTGCAGAAATTCGAACTTGAATTCCTAACACAATCAACCATATATATATATATATGAAATGATGGTAGCTCAATTGGTAGCAAGAGAATTGAGTAAGTGGAAAGGAAAGGGCCTCGCTTCGATCCTTACGTACCACCTTTAGGAGCGATTTAAATATCTTCATTCCTGACTCGTCCTGTACTCCGGATTAATCTCATAACTGACTTAAAGAATGAAACTTATAGTAATAGTTAGAGGAGTCCACTCGCCTCAAAGAGATAATTAGAATTGTGAATCAACCCGTTAGAGAGCTGATTATTACAAGTCTTGAATTGAATTTATTTTATTATTTAGTAAGCGATGATTAATCTCATAACTGTTGGAATTTGTTTAGATAATCTATTGGTTATAAATAAGAAGTGGGTTAAGGAAGAAAATAAAATAGTGAAGTTGAAGGGGTGTGTGAGTTTTAAGAAGAGTCCCACATTGGACAACTAGTAGCAGGTGAGAGAACTTATAAGCTCCTACCTCACACTCCTAAATTGTCCCTTGGGATACTACACTTTTGTGGAGGGGAGAGGAGTTAGGTGGCCGTAGGCCCCACCACACACACACACGCCGCCGTTCGGCCGGCTCGGATCAGTTCGGTTCGTGCGTGTAAAATAAAAATATTTTTATTAAATTATTTTAATTTTTAATTTTTTGTTCAAAATGCCATTGTGCCTATCTGTTGCTTCCCTCTAGTTTCTTCAAAACCAAACGTTTCTTCCCGTCGGTTTTTTGAAAAGAATCGGCTCTTACCTTTCGCGAACCGGTCATCGTTCGCGGCCGTCAGTCACGGCGATTCACCGCCTGCGGCGGTTCATCGTAACCGGTCAGTATCTATAAATAGACCCTGACCCCTTCAGAAATTTTATCTAATTTTTCTTCACTCTTATTTCGTGGGATTTTTTTCCTTCATCCGGTTTGCATATTGTTGTGTTCGTTTGGGCTGTTGATTGGTAATGCCAGAGCCAGGTACATCCTGGGTGTAGCCTCGGCCCAGGCTAAATTTTAACAAATTATACTTATTATATGTAATTATATAATTAATTTTAATTTGGCCCAGGTTAATATTATAATTTGGCCCAGGCTACAATTTGTATTTTGGTCCTATCTAAAACTTAATATTTTTTGTAAGAGATTTAGATAAGTTGTATTAGATTATGTGTTCAAATTTCACTTGTATAAAAAAAATATTTAATAAAATTATAATTCTTCTTAGTGCTGTCTACTCAGGTGCTCTATATTTAATATAATTTAAATAGGGAGGTTATATTTACAAACTCTTACAAACTACACTATGTATTCCCAGAAGTACACTAGGTAACACTATGTACTTCCGGGAGTATATAGTATAATTTGCACAAATTTGCAAAAAAAATTTATAAACGAATCATTTCCCAATTTAAATATATTATGAGATGAACTAACTAATGTTAAGAAAAATAAATACACTTAAATTTTTTTGGCTTGGGCTCAAATTTGAGCCCGGCTCCGCCACTGCTATTCAGATGAAATCCGTTCTATCCTGGGAGACAAGTGTTCATCAATCTTTGGCATCAGGCAAATTGTCTTAAAGAAACATATTTTGTGGGCTCGGATTTATTCCTCAATTATTTTGCACACATTGATCATTCAGTCTCACAATCTGACATCCTATAAGGCTATTCTAATTTACTATTGCACTGCGTTTTTTGATAATTGTAATCATTTATATCTTTTGTTCTATACATGGATTCAAATATTTAGTGATTTAATATCACCCACTTTCTTCTAAATAACAATAACATGTATTTGGAAATCTATGAAACTAAAAAAATTTAAGAACTCCTAATTATTATTTTTCTTTTTGTTGAATATAGATCATGGTTGGGGCGGAAAGTGCATGCCTCATGGACTCTTAATAGTTTACACGTTAGATTTAAACTGACACATTTTGTGGCTTTATTACACTCATCGCTACGCAGACAAATTTTGTGGCATGCTATTCTTTCTAATTCTGTTATCAAGATTCATCAAAAACTAACATCTTGTGAATCAGCTCCATCATTCCATTATCTGTTCCTTGATTTGGTGAATGTTGTTTCTCCGTGTTCATCTTGGTTATCTTCTGTCGAGTTGCAATTCAATTCAAATTCTCTTTTTTGTAATGGCCACCGACAAGAAGTTGAAAGATAAGTTGCGGAAATTGGTTAAGAGTATCGTGGACGGCGATGACTACCAGGTGAACGCTGCCGACGAGGCTATCATTGCTCTTTCTTCTCTCAAGGATTTGAAATGCAGCACCTCCCTCTCACAGAAATTGAACCATGTACCTGTTCCTGCACAGTTTCGATGCCCCATCTCAGGACAATTAATGACTGATCCTGTAATCTTGGCCAGTGGACAGGTTTATCATTTTCCTTTCACTCTCTGTCATAAAGATCAATTCTTGAATGCTTGCTTAAGCATTTCAGCGTATCATATGAATTGCTTTCTTTAACATGGATTTGTTTTTATACATATAAATGGTTATTATAAATTTATAATAATATGTTGTAACTTGTTAGAGTTGGTCTTCTTATACCTTTTATCTAATAAATACACAACTCTCAAGAGAACATAACCCTTCTTTTTTTCCTTGCTTTTGATGTATCACTGGGTTCAAATTTGGCACTGTCTTCATGTTTTGTCTGGCTGCATTTTTAGTTATTTGGATGATCTGAGTGTTGCTTGTTGGCAGATTGAGAGGTAGTTATGATGGGGTTTAATTGTATAAAGGATTTTAGGGGCAGGGGGTGGTGGTGTTACTTGAAGGCAAGCTTTGGAGTAGCAGTAAGGTTGCTCCTTAGGATTGGAAGATCATATATTCAAATATGTAAACAGCCTCTTTGCAAAAATGTGAAGGTAAGGCTGTGTACAATAGACTCTCGTCCCGATTCTTGCAAGTCGGGGAGCTTTGTCCACATGAGAGTTTCAATGTTATTTGCGTATCATTGCTGGATTCCTTAATTAATGTTTTAATGCTGCAGACTTATGATCGGCCATTCATCCAGAGGTGGCTGAATGAAGTCTACAGAATTTGCCCTGAGAGCCAACAAGTCCTCTCTCACTCTATCCTTACACCGAATTGCCTGGTCCAAGACTTGATTTCACAGTGGTGCAAAGAGCATGGAATTGAGCTACCAAAGCCTGTAGGGGACACTGATGATGGAGAAGTAACTGATGCACATATACAACGTTTACATTCATTGCTTCATAATTTGTCATTGTCTGTTTCTGATCAAAAAGAAGGTGCAAAAGAGCTTCGTCAGTTAACAAAACGAATGCCTTCATTTCGAAGGCTTTTTTGGGAGCCAGAAATGATTCAACGATTGCTCAGTCCATTATTAGCTGGCACGGCTTGTATTGATCCTGAGCTCCATGAGGACTTGATCACAACTGTTCTAAATCTCTCAATTCATGAAGATAATAAGAAAGTGTTTGGAGAGGATGAAAAGGTTATCTCCCTGCTTATTGATTCCTTGAAATCCGGAACCATTCAAACAAGAAGCAATGCTGCAGCAGCTATTTTCTCATTATCAGCGCTTGATTCCAACAAGCTCATTATTGGAAAATCTGGAGCTATCAAATATTTGGTTCACCTTTTAGAGGGGGGAAATTTATCAGCAATGAAAGATGCTGCTTCAGCCATATTCAACCTATGTATTGAGCATGAAAATAGAGAGAAGACTGTGAGAGAAGGGGCAGTACAGGTTATTCTTAGCAAGATCATGGACCACATTCTAGTTGATGAGTTGTTGTCTCTGCTGGCACTCCTCTGTAGCCATACCGTGGCTATTGAAACATTGGGAAATAATGGTGCTGTCCCCTTCTTGCTGGGTATTTTAAGAGAGAGCATGTCAGAACGCATCAATGAAAACTCTGTTGCAATCTTATATGTAATCTGTCTCCATGATAGGACAAAGCGGAAGGAAATTGGAGAAGAAGAAATGGCCAATGGTACACTGTCTAAGCTAGCACAATCAGGGACTTCAAGGGCCAAGAGAAAAGCTACCGGTATTCTTAATAGGCTCGACTTACCTCACTCCTCCACTTATACCACTTAAGGTCTTGTTGGGTATACACTTAAAAAAAAGTATACATGGAAAACTGGAAAAGAAAACAATCCCTAAATTTCCCATCTGCCATTTTAAGGGGATACCAAACTACTTCCTTAGTGAAATTAGGCCTAGAAAATTGTAAATCACATCTTTCTAAATGAATTTCTAGTGTTTTTTACACTACTCAGGTAACTGTAAAAATAAAAAGGAAACAAAAGTTTTACATATTTTGTACATTATGTGCAACAGTAGCTTCTATGAATAGTATCATGTATTTTTCTTTCTTCTTTACCAAAGGTTGCTGTTGGGGTCTTATTTTTCATTCACCTCATTATTACCTGACTGCCCCCCATGATTTTTGTTTTGACACCCAACCCATGTTTGTAGCTATTTTGTTTGTTTTTGTTAATGGTGCATTGTAGTTATTCATTATTAATGGTACCCTAAGGTAGGAGAGTATCTTCTATACATCTGTAGAAGTAGGTACATCTGCCATTTAATAAGTGACATTTGGATAAAAAAAATATTTTTCTCTCCTTTCCATAAAGCATGACAGTCATTCCTTATTTTCTATTGGATAGATGCACTGAGTGAATGGTACTAAACCATAGATATTTACCTAAGGTAGAGACCAGATATGACTTGGGAGTACTTAATCAGAGCGCGAGACTGGTAGGAGTGTGTTATTCGTAGACAGTAAGGCCTCTCTTTCTTTTCTTTCCACAGCCAACTCTTAAAAGAATTTTGACACCTCACTGCTCCTTTTACCAAACTTTCTTCGTTTAATCCACCAATTTTCCGGAGGATTATTATGTATGGATACTAGTAGTAGGAGAGTATATGGCGCTAATCTTTAGAAACTTTATGGAAGGCCAACATATGATGTTTTAACAATGCTTAGAGGAAATTATGTATAATTTCTTAAAGTATTTTGGCAGAGCTTTTAAAATTTACAATATGGTCATAACTCGTCCTCCCCTAGAAGATCTTCCCCTAATTATAGTTTTTTGACTTGCACACTTTTTTGTTTTTACCAAAAAAAACTCATTTCTTTAATATTGATTTTATTTTAACTATATTTTTTTTTTGGTATGCTATTTTAACTATATTAAACTGTCTAAAAAATTTCATTAAGTATATGGTTCAATGACTTTGCACACATTAAAAATTAATATTTTAATTTTTTTCATAACATTTAAACTATAATTCCACCCCTTAACTTAGTATTTTTTTTTTGGGTACAAAAAATTGTTATGATGAAGGAAACTTTTCTTATTTCAAAATCAGTTTAAACTATTAATAGTAGCAAAGATTACTAGTTTGTTAATGAATATCAAATATTTTTTGTTCATAAATTCGAGAGTTATCAATCTATAACAAAAACATTAATAACAAAGGAAGCATCCGTTCCTAGTTACGACAGAAAAGATGAAAATTATCCTAAATTAGTTGGAATTGGTAGTAGATGAATCCAAATAAAATGTATGAAAAGTTTGAGAAAAAGATAAAGATAAAATTTAAGATATATATATATATATATATATATATATATATATATATATAGATAGGGAATGATCCATTTACAATTTTTTTTTTACAAATTACATTAAATAAGACCGGTCATACACTCTTGATTGAAGTATGACAGATCATACTTAGTGTAGTTTGTAAACAAAAAATTCATAAATATAATCTTCTCATATATATATATATATATATATATATATATATATATATATATATATAGCAGTAGACAATTAAAAGGAAAAATGAACTAAAATAAAATAAAAATATCGATATAATGGAGGGAAAAAAAGAATAAGAAAGTAAGAAATAAAAAAATAAAAAGGAATACAGAAAAACACATAAATAATTAAGAGAAAAAAGATTGAAAGGAAAAATGAAATAAAAGAAAAAGGAAAAAAGAAAGAAAAAGAGGAAAATAAAAAGGAAAAGGACTAAAAATGATCATTTGGAACACAAGAATAAAAATGGATTTAACACTCCGCAAGGCTTATAGCTTTTATCCATTCCGTCTTAAGATATATTATCCGCAGATCTATATCATACTTCATTAAATTTTGTTTTATTATATTTTTTCAAGTAAGTTTCAGTTTATCTCTACCTTTCTTTATATCAAGATCTTGGTAGCAAACTTTTATTCTTACGAAAATATTCAGGCGCTTCCTCATTACATACTCAAATCACCTCAATCTATAATCTCTTATCTTTTCAGTCACTTGTAATACTTTTTATCTTTCGTTGAATATCTTCATTTCTTATTTTATTGAACCTCGTATAATCATACATCTATCTTTTAACATTCTCATTTCCGCTATTTACATTTTATCGCTGACGCTTATGAAAAATTAACGTGAGGGGTTCGTGACTAACGGTCATAACAATTTTTTGATTATTTTATTTTATTTTTGGTATGACGCTATTGGCTCGTCAGTCCATCGCTGTGTTTTAATACTCTACGTTGTAGGGGTCTTTTAGGTCCACTAGCCCCAACCCAACTTTAGGCCCATTAGATATGATGCTCCACACATATGCACGACATATAACCCTATCCTCATCTAAGCCTTCCGTTACGTCAACATTTTCTGAATCAAGAGATACCGGACCACCTTCCTCGTGACCGAAGAACCAGGCTCCGAATAGCTACTGGACCGCACTAGTAGAACTCCATAGAGAGGTGGTTACTTGTTCCCCCGTCGATCTTAAATGATTGGTTGGCTAACTTGGTTTGGTCACATCATATGAATGATGAAGAGCGATAACAAAATAAGAGCGAGTCGACAGTACTAGATTATTCATTCTGCTCATTTATTTATGGATTATAAATCTCTCATAAGATAAATCAAATTCATTCAGACATATAATAAATGTGGGTTTTACTTCTGTTTTTTTTTTTCCTTTAATTATTCATGGATCTTATTTATAATTTTGTTTGACTAATATAAGATAACTCATTTTCAATAACATAAAAAAAAAAAAATTCCCTTTATTCATTTAAGGTTATCCAAAATTTAACAGGATTCACCATACCTTTAGCTCTGGTTTATTTCATCAGTCGTAGTCAATAATAATCATTCTGCCAATAGTCTAATGGGAAAAATATTTTTGCTTTTGCTGTGAAGAAATTTTTTTCTGTTACATTTATATAAAAATGAATATCTTATTATATAAAAATATATTAATGAAACTCACTCTTTTTTATATGAGTGTGGCAGTTTTTTATTACAATCACATAGAAGTGAATGAGTTCATTATAAAGAGAAGAGAAAGAAAATATTTGTGGAATTCAATTACTTTTATGTGAGCAGAAAATTTTTTTATGCAACAAAAAAAAAAAACATTAAATCCTAGTAATTATTAGAACATATTTGTTGCTAAAGGTTGGCGACTCGAGTGGTGAGCTCACTCAGTCACATAATCCAATTCCGAGGACCACAGGGTGCTTACTCTTCACTGTGGATTTTAACTTATGGTGCTGAATGGATCAAAATTGGTGAAGAAAGTGAAGTTACAAACAAGACAAATCTAGGTCCCTTTTGTGGACAGTATGAAACACAATTACCGCTTACAAAAAGAAATGCTCGTGTTCCACTACTTCGTGGGCTCCACCGATGGATCCAAAGTAAACATTGAGCAGCATTATTGTTAGCCCATATGGCCCGAGAAAAATATTTTCGTACTATCATTTACTAAAAAGGGTTTGCTGTCGTCATTTAACATGACACGAAAAATTTTCTTACACACACAATATTTTGTGGGGTCTATATTTTTTAAAGCAAAAAAAAAAAAACTAAGGCACGCAAAACGAATCTCTATAACATTACACAATCACTTTTCCTACAACATAACTCTTATAAAACCCTTACTAAAATTGGAAAAATATAATACAACTGCTATTCTTAATTTCTTATAACCAAAGAAGGAAATTCTGATGGAATGACTTTTCACCTTTCTTTAAGGCTACAAACAAGATAATAATAACTTAACACAAGAACATCTCAGTTGAAAATTTGAAATGGATGTGCCCGAATTGTGTCAAATGCATATAAATAGAGTGCTGTTTACCCCTGAACCATTTTAAGGCAACGACAGAAAATTATTCCATAAAAATACTTGTCATATAATTTTCAATATTATTTCATAACATACAAAGCCTAAGAAATACTTATAAATATTATTAAATTATAAATATAAAGTTATTGTGCCCAAAATAAATTTTCTAGTGGATAGTTACTTGGACTTTAAATATAATATTTTCAGAGGAAATTATGAAAACAAATAAATTCTCACACTCCAATAATGACATTCGATAGAAAATTAAATTATATAATTATATTTTAAAAATATAAGGAATGTAGCTTAAAAGTGCTTAGTCAAATTTAGTCATCTTAGTACTGTCCATCAATTCTTAAATTATTCTAGTGTGAAGTCAATTCTCCTTCGAGCATTTTCATTTTTCATGATCAGTTACCACTCTATCTTTTTTTTTCTTCTTTTTTAATAGTTAGCTCTCAGTCTTTTATTTATATTAAGGGTTTTATAAGAGTTAGGTTGTAGGAAAAGTGATTGTGTAATGTTATAGAGATTCGTTTTGCGTGCCTTAATTTTTTATTTATTTTTTTGTTTTAAAAAGTGTGGACCCCACAAAATATTGTGAGTGTAAGAAAATTTGTTGTGTTATGTTAAAGGATAAAACGAAAACCCTTATATTAATTACTGCTCTCTCTCTCTCTCTTTTTTGGTTCAACTCTCCATTCAGCAAGCAAATCTCAGCCTACTAGTAAGAGAGATTTCGGCCTGCGTTATTTGAATGATCCCAGCCCAGAATCAGGTTTTAAATAGCAAAGAGAGATTCACAGGCCCAATAATACTGAACATAAAAACTTAGGTCTATCAGACCCGTCATTTGAGCATGATAGCAGTTCACTTTCAGTTTAAAAACATACCTGGAACTCGAGACTAATGAAATACGAGTTCAATGTTTTTCCTATAACGTGAAACCTTTTCTGATCTTTCTGCTCTCCTCACACAGGAACAGTCACCAAAATGTTACGTTTTGTCAAAAAATTTATCCAAATGTCACGCAAACAGTATTTTTTACCAGACTGTCACGTGTCATAATTCGCTACCACTAGTAGCGAATTTTGTGGCCAATAATTTTGTGACACGTTGTCATATTCAGTGGTGGAGCCAGGAATTTTAATGAGAGGGGGCGAAATAAAAAATATTATATCATAAATAAAAGTATTTGAAATACAATACAAATCTAATATATAAAAATTAAAAGAAACCTATTACAGAAATGAAGATTAATTCACTTGACTTTTACTCTACGTGTTTCATATTGTTAAACTCATCTATAATTGAATTCGTACTAAAACTCAAAACAATTTCTTTTTCAATGTATGAAATCAAAGAATCATCAAGAAATTGGTCTTCCATTCTATTTCGGAGCCTAGTCTTGATTATCTTCATAGCTGAGAAAGATATTTCAATAGTTGTTGTAGAAACTGGAAGAGTGAGTACAAGTCTAATCACTCTGTCAATAAGAGGGTAAATGATGGACTTTCCGGTTCTTGCTAGCCCTTGACATAATTCAGATGTAGTTGATAAATTAATCATATCTGGATGATTAGGAATATCAAGCTCAAAATGTTGTAACTCCATCTTCAAATGCAATTTTTCTTGTTCTGTGAAATCTCTAGAATAAAATTTATCAACAAGTTTGCAAATATCACTATTAAATGACTTGTACCTGTTTCATGGATCTAAAGCCATGCTCAAAGCAAGTAATTCAACAGTATTATCATTGAACCTGCTATTTAATTCTTGCAATTGGTAATCAATTGTAGCACAAAAGATATTTACTCTATAAAACTTTTCAGTAGAAAAATCACCTTGTTCATTTCGAGCACGACCCCTTCTTCCAATATATTTTGCACTCATATCTGGAATGTCAATGTCATGTTTTATGCAAAAATCTTGAACATGAATCAAAAAAGCATCCCAACCTGTCTCTCTTAATTTCTGAAGTAACTCTTTTGTAGTTGAAACCAGATGTAAAGCATTTGAAATATCTTGAGACTCTCGTTGCAAAGCTTGACAAAGGACTTCAGTAATACCCATAATTTCCTTCATAAGATGCAATACGATGACAAAATCAAAAGATGTCAACGATGAGTATGCATTATCGGCATCTCCACGATGTGATGCTGTTTTTCCTTCATTAGAAATATTGTCAAGAACTTCACATGTGCTTTTAAACATTTTAAACAAACTGCATATGGAATTATAACGAGAACTCCAACGAGTAGCTCCAGCTCGATGCAAAGTACCAATCTGATTAAGACCAACTCCTGATTCGAGTTCATCAATAGCAATCATTCTTGCAATTTCAATTTTTTGGGCAGCCTTTAACTCATCATTACGCTTACAAGAGGAAGTAACAATATTAATTATGAAGTTCAATTTTTCAAAAAACTGATGAACATGTTTTACCTCATGAGATGCAGCAACCAAGGCAAGTTGAAGCCGATGAGCTAAGCAATGGACATAATAATCATATGGACACTCAGCGCAAATTAAAGCCTGCAGTCCATTCCATTCACCTCGCATATTGCTAGCTCCATCATAGCCTTGTCCTCGAATATTTTGAACGTCAAGATTATGGTGACAAAGAGTGTTGAGTATTCCTTGTTTCAAAGTCTTAGCACTTGTATCTTCCACATGTACAAGACTGAAAAATCTTTCCGGTATAAAATCATCTTTATCTACGAATCTCAAAACAATAGCCATATGCTCCTTTTTAGATACATCACTAGCTTCATCAACAATAAGACAAAACATGGCATTGGAAATTTCTTCTCGTATTGTTTTCTTTACCTTTTCAGAGAAAACATGAAGAATTTCCTTTTGAATTTGAGGGGAACTATATGATGCATTTTGAGGCACTTTTTCTAAAACAACTGCTGCAACTTCTTGATTATAGGAAGCTAAAAACTTTATCATCTGAAGAAAATTACCCCGATTAATTGAATCTAAGCTTTCATCGTGACCTCTAAAAGCACATCCTTGAAGAGCAAGCCATCTTGTCACGTCCACATAAACTTGTAGTCTCAAACGATTAGTTGCAATCTCCTGAGTAGTAAGTTTTTCAACCAATATCTCAATATGTTGAGATTGGTTCATAAGATCACAACTTGAACTCACAACATTTTTATGCATTGACATAGCATTTTTCCCAACATGGCGTAGAAAAGCACAATTTTCTCCTTCATTAACCTTTTTCCAATTTCTAAATCCCTCAACAACAAATGTATTAAGTCCAACACGACCACTACCACCTGGTTTACTAAATAAATAACAAGGCAAACAAAATGCAGCATCTTTACTTGGAGAATACTTTAACCAAGATGGAAACAAATCAAACCAAGAAGAGCAAAAATGACGTCGATTCCTCTTTGGCCCAGAAAAAGGATAATTTTAAAGCTTGCATTGAAATGGACCAAGTTTAAGATAAGCACGACGAATTTCATCTTGTTGATTTATAGGATATTTCCATATTGGAAGGCGTAGTGCAATTCTCTTTCCAGTGAAGCAAAATCAACTTTAACTACCTCTTTATTTTCAATTCTAGGAAGCTTTGAAGAAGGAGTTTCACTATTTGACAATGCAACATTGGGAGTAGATGAGGGCAAAGACTCACTATTCTTTCTCTTAAAATAAACATCAATAGTAGCACTCTTTCCCATAGTAAATACCTACAATCTTTCATGTATTAAATATAAAATAAAATCGTAGTCAGCAAACAAGAAATCAAAAGTTCAAAAAAATAAAATAAAAAATAAATGGGTTTGTTACTGTGTACCCACCCAAAAATAAAAAATAAAAAAATCAAATTAATACCTACAATCACCCGTACCCACCCAAAAAAATAAAATAAACAATAAAAAGAACAATTGAATGCATGACCTGACAGACATATGTTCGGAAAACCCTCACTTTCCCTCGTACTTTTACTGTGTGTCTGTGTCGCTTGAACTCACTATTCGTTTGTTACTTTGTTCGATCTTTTTTTATCAACGGGTGCTTCTCTTCAGCATCTTAAGTTCTTAACTTAAGCATATCCATTAACTAGTTATAAAAAAATGCAGATTTCAAAATAAATGGGTTTCGACCTTCGAGACAATACAATCAAATATTCAAATAGAAATAGAGATACAGTCATACAGATAGAGAATTTCATAAAAAAACAAAAAAAATAGAGATAGAAAAAGACCTCTGAGGAGATTTAATGGCTTTGGCCTTTAGGGTCGATGGGTTGCAGATGGGTAATGAGGGTTTGTTAAAGTTGAGAGAGAGAAAAGTGGGTTGGAGAATAAAAATAGGAATAAAAAAAGATTGAGTGTAGTATGATATTGATGGTGTTATGGAGAGTAATTTTATATTATAAAATTTTTAAAACAAATAATTTAATAATATTATTCCAATTTCATTTATATATATATATATAATTCTTGAACTTTGTGGGGGGGGGGGGGTGGCCCACCCTAGCCCCCCATGATTCCGCCTCTGGTCATATTGCGGACCAAATTCGCTACCAGTAGTAGCGAATTATGACACGTCAACTTTTTCCTGCAAAAGTGTGCCACTTGTCAAAAAATCATTCGCGAACATAATATGCTACACAGGGTAGCGAATTACTACCTGCTTGACACGTGTCATTCTTGCTAACTGTGCATTCTGACGTGGCATAATTCACTACACTGTGTAGCGAATTATTTGCAAGCATATTTCGCTACACAGTGTAGCGAATTATCCAATGTGGCATTCTGAAAAAAATTACTGTTGACGTGACAGTCTGATAATTTTTTTGGCTAGACGTGACAAAATGGTCACTGTTCCCCTCACAGAACCATCCAGCCCCAGAGATAACTTTATATCCAACTTACTAAGAAATTTTTAATGCAACCGTTGTATTAAGTAGTTTTAGAATAATATTATATCGATGTACTTTGGAAAATGTATAGTTATAATTATAATATTCAAGTTACTTTTTTATTTTTCATGTCAGCTCGACAAATTTTAAAAAAAAAAAGAAAAAAAAGAAAAAAAAATTAATATTATAACTAGAGGGGGTTATATTTACAAATTTTTTATTCACAAACTACACTATGTACTCCTGGAAGTACACTAGGTTACATTATATACTTCTGGGAGTACATAATGTAATTTGTAAAAAAATTTATAAACCTATCATTGTAACTATATATTCTTCATAATATTCAGTGTAACGGTTGCATTAAAAATTTGTTCCCGGACAAAAACATCAAACCTGCTAATTATCAGTGGCGCAATGAAGGCTATATAGGCCCAGCCCAATGCTATCAATTAGTTATTCTGTTTGTAATTGTTCTGTTATTATTGAATGGCTGAGATCATTCTGTTACTGTTGCATGGTTAAGATTAATCTAGGCTAGGAGTATATAATTGATGTGCACATGTAAGTGCAAGTCGATGATTCATTTTTCTCAATAACAAATTACAATTTTCCTTTCTTCTCTCTCTGATGTGATACCTTTCATGGTATCAGAGCTTATTAATCCATGGAGCCAAATCGTGCTGTGCAAAACTCTGTTCATGCCTTTTCTAATCCAGTTTCCTTTGAGCTGGATGAAGATAATTTCCTGCCATGGAAACAACAAGCATTAGCTACAATCAAAGGTTATGATTTGATCAAATTCATCACTCAAGAAGTTCAAGATTCAGTACGTGTTGCAAGAAGTTCTACTGAAGAAGATGCAAAAAGTGTTGGCAACATTGCAAGTCAGGTCTCAAATACACAAAAAGCTGCTATTGTTCAACAAGATCAGTTGATCCTTTCTTGGCTACTGTCTTCCATGTCTGAGTCAATCTACATGCGTGTTGTTGGATGTTCCAGTTCATTCCAAGTTTGGCAGAAACTTGAAGAATTTTTCATGTCTCAAACGAGAGCAAAAATTAAACAACTGAAAGTGCAGTTAAAGAATATAAAGAAGGAAGGTGATGTGTCAAAATACCTTCTCACAATCAAGAAAACAGTGGACTCTTTGGCAGCATGCGGTTCACCAGTTGATTGCGAGGATCACATAGATGCAATACTAGATGGACTAAATGAAGATTATGATGCCTTTGTTACATCAGTTATCTCACGTTCTGATCCTTATACTATTGGTGAAATTGAAGCTTGTTGATGGCTCAAGAACAAAGACTGGAGAAGCATAGAAGGAATCTCCCAACAAACCTTCAAGCCAATATGGCTCAGCTACAAGTCAGAAGACAAAACAATCACTCTAATTTCAATAGAGGAGGATTCAGCCCAAATAGAGGAAGGTTCTATACAAGTACAAACATTGGAGGTTACCAACCTTACAGAGGAAGAGGAGGAAGGTACAATGGCAGTGGAAGCTACAATAGGCCTCAATGCCAAGTCTGTGGCAGGTATGGCCACTTAGCTCTTGATTGCCATCACAGGTTCAATCAAAGCTATCAAAGCTCTCTGAAACAAAACAGCTCCTCCAACTTGCAAGCTAATATGGCAGTGACCAGTTACATTGCTGCAAGACAGCAAGATGATGAAGCCTCTGACTATTTTTCCCTTACTGATTCTAGCTGGTATCCAGACTCTGGTGCCACAAATTACTTCACACCAGAATCTTCCAACCTGCTGTAGAAAACCACATACAATGGTCAGGATGTTGTTCAAGTAGGTAATGGATCTAACCTAAAAATCAAACACATAGGTCATTCAATTCTATACTCTCCTTTCAGTTCAAAATCATTTACACTGTCAAATCTTCTACATGTTCCTGGTATGTCCAAAAAATTTATTGAGTGTTTCACAGTTTGCAAAGGAACATCAAGTCTTTTTTGAATTTCATTCTAATACTTGCTACGTCAAATCTCAGGCTACCAAGGAGATTCTTCTCCAAGGCAACCTTAAGAATGGCCCATATGCATTTGATGGAGTGCAGAAGCCTTCAAGGTTTACTGCTGCAGCTACCTCAAGTTTACATAAAACTAGTGTCCCTGTATTTTATGTTTCTAAACCTTTCATATCTTGTAATAATACTTCTGAAGTTTCTACTTTAGATCTATGGCATTCGAGATTAGCTCATGCCTCCCTTCAAACTGTCAAGTTGGTTCTTAAACATTGTAACATACCATATGTCAATAAAACTGATTCAAAACTATGTTGTGCTTGTTGTATGGAAAAAATGCACCAGCTTCACTTACCAAACACAACTACAACTTACTCTAGTCCCTTGGAACTTGTCCTCACTTACATTTGGGGTCCAGCACCTGTTGAAAGTACCTTAGGTGCTCGTTACTACATACTATTTGTAGATGCCTTTTCCAAATATACTTGGCTTTATCCTATGACAAACAAATCACAAGCTTACAATATATTCATTCAATTCAAAACAATGGTTGAATTACAACTCAATACCAAAATAAAATCTATTCAAACTGACAATGGCAGAGAATATCTCAAACTTACTCCCTATCTACAACATCAAGGCATTATACACCGCCTCATATGTCTCTACACTCATCAACAAAATGGCCAACCAGAAAGAAAACATAGACATGTTGTAGAAACTGGTCTAGCTCTCCTAGCTCAATCCCACTTACCAACCAAATGTTGGGCAGATGCATTTCTTTCTGCCACATTTGTTATAAACCTTTTACCTACCCCCACCCTAAATCACAAATCTCCATTTGAAACCCTATTCCAGAAAACACCTGATTACTCATTTCTTAAAACTTATGGTTGTGCATGCTATCCCTACCTACGACCCTACAATAGGCACAAAATTAATTTTAGGTCAGAAAAATGCACCTTTATTGGCTACTGTACAAATCAAAAAGGTTACAAGTGTTTAAAACCAACTGGTCAAATCATTTTTGCAAGACATGTGCTTTTTGATGAATCCCAATTCCCGTTCCTTCAATCCTATGTCTCTCCTTCAACTTCAAACAGTGTTCCAACTACCTCTTTCTCTACTCCTGCTATTCCTATCTTGCCTACTAACATCAGTCCAAACAGTGTACCAATTCCACCTCCTGTCCCAATCACAGCTCCTATTGCTCACCCCTCTGCCTCTCCTAATTCCCTAATGGGAGATTCTATTACTGATTTTTCTGTTAGCACCTCTAATCCTACTTGCAGGTCTCCTATATTTTCTGACAACAGTTGCAGGTCTGATTCACCTTTACTAGCCCCTGTGGTTCCTCTAGCTCATCCTATGCTTACTAGAGCCAAAGCTGGCATCTTTAAACCGAAGGCCTATTTAGCCTCTTTGGAACCTACTTCTGTTTCTCATGCCCTAGCTCAACCACACTGGCATAAGGCTATGTAAGAGGAGTATGTAGCCTTACTCAAAAACAACACTTGGAAATTGGTTCCTATGCCTTCAGACAGGTCTCCAATAGGCTGTAAATGGGTATTTCGCACCAAATATAATTCTGATGGCAGCATTCTAAAGTATAAAGTCAGGCTAGTGGCTAAGGGCTTTCACCAACAGGAAGGTTTTGACTACCAGGAAACCTTTAGTCCAGGTCTTAAACCTGCTACCATTCGGATTGTCCTCACTGCTGCCCTTTCTAGAGGCTGGCCTGTTCACCAATTAGATGTGAACAATGCCTTCCTGAATGGTGATCTTCAGGAAAAAGTGTTCATGCAACAACCTCCTGGTTTCATTCATGAAGATAAAACCCTTGTGTGCAAGCTCACTAAGGCTCTCTATGGCCTTAAACAGGCATCATGTGCCTGGTTTGACAAGCTTAGTAGCACACTCCGTAGACTGGGTTTTGTCACTGCTAAATGTGACTCTTCCCTATTCATCTCATTTACTCCTACTGCTACTCTATATGTACTAGTCTATGTAGACGACATACTTGTCACTGGATCTTCTTCTTCTGCTATACAGTCCCTCATTCACTCTCTCAATGATGCCTTTGCTCTCAAGGATCTTGGTCACCTCCACTATTTTCTGGGTATTGAGGTCACCAAGACTGCATCTGGTGGCCTTCATCTTCACCAATCCAAGTATATTCTGGATCTACTCAAGAAGGCAAACATGGTGAACTCCAAGCCTGTGCCTACACCTATGATGTCCAGTGTTAAGCTTTCCTCTCGTGATGGTTCTCCACATCCTGACCCGTCTCAGTATCGATCCATTGTTAGGGCCCTTCAATATGCCACCATTACTCGCCCTGACATCACATTCAGTGTTAATAAGGTCTGTCAGTTTATGCATGTTCCTTTAGATATACACTGGAAGGTTGTCAAGAGGATACTACGTTACCTGAGTGGGACGGTTTCCCATGGTTTAACCATCAACCCATCTTCAAATTTTCATCTGGCTGCTTATTATGACTCCGATTGGGGCTCGGATCTTGATGACCGTCGCTCCACCAGTGGTTTCTGCATCTTCTTTGGGTCGAATCTTGTCAACTGGTCCTCCAAGAAGCAACATGTGGTCAGTCGCTCGAGTACTGAGGCGGAATATCGTTGTCTTGCTGCTACTGTCGCTGAGCTGACTTGGATTCAGTCTCTCCTCTCAGAACTTCGAATCCACATTCCCAGACCTCCGGTTCTTTACTGTGACAATCTCTCTGTTGTCCTCCTCATGGCTAACCCCATTTTTCACTCTCGGACCAAGCACTTTGAGCTGGATCTACACTTCGTCAGAGAAAAGGTGCTCAGCAAGGCTGTGTCTGTTCATCACGTTCCAGTTGTTTACCAACTCGCCGATGGACTCACCAAGGCTGTACCTCAGGCCTCTTTTGTTGATTTCAAGTCCAAGCTTCGAGTGGTGGACTCTCAGTCCAAGCCCTCTTCAGCTTGCGGGGGAATGAAGGCTATATAGGCCCAGCCCAATACTATCAATTAGTTATTATGTTTGTAATTGTTATGTTATTATTGAATGACTGAGATCATTCTGTTACTGTTGCATGGTTAAGATTAATCTAGGCTAGGAATATATAATAGATGTGCACATGTAAGTGCAAGTCAATGATTCATTTTTTTCAATAACAAATTACAATTTTCCTTTCTTCTCTCTCTGATCTGATACCTTTCACGCAACGCAACGACGGTTTAGCGGGGAGAGTGAAGTGACAAACTGACAATGTATTGATAAGTAGTCAATGCGTTATCTGTCCAAACTACAAAATGTATGATTTCGAATACAAAAAACATTTATCAGACGGAACTTCATCACAACCACCACCAGTAACCTTGACTATGAATATTAAATAAAACATTCGGACATTTAGTCCACCACAACCCGATACCCACATATAGTCATTCAAACAGAATAATTGTAAAATGGCCAATAAAAGGATATACATTCTTGCTCAATATCAAAAAGCCAAATTTAGCTGGCCACATCACAGTCAGCTTAGCTTAACTAACCAAAAAAAAAAACACTTGTTCCCTCTCAAAAACTCCTTGGGATGATGGCGTTATTAGAGATTGGATTGGAAATTCCAGCTTCGCATATGGCTCATGAAACACAATCAGCTGGTACAAGACACTTGGAAATGAAACCCAGCATTTTCTTCTACAAATTCATAAATCAAGTCAATAAAAATTTGGTACATGGAATATAAAACACAAAGTATAATATGGTCTTAAAAAAATTATAATAAAAAAGGAATAAGAGTTGGGTTATGCACCCGCTTGGTTGTGTGGAGGAGTTCAGGAGGGATCTTATAGAGATCTTCATCAACAGGTTTGGGAGGTCGTGGAACGACGTCGTATTTTTGCAGCTGCTTGCTTTTTCTAATTGGCTGTTCCATCACGTCGTACACTTTCCCAGGTTTTCCCTTGTTAACCATAACATGTGGGCACCGCATTTCCCTGTTCCTCGTCTCCTATAACCACAACAACAAACAAACTCACACTACTTCATTACTGGTTTCAAAGTTTGGTTTGGCTTGCTTGCTTGTTGAGACAAAATATACATACAAACCAAACAGAAACAAAATCATGTGCTTCCATTGTACTGTTTCAACTTTTCAACCACCGCATCATGAGCCAATCGCAAGTGCACAGAAATAATTGAAACCGAAAATAAAATAAAATAAATCTCATCTTAAATGCAGCCTATTATATATACTGAAGCAACGAAAGGAAGAGTGGAAACCTGTTTGTGTTTGAGAGCGGAATGGTTTATATTATTATTTTTGTGATTACGAACTCGAGAGGGTTTGTTAAAATCACCGGAGGAGGAGGAACTATAACGCAGCAGACCGGCCTGTCTGGCATTCTCGAAATACTGAGTGATTGGCAACTCATTCTCCAAATCCCAGTTTCCAAACGCCGGTATCTGTCCGCTTCTCTTCCATTCCTATGATCACAATCACCATCAAACATCTATCATTAGTTAACCATCCCTATTCCCTCACAATTAGAAGAACTAATTAACTAAAAAGGAATCCAACGAAAGAGGCTTACATCCATTTTTGGCGTGTCAACTATGAAACCAAAGCCACAAGAACCACAAATATAGTTGGGAGCAAAAAGGTTAAAGAAAGTTAGGAACAACTAGAGAATATAGAGAAAAAAGAGTATGAAAAGTGAAAAGGGTAGGAGTGGGTTTAAAGCCTTTTTTTACTTGTTTTAATTATGACAGACAGACAATGGTAACAGAAGCAAGCACAGTTAACTACTAATAAATATATTATAGAAGCACTGACAAATTAAACTTTCATTCATTTTCTTCCTTTTCACCAAACTTTCTATACAGATTTTTTTTTATTATTATTAATTTTGTGGCAATAGTAATGAATAACTGAAGGAGTGGGATGGACGAAGGTTCAAAGATTGAATTGAAGACGGTTCTTCTTGCTTTAGCTTTAGATGTGTGTTGATGATGAATGAAATGAAGCAACCGATTCAATGACGAAGGAGCCAAGGGGACCCCTCCATTCCGATGTCCATACCTAGATTTGGGGCATTTGGTAAACGAGTGACTGTTGCAAAAAAATAGTGGGTGCGTGTTACTGTGGGGAAGTATGACCAATCTGAAAAGGCTTGGAATTTGAATGCTAATGGCTGCTGCCAAACTGTCACTGTTGACTCTGTTTTCTGATCCCTTATTTCACTTTAAAATGCCACCTTCTGTCTGTCTGTGTCTCTGTGCGCCAAACTCAGCTAAATCAACAAAAATTGTGGGGCTATTTTAAATCTTTAATAAAAAATTGTTACCTAAATTTAAAATAGATTCAATTAATTAAAATTGTGATTTTTTTAAAATTTAAAAAACATTGACGTTAATTCTTCAAAAGACTAATATGAATTAAATTGGGCGACATAATATTTGTTGAAGATTCAAAAGGTGCTTTATTCTAAATATTCTTACTATTATATTTTGTCGTTATCAATTTACTATCATTTTTTAGTTATTGAATTTCATTTTTCAGACAATAATTTTTGAAAAATTTATATAAAAAATAATAATAATAATAACATTTAACCTATTTCTTGAAATATATAACTATATTAGAGTAATAGTTAAAAAATAGGATAGTAATAATATCCACTAACTTTTAGCATGTGGTCCGGAAGAACATTGATTTGATCGCAATCAGGAAATGCCGGATCTCATCCTTTTACCCACTTTCACGGAGGCAATGAGCTATTGTACTGTATTGATGGTAGCTAAAATTTCAATTGTTTTGATTTTATATTTTTATGATTTTTTTTATCAAAATAATTTTATCACTATTCCAAAAGATTTTACATTTTTATGAAATTTTATTATTTTATTATTTTTTTATATTTTGATTTTATGTTTTATGATTTTTTTATTTCTAATCGATTTTACATAAAATATCGATTTTAACTATATTTGTTGTACGTTTCTTTTCTCACGAACAAATTAAAGCGGTTAGGTTAATGTGCAAAGTAACTATGTAAGCTATTATATGTTCAAATAAAGTAATATATATATATATATATATAATTCATATAAACTTCCAATATTATCACAATTATATTAGTAGTTTGGTTAAATTATTATCAAATTCGTACATAGGGTTTGCGCATAATGTAAAAAATCTTTTAAAAAAGTTCATTCTAAGTCACAACAATGTACGCTCTGTTAATTGATAATTTTCTCATCGTTTCGTTTAGTTAAAAGCATAGTCATAGAAGAGTGAGTATACTAAGAAAAAAGTACAAAATTGAATTAAAACAACCGGAATTATAAATTTGTCTAAATCTACGATAGTATACTACGACGCGTTTGCAAAGACTATTACGACAACTACGTAGGAGTTTGAAATTTTGTTTATTGTAAATGAATAGATAAGCAATGGCCATAAATTGCATATAAATATGATAATAAAAACAAATGATGTTAATTCTATATTATTTTTTATGAATGAACTGGCTAACTGAACCAGATTTAAACATTTTTCAATTGTTTGCATTTGACCCGCAGTCCTTTTGAGTTTTTATTCCTTCGACGTTGAAACCGATTTATATCTAACATATTCTTTAACGGATTTTTTATTTTATTTTTTTATTTAAAGATCAGATGATAAAAAAAAATTAAAATATCTTATATCAAACAAGATTACATTTTGATAAACATTTTAGAAAATAAGAGGGGAATGGTCAATAATGGACAGGTTAAATCAGCGAAGAAAACGGATGTCATGTGAGGATTTGCTGGAAGAAACCATAGTCAACGGGTTGTAGCCAGGAGTCAACCTGATAATGCTAATCTAATATTAGCACGAGGATGAGGATGGATGGATGAGTAGTATTAGAAATTGTCTTCTTCTCATTACAAAATCGAAAGCGAATCTGGCGTGCGTTGGAATTTGTAGTATAGTGGGGTTCAGAGTGCAGTGTGAAAGCGAAAAACGAAACATAGCATAACGTACCCCTCGTGGCTCTACACTAGGACAAGAAGTGATTTGTTGTCGAAAGTTTGACTATGTAACAGTGATACATTATTATGCCTTTGGGAGTAGAGACTTTTTTTCCCTTAATCCAACCTTAATTATTTTTTTAGTCGAGTTGGCTGTTATTTTTATAAACTTTAATTTTTTGAGCTCATTATTTGATTATAAGATTAATTCTAAATGCGAAATAAATATGAAAAAAATTAAATTCCTTTCAAAAGTAACATATAAAAATTAAATTAAAATCTTTTTATCTTTACTTACTCAACTTAGTTATTAGTTACTATTAACTTACCTACCACCGTTTAATGGGATCAGGGACTCTTTCACAACGAAACAAAGCATAACTTTGACTTTGTGGTAATACGTAATACAACACTACATTATTTTTAAAAGCTAGTTTCGGCATGTTGGGGCCTCCACCACCGGGGACTAATAAAAAATATGCCACCTCAGCTCCTCGTGTACTGGAGAGAGAAAATAAAATGGGACTTTTTTGTTTTATATTATGTATTACTTATATAATGTAAAATTCAAAAATCGCACTAAACTCCCTCCGACGGATGTACTAAAGATGCATTACTCCAAATGCATTTAGAGGATGTACTGAAATTTAGTGTATCACACTATATTTTATCAATAAAATATAGTACAAAATATAAAAATTATTTTTATTTTTCTCACTTTGATACAATATATACTGATGTGATGCACGGTAGGGTATGCAAAAAAACTGGTTCACTTGTTCTATCCTTGATCTGAACTTGACTTGATCCATAAATACTTATTTTTTTGAACTAGTTTTAAATACTGACCCACTTTTATTTGCGTCAATTTTCGACCTGACTTGTTTTAATAATGGTCCATTGACCCAAAACTTGACCCACACTCATTTTGTGAAAAAAAGAAAAGAAAAAGAAAATCATAATTATGTTAAAAGAAAAGTTTTAACGTAAAACAATTACGTTAAATTTTTTTATCAAAATTTGTGATTAAAAATTTTTTTGTAAAAAAATTTGACGGAAAAATTTTTTTGTCAAATTTTTTACGGAATCTAAATTTCGTCAAAATATTTCACAAAAAAACATATTTATCAAAAAATTTGACGAAACACATTTCCATCAAAAAAATTTAACGGTAAATAATTTCATCAAAATTCTTTACAGAATTCAAATTTCGGCGAAAGTTTTCGACGGAAACATTTTCGTTAAACTTTTTGACAAAAAAAATTCCATCGAAATTTTTAGCGAAACACATTTTCATCGAAAATTTTCAACCAAAATTTTTTGTCAATGGAACACTTTACTGTCAAAAAATTTCGTAAAAATCTTTGACAAAAAATATTTTGATAAAAAAATTTGACAGAACAAATATTCTGTTAAAATTGTTTAGAGAATCTAAATTTCGTCAAAAGTTTCAAACGAAACATTTCCCTCACAACAATTTTCGTCAGAAAACTTTCCCATTGAAATTTTGAACCAAAAATATTTCGTCAAAATTTTTGACGGAATTCATTTTGTGTTTAAAACATTTGATGGAGGAAATCATTTTCGTCAAAACTTTTGACGGAAACTAAATTTCGTCGAAAATTTTGATAGAAAATTTATTTTTGTAAAAATTTTCATTAGAGAAAAAATTCCGTCGTTTTTCAACAAAAAATATACAGACGAAAAAATAATTTTGTGAAGAAATTTTCGTCGTTTGCAACGTAGAAGTTTCATCGAAAATATGATCTTTTTTAGTATTGTTAAAATTAGTGATTTGTCATCTTAAGATAGAAAGAACATTCTCTCATCCTTTACTTTTCACTAATTTTGCTTCACATGTGCAGGGGCTTAAAATTATATTCCTTTATTTATTCAACAAATATCAAATTTATTATAAAATTTATATATTTTAAAACAAATAAATAATTAAATTACACGAGTTTAAAAAATAAATCAATAACTATAAAAAAATCAAATTAAAAACATGTTTTGAAACCAAATAAAAAACGGGTCAGGTCCGATTTGACCCACTTCAGAAACCAAGTCAGGTCAGATCCGACTCGATTCTGAACTAGTTCAAAAAAATCCAAATCAAATCAGGACCCGACTTGGATCAAATTAAAGTGGGTTGGGTCAAAATAACTGACCTATAAAAATCAAGTTAGATCGAGTCGGTACAAAAACCTGACCCAACCTGATCCGTGCACACGCTGTAGTAGAATAAATTTTTTCCAATGTTAGATAACACGCTACGCAAGGTCCATGGACAATTTGAAGTTCAAGTTCAAGATGGACTCTCTTTTTTTTTCCGGCCAATTCAATCATAAGTCTCACATTTTTTCAATGGAATTTTATCCTAAAAAAGAGAGTTGATAACTTGCAACCTCCATCCAACTTTTATTGTGAGAGAGATATTTAAAAGATCGGGCCTCTTTTGTTAGCTAAAAGTACCAATATCTGAAGATGAATTTAACTACTGATGGTATGTATAACAATGCTTGCATATAAAAGAATATTTTACGACCCGATGAAGTTACTTCGAATTTTGAACAAATTTGGCCAGGGACCCTCTTAAGTAACTTTCATAATCCAGAGATTCAGATTCTTCAACTTGACTAGAGCATCTCAGTGGATTTGAAGCGCTATCTATGTCACTGTTTACATGGAAATTTGTCTTATTGTTTTGACTAAGCTTCAGATTATCCTTTTTGCATTTGATTGATCCAACTAACCCATTGTTAAATATTTTTGAGCTTTGATAAAAATAAGCTCCGTCAATGGGTGAATCTCCTTCTAGTATATTCAATACCTGTACATTAAATAAAAAAAGCCTACTAAATAGTTGCGGTTAAACATTTACGAAGATCAGTTAGGAGAATTTTCAAGATGTAATCAGTCAAAAAGTATATGGTAAAATTTGGTGAAGAATTTAGAACCTGGGACATCCTTGGTCGCTGTTCTGGAAGAGGTGAGGTACATAAAAAAGCAGCATGCATCATGCACTCCATTCCTTTTTCGACATAGTTATTATTCAATCTAGAATCTATTAACTCGTTTGTTTTTTTCTTCTCAATCATTGTACTACCCTGCAACATTCAAGGCCAAGATAACGTTATGCTAACTTGTGATCTTTATTTTGAGTTAAATTGTAAATAAATACCCTTGTCTAACGCTTTGTCTTTTTACTTTAGAGCAGGAAACTCACCCATTCTGATATAGATTGTTTTCCTGTTTTCCTTGAGAACTCCATGGCCCCAAAGCCACTTAAAAGCTCCAACAGAATAACTCCAAATGCATATACATCAGCCATCTCTGAGACTTGGCCGGTTTGTCTGTATTCAGGAGCCAAGTAACTACATAAGTATAATGCACAAATTATTATAATAGTAATATATTGCTGCAAAGAAGTGCATAGACTGAAAATCTTGTAATTAGATGGAGTTACAGGTTGCTCTTACCCAAATGTACCAATTAGATGTGTCTCCTCAGCTGATTGAGCATTAAGTTGCCATCTTGCAAGACCAAAATCTCCAATCTTTATGAAATGACAATTAATTTTTAGGATCATCTAATCTCCTCTGAATTAATACTCAAACTAATTTCAGAAGCTCAACATTTTATATAAAATGAAAGAGGAAGGTTATATTTACAAACTTTTTGTTTACAAACTCTTACAAACTACACTAAGTATGACCGGTCATACTTCAATCAAGAGTGTATAACCAGTCATTGTATGACCAGTCATACTTAGTGTAATTTATAAAAAAAAATTGATAAACGGAACCTTCTCCAAAATGAAAACATAAAAAAGAAATAAACTTTAATCTATACAGACCATTGGCTCGAAGTCATGAGTGAGGAGAATGTTGCTAGGCCTCAAGTCTGTGTGTACAATACAACCAACTCGGCAATCTTCATGGAGGTATCTCAAGCCTCTTGCAGTGCCTACTGCAACCTTCATTCTATCATGCCAATTCATCACCTGGTTTGTTTCTGTTCCTACATATATATACATTTCCTTTCACTCTTTCAGCTAATCAAATTACAGTTGTGGTTTTCAAGAAGTGGAATGAAAAATTTGCATGTGTTCATAACTGCAGATAAATTGTACTAATATCTTTTGACACCAATTTCAATCTTACCGTACAGGTGCTTGTCTAAGGAACCATTGCAAGCAAATTCGTATATTAGAAGCCATTCTGTGTCAAGGCAGTATCCCACCAACATAAGCAGATTCCTGTGGTGTGCACTGCTAAGTGTTTCAACTTCCAAACTGAATTCTGATGCTGCAAATGCCTTCAGTTTCTTATACTGCTTCACTGTGATGACCTTTCCATCAGGCAATTCCCCTCTGTATACAAACCATATTCACCCTTTGCCATGAAGTTACAATCTGAAAATCCATCAGTTGCATTTGCTATCTCTCTGTAGGCAAACTTCCTTGGCGCATTTATGAAAATATTTTTCTTGTTCTTGCAGATGGAGCAAAGAGAAGAAAGGTTTGGAGGATTTGTGATGGAAAGGGACACGGCCTGTGTAATGATTGAGTTTCTGTCAGCTTTAGCAGAAGAAGGTGAAGGCTCTGACCCATGTTTATGAGAAGAAATCATGGAGGCTCTTCTAGCTAAAGTCGGTGCTTTCTCTGTTCTTTCAAAATGATGCTTTCTCTCAGCTGCCTCATGATTCATGAATACCAAAGAAATTAATATGATACATTGAATATATTGATATCTATGAGTAAGTTAATATCATGGAACGAAATATCTTACAGATTATAGTCCTTAAACGTCTAGATTTGATATCTGAAGGAGAAGGGTTGAATGTTTCCAGGTACTTAAAATCTTCATTGAAATAATCGGAGTTTAGATGAAGAAAACCATGAGAATCATTGATACTGCAAGGGTTGGTTTTACACTGATAATCTTTGTCTGTGCTGGGTGATGAGAAAGAATAAGTTCCGAAAGAGGAACTTTTGATATCAGAAGTGCTTGGAGTTGTTGCACTATTGTAATCCAAGATATTAGGAATCACGACAAGCATTTCTCTTTCTGCTTGTTTACTTTGGGTCCTACTCTCACTGAAGTTTTCTCCTGCTAATGGATTTACTGCTTTGAGGATTCTAGGAATAGCATGATCTATGACTACAACATTGCAGTTCAGTTGTTTAATGCAGTGATCAGCTTCCTTCTTCAGCAATCTGTAATTTTAAAAACGCGTTAGTGTTGGCATATTGTTATTCAAATTAATGCTTTCTTCAAGTGCTAATTCAGCAAATAGTTATAACTATTCTGCAAATACTAAAAGATAAAAAAGCAAGTGACAGAGTACCTATCAAGTATCACCCATGAGGCTTTAAGTTCTTTGGCTTTTGTGGCTACTGAACCCAGGTGAGCATCAATGATAACTTCCACTTGGGAGTGAACCTAGGAAAACAAAATAGTTAAAAATTGAAAGAACCCGTCTTACTTTAAGCTAAGTGGTGAAGAAATAGAAGTTTTAAACATATATACCTGCATCATATTTTTGGCTAACCGTAGCTGCTGCATCTTATGGACAAAAACATAGTTTGTTTGACGGCAGATATCCCTTTTACTTTCATCAACTTGATTAGAAGAGCTTCCTTCATTGTGCCTCGCACCGCCTGTCATCAAGAAAAAACACCATAGCAATGAACATTACATGGCCTAAAGCTAAAAAAAGAAAAAAGAAAATGAACGTTTATAAAAATGGTGTAAACCTACAACAAAGAAAATAATATGCTAAAGATTGACGGCTTCTATTTGAATTTGGAGTAAAAAGTCCACACGAAGGAAGAACAGCAAGCACTATTAAGGAGTCATCAGCCTTGGTCACATTTTGAACTGCCCATTCCAGTGCAGAATCGTTGCTGATTTCCTTACTAGCGTCAACAGCAACTACTATTACCTCTGCCCCCATTCTTTAAGGAATAAAGACTAATGCTGAGAAAGTAGAAAACAATGGTATCTTTCTTTGATTAAGTGCTTATAGAAGTACTGAATATTCTCTTAAAGCAGCAAATGAATAGGTTTAAGGTACATACATCATGCTTTGGTCAAAGAATGCCGTCTTAGTGTTTAGTTGCTTAGTTGCTTGTTCAATTTTTCAACAGTGCGATGGTAACATAGAAATGGAATGGACCAAGAGAAAAAACAAGTTTTAGACATACAGAGAGAGACAGGGTCGTTGGGATGATGCAAAGGGCGCCACAAGGCAGAATTGGACAAGTATTTTTGAAATGCTCTTTTTCTGTCTGTATGCTTTTGGAACAGTAACCAAAATACCACTGTTCATCAAGTTTTTTATTTAAATGCCATGCGAACAGTGTTATTTTCCAATTTGGCACGGGATCAAGTTCGTTACCCGGTGTAGCGAACTCGGTTTACTGACATGTCACATTTTTAGTGGACACCAAGTTCGCTACACGGGATAGCGAACTCCATATTTTTTTTTTAACCTGGTACTTGTTATCCACTAGAAATGTGACACGTCAGCAAACCGAGTTCGTTACATCAGATAACGAACTTGCTCCGTGACAGATTGGAAAATAATACTGTTGACATTTGGATAAAAAAATTGATAAATAGTAACATTTTGATAGGCTTTTTTTTTTTTAACTCAAGGTGAGCTTTTTGACCCTCTCAATAAAACATTCCATTACGTACGTTAAAAGGGCCACCAGGTGAGCCGTAAGCAATGCTGCTATTTTATACAATTTATTATCCATTTCACAATGTGAGGCAATAAGACCCGGAGCCATTTGCCTTTCATATGATATATACATTAATTCGTAATAACAATAAAAGTTGCATCTCACATTCTGCAACAACCTTGTCATAAATTACATGGGCCATACATTCATTAGCTGAGTGGTATCTTCTGTGGGTGCAGATGCTTTGATATGAAATCTATGACCGTCCAAAAGGTATGTTCTACTATCCGTATTGCCAATTCTTAGAGTATTCTAGGTAAAACCTCACTATCGGATGTCTAATTAGTAAGACTCATATAACAGAGTTAAAATTGTTTGTTATTTTAAATAATATAAAATTATGTCATTTTTAATAGAGAGATAAATACAAAATAATATTTTTTATTTAAAATTTAAATTAAAAAAAAACACTCATTTTTTCTCTCGTAATTTTTATTTTTTATGTTTATATATCTCATAGAATGGCATAACTTATGTCTTCTTTTTTTGTTTTTTTTTGTATAACCTCAATGTATTTCCAATTATTATTATTGGGTGAGTATATATTGTAAGAAGATAAGTGTCCCTCACTTGATCAAACTATGTGGGAAAAAGAGTCAACATTGCTCATCCTGTGGGGGGGACAGTGTGGGGCCTAGGCCCAAAGAACAGAAAAATCCATGCCTATGCATTCATCCATTTATTATATTCGTAACACGCAATGAATTTACATTGATAACGTTAGAATTGCCATAATAATATAAAACAAATAGGAACCACTCTTCCAAATAACAATGGCAAGAGTTGCCCTATGGAAATTCACGGTTATCTTGACTCTAGTTCTTGAACAGAACGTGGATAAATAAAATATACATGAAGCCTACTAAAAAAAACAAATAAATATAAAGGATGCTTGATTTATCAAGTTTCAGTATTGAGAAGAATTCCATATATGGTTATCTTGTATGGCTCGAACAACCAGAGACTTTGACAGAAAAATACAAAACAACATGTCAAAGTACTTATGTGCATGCCTGTTCCATCATCGCAAGTGGCAGCAACCAGAGGTTGATATAATTTTATCGTTAATGAACACTTCCCTCATCTGATCCACTGCTGCTAATATACTCAAAAGAGTGAACACTTCCCTCATCTGTTCTGCTTCTGCTGCTGCTGCTGGTAAGGCCAAAAGATATGTTTCCTTGTGATAGCCCATTGCTGCCATGCTCAAACATAACTCTTCCATCCTCTGATGCCAAACTGCTGCTATGGTGGCTTAAGGAAGCACCTCCATCCTTCGATTCCGTGCTACTCTTGTGGCTTAAGATTCTCACTGAAGATTTTCTACTGTTCTTATTGGTGGAAGATTTTTTGCTGCTCCTCTGGCTTAAATCGTTGACAGAAGTTTTTTTGCTGCTCTTTTGGCTTAAATCTTTGACACAAGATTTTCTGCTGCTCTTCTGGTTTAAAGTACCAACAACATCATGCGATTTCCTACTGCTTTTTTTGCTGCAAGAAACCTTTCTATCTCCTGAACCTGAACTAATTGGTCCATTCCTTGATCTCGAGCTGCTTTTGCGGCTTGATTGGACACGACCATGTTTTTTTCCATTCTTATAGTAATCATCAGAGACATCACTTCCTTGGTATTTTGCACTGTCTCTCCTGCGACTCTCCTCACCAGCTTCTTCTTCTTCTTCACTTCCACTCTCACTTCCACTTTCACTTTGGCTCTCACTTTCTGTTCCGCTTTCGCTTTGGCTTTCATCAGACCAACTCTCCTTAGAGACCGAGGTGGCAGGTGGTAGAGAAGCTGAAACAACATCTGGGGGAGCCGTTGAAAGAAAACTCAGAGCAGTTACAACATCACTGATAAAAGGACGTGCTTCTGGTTCATCCTGTAAGCACATGGCAGCTATTGCAACAGCTTGATTGAGATCCTTTTCTGGGAACTGTTTATTAAGACGTGGATCTGCCATATCTGGATATCTTTTTGGGTCCCTGAATAAGGGTTGTGCCTGTTCAATCACAAAAAGGAAATTTAATTGATATAAGGGGAAAAACAACAACATCAACATGCAAAAGAGATTGCCATATATATATATATGTTACCCATGAAACTAAGTTTTGTTCATTGTTTGGTCTTGTGGTGTCAATGGCACGACGTCCAGTTATGAGTTCTAGCAAGACAACTCCGAAACTGTATACATCTGATTTCAAGGTGTATTGTCCTGTTCTTACATACTCTGGAGCACAGTGACCATAGGTACCCATAACTCTTGGAGGTGCATGGTTCATCTTGTCTTCACCAGAAAACCTTGCCATTCCAAAATCCATTAGTTTTGTATTAAGATCAGGATCCAGCAAGACGTTGGATGCTTTCAAGTCCCGGTATATAACTGGGGGATTGGCAATGTCATGCAAGTACTCTAGTCCTTTAGATGCACCCGCTGCTACTTTCATTCTGTAGAACCAATTTAATGCTGGTTGATTCCCATTATTATCTGCCAAAAAAGCACACAAGTGCTACATTTTAGATTGCAACCAAAAAAACAAGGAGACATGCTCTTCCCAAAACTAAGAGTAAATATATGGTTTATATACACCCTCACACAATCACACAAGAGCCCGTTGGACATGAATGGTTAATAATACACAGGTTCACCCATCTCCCACTTGTTTTAAGAAATTTTACAAGAAAAAAGTAGAGAGCGATAAGAATTGAACCCGTGACATCGAGGCTCTGATACTATGTAAAGAACTAATTCAACGCAAAAATTTAAGCTGTTAAGTGAAAGCCCGTGAATGATTTATATACTTCTATAACATACATAATGGGATTAAAAACTCAAGATTTGATTGAGAGGTTATGTAAAGAAGGAAAGATAACTACCAAAAAGATGGTCTTCTAGAGTACGCCCAAGAATGAATTCATACACCAAAAGACGTTGATCACCATCAGCACAATAACCAATGAGATTGACCAGATTTTCATGGTGCAAGAAACTTAGGGTCGAAACCTCAGCCAGAAATTCCTTACTTCCTTGCATCCCATGTCGGTCGAATTGTTTCACGGCCACCACCTGAAGGCTCCAAAGAAACAAATGATCAAGCAAAAAATATGGGAAAAGTGTCTATACATTTAAATTACACAACTTACATCATTTTACTCTCACAAAGAGGTGGGACCCACAACTTTATTTTTTTTGTCAACTCTCTCTCCTCCTTTATCTATCTCTTTCTCTCTCTTAAAATGACACAACTTTACATCCTTCAAAATTATACACACTTTTTCCAAAAAATATATATATATATATATATAATCATTAAGTTTCTCTTTCTGCAATTTAAAGTTAAAACTCAAAGGGCTTATCACCTGTCCTGTTGCAGGAATTACACCTTTGTAGACCCTGCCGAAGCCTACTTCACCAATCACACATTCTTGACGGAAATTCTTTGTTGCAGTTGCTAGCTCACGGAAAGTGAAATTTTTTGCGTTGATATTTGCAGTGTCAACTTGGATTTGTTCGTCTGGCCTTTGTTTCTTCATATCTGCATGTCAACAGAACGAACCACAACGTTTTAAAAAATTGCTATTGGCTTTCAGAAATTGATTAGATAATTCAATTCCATTTTGTCACTCTTTCTTATGATTCATGAATCTTTTATCTTGATTTATCAAATAAATAAAACAAATAAATCCTTATCCTGACAAGTTTTACGTATATGAATGATATAGTATTTGATGAAATAAACAAATATACATCTATTTGGAAACTTATATTACCTGGTGTTTTTGCTGTTACATTATTTTCCTGCGGTGTACTAGATTCGTGCTCCCACTTGCTTTGGCTTTTATAATAGCCACAACACGGGAAACAACAACTCATGCTTCCAACCTTCCACGGTATAAATCAAATAAACAACCTCGCAGAAGGATTTCTGTTGGAAGAAATTAATAAATATATTTATTAAGTCTTGGGTCTAAACAATATTAATATTGTCATCCAAAAACAATGCCAAAGAAGAAACTCTTTTGGTAAGTTGAAAGACAAAGGACGAAGGGAGGGTCCCTCAAATAAGATTGAAGGACCCCAGAAGGAGGGGACCGGAGTCTATAAGGATGGCGAGGAGATTAACAGGAAAAGATGAAAAGAAGAGGAAGCCATGTTTGGCGGCAATGGAAAAATGATGAGAAATCTCGGAGAGAAAAAGGGGGAGATTTGAGTGGACTTAATTACGAGGAATCCTTTTAGATGGATTCCCAAAAATGTGGAACTCAAATTCCAGTTTTTGGGTTGAAATCAGTTAAATCTGATTATTATCTTCCAGGCCATACATGGATGGCATCCAGCCGTTTCTTTTCTTTCCATTTAGTTAATTAAGGTTATATTTTGACTTGCATATATATATATATATATATATATATATATATCATTCTTAATTTACATGAGTGTATGGTTATCATTACGGGTGAAACTAGATCGGGTCGGCCTACAGGGCCTACGTCTCGGCCTACGTCAGGCCAGACTTGACCTAGTATATTTTATAAAATAGGTCAAGCTTGAGCTTTGAAAATACTTGTTTAATAAAAAGGCCGTAGGCCCATTTTCACAAGGTCTGGCCTATAAGCCTGCAGGCTGGCCTATATTGTACTATTTATTTTAAATAAAATAAAATATAATAAGTATGCCTTCAAGAAAAAATAAAAGATATAAATTTATTCAATTGCAATTATATATAACTTGATTATATTTTAATAGAAATCTGACTTTATTTCTTATGAAGGAGTGTTTGTTAGATTCATGTAGTTATTTTAATTTACATAGTATGAACTTGTTTGTTGGATTTGATGAAATATATGTTATTTAGTTTGAGCATTTTGCTTTTGAAAGTGACTTAAATGCAGATTATATGAGTTTTGTTGTGATTCATGATTCTTTTTGAATGTTGAAATTATGATTTTTGGTTTAGCAACAAAATTTGAGTATTTTGTAAAGTTGATTCATGGTTCTGCTTGGAAGTTAAAAATCAACAGGCTAACAGGTTATGTCAGACTCTTTATTTTTTTATAAACGGGTCAAATCAGGCTAATAATTAGACTTGTACCAAGCTTTGGTCAGGCCAAAATAAATTTTTTTTACATAGGCTTGGACTTTTCGGGACAAAAATTTGGCCGAACCCAGTCCACTTTCACCCTAGTTATGACTTATGATGATGACCTATTATCTTTCTATAGCATTTATATGAATCAAGTATTCAAAGAGCTAAGATTAATTTATTACATCTATTTGTTTGAGGGAAAAAAATAATTTAGATCGGTGCAGTCAGATCAATAATCAATATGTTTTATGTTACAATATATTTTTCTCAAGTAACTTATCTTTACATGTCTTAATTATTGATTTGAGTATCTATAATTTATTATATGTATTAAAAAAATCAATATGAGCTTATATCAAAAGTGAGCAAATAAAAATATATTTACTCCTAATTTAATCTAAAATATATCATAATCGAAATTTACTAAATAATTTAAGGTAAACACTAAACATGCGTTTATAAAGAAACTAAAAATAGTATAGAATCGTACCCAAAAAAATTCTTCTTTCGTGTATAAGTATTATTATAAATTATCCCTTTATCTCATATATAGCATGTTTTGATTTTGGAATAAGATAATTTATTCATTGTTTTTTAAGACATTATCGTATAAAAAAAAGTTACATTTACAATTTTTTTTTTTTTTTGATAACACATTTACAATTTTTTATGTGTACATAAACTTACATATTTGTTTTCACAAGAAAATGTTATATATGGGGTTTGTATTTGTCATTTAACATGACACAACAAACTTTCTTATACACACAACATTTTGTGAGACCCATACTTTTTGAAGAAAAAATAAAAAAAGAAAATTACGGCACGCAAAACGAATCTCTATAACATTACACAATTACTTTTTCTACAACATAACTCTTATAAAACCCTATATATATATATATATATATATATATATATATATATATATATATGTTATATATATAAAAGGTTATATGTACTACCTTTTTTTCTTATTATCAATTTTGTTATCGTTCGATCAAAATCAAATAACGGCTCTAATTTGATGTTATTTTATAATTATTGATTTGATTTTGATCCAAGGATAACAAAATTTGTAGTAAGAGATAGTAAGAAAATAGCAGTTTCGCATATATTTATATTTATATTTCTGCAGCTGCTGCATGTGCTGTAGTCAAATATTTACCATATATATACGTGAAAGTATTAAATGTAGGAAATCATAACTATACATCTATTATTGTTGTACGTTAAGTGACTTTAAAGCACTAAATTTAGAAATGATTTTATCATATATATATATATAACGGTTGTGATTTGGTGTCAAAAGATCTTGTCTTTTATATATATAGAAAATACTACTCTTAAGCAGCATAAGAGTAGTTTATCTCCTGTAGATCCATCGAAAATCGTGACTTTTTTTTTTCCTTTTTTTGTAAATAGTGAGCCCCATCACATTTGTCTCTACAACATAAGATATCTTCTTTCATGTAATATGAGATTAGATGAATCATATATATATATATATATATATGTGTGTGTAAGAAAATATGGAAATTAAATGTTTTGTGACTATCTTTCTACGTAATATATATGATATATATGTGTGTGTAAGAAAATAGGGAAATTAAATGTTTTGTGACTATCTTTCTACGTAATATAGTATAACGTTGCTTTGAATAATTATGTCGCTTAACGAGGGAGCGGGAAATATTTTTTAAGAAGGGAAAAATTATAATACAATTTTTTTTATGAAAAAAAAATAGAAATTATACTTACGAATTACAATTAAAGATTTCTGTAAATTTCGAACCCTCCCTTGTTCCACCATTATGTCCCTTTAAAATGTACGTTGGGTCACACCAACACTTATATGACACAGTCACACAGGTAGTATAATGATTCTAATGACAAATTTGTACATTGAATAATATTTTTTATACGGTTGTTATTAAGCCTGAACTAGGTCAATGGATAATTAGTTCAATCGGTATATCAATAATTAAACAGGCTAAATTGAATTTTTGTAAAAATATAATAAATATAGGAGAGGGTTATATTTATAAATTTTTTTATTTAAAACTCAATTATGTATTCTTCGGAATATATAATTGAGTTTGTAAAAAAAAAAAATTGTAAATATATCTTTTTCTATAAATATATAAATAAATATAATATGACAATTGCTTTATACTGTTTATTAAACGATTTTAAATATCATGATAATTACTTTAAAGTTAAATGCGTACTTAAGTCATTTTACGAGATTATTTACTTATTATTGTTAAGTGTGGTTTGACCATCCTATCCTACAAGTTTTTGTCTATGAACTTTATTGACAGTGTAAGGCAGTTTAGTTATAAAGGTCCAGTTTACTTATCAGTTACAC
Source organism: Gastrolobium bilobum (assembly GCF_033153095.1). Taxonomy (NCBI): domain Eukaryota; kingdom Viridiplantae; phylum Streptophyta; class Magnoliopsida; order Fabales; family Fabaceae; genus Gastrolobium; species Gastrolobium bilobum. Next base: position 270,165 of record NW_026899254.1, read on the forward strand.
CATCTCTTATATACTCTTTTTTTTTTTTTATAACAATAAGGGGCATAGCCCCAAACAAAACACAAAAGAAACTAACAGAAAACTAACAACCTATGCAGGATCTATAACCCCTGAAGGTCTTGATCAAAAAGATGAGCAAGTTGATCTGGCATGATGCGATGATGCCATAATCCAGTGTCTTATATACTCAAATTTATTTAATGAAGATGACATGCATGTGTAACACATAATTTGATGATAGTTTAGAAAGTTAACATTAACAATAAATCAAAATCAAATTTAAAAATCATTGGGCTACATATTTATTCCAAATGGTATATCACAACTTTGGAAAGAGCATCATTTTAAAAGTCGATGGAAAAAATTTGCAACATAAATAGGGGTAAGAATATGATATGAACCTCCCAAATGGTCCTACAGACCTCACAAGCTCAGTAGCTATGGAAGGTAAAATAGACCACGAAAGACAGAGGGAAGGGGACACGAACAAAGATGAACAACGTTGGGCAAAGAAGAGAGAGAAGCGGACACCTCAATGGCTTAGGGACTTTGTGATGCTGACAGGTGTCTAGATGGTGGGTGAGTGATGAAGACAGGTGGCTAGTTGATGGACTCTAATACTAACAGGTGGTTGAACGAGATAGATGGAAGTGGATTATGGGCTGTGAGTTGGAAGAGCCCATGATGGGCTGATCAGCAAGAGTAGTATAAATAACGGGCTTATGGTATACATAGGCCCATCCTTAGTTTCATTCTGCAATTTGGATTCTGTTGCTATATAGGTTAGTAGGGGACCACTAGGGGTTTTTAGCTAAATATCTTGTAACAAACTTCTCCTTCTTCCTTGCAAAAACCTTCTGGAGTTGCCGGCATCCTTGAATTGTCGTTGCTAATATCAATTTTCGTATGTTTTTCTTTCTGTATTGATTGTCTAGATAGTTGAATTTATCATTTGGTGCTCTTTTCATTGAGAGACAACTTCCTCAAGAAAAATGGCGGAAGGAACTCGCTCCACAGTAAAAACGAATATGATGGAAGAGTGTGTGGCCAAACTTGCTCGTCACGAAGAACAGTTCAATGCCTTTGGGGATTTGCTCCAGAGCATGAACCTAAAATTAACATTAATGGAGGCCAAGTTGGATCAGAATCAAAAAGGCAAATCTGAGCATAAGGGTGGAAGCAGCAATGAATCACGATTAAACACTTTCTTTGGAAGTAATGCATATAAATCGGTAAAATTCACAGTACCTAGATTTGCAGGAGGGAACCCAGAACCATGGATACACAAGATTCAGCAATTCTATGGATTCCACAATTTGAGTGATGGGGATAAGCTTACATTGACGTCCTTCTAGATGGATGGAGTGGCTGAAAACTGGTTCCATTGGATGGAACGAAGCCAACGGCTATCAACGTGGAGTGCCTTTGTGGTAGCATTACGCTCACGTTTTGGACCTTCCAAGTATAGAGATCTCCGAGGAGAATTGGGAAGGTTGACACAGAATGCCACAGTAGAAGAATATCAGAAGGAGTTTGAACAGTTGTCCAATCTAATCATAGGGATCGATGACGTTACCTTGCAAAGCTACTTCGAGAATGGGCTCAAGTCTGAAATTCGGAATGAGGTCCGAATGCATCTCCCTGAATCATTGCAAAAATGCCATTAAATTGGCTAAAGTGGTGGAAGATAAGTTCAATGACCGAACTCCTGCACGATTGGGATACCAGAGAAATTTCACCAACAACCAGACAATTAAACATCAACCCGGCTTGTTACAACCTCCAAACAAAGGGGTGGTCAACACAATTGGAGCATCGAAATAAATTGTACCAATTAAACGCTTGTCAGCAACTGAAATGATGGAAAAAAGAGAGAAAGGGCTTTGTTATTATTGTGATGAAAAGTTCAACCAAAACCATGTATGCAAGGGAAAGATGTTCCTAATGCTTATTCAAGAAGATGAGGAGGAAGAAAAAGATGAAGAGATTGAAGTCACGAATGAGAAGATTGGGGGTGAGGAGGAAATACCTGGCATTAGTTTACATGCTATGGATGGTCGATATTCTTCCAGCACCCTGCGGTTGAAAGGGATTATCAATAAGAATCATGTCCAGGTATTGGTGGATGGGGGTTCCACTCATAACTTTGTACAAGAAAGGATAGTCAAGTTTCTTGAGTTGGAGGTGAAACCCATCGGGCAGTTTAAGGTGCTAGTGGGGAATAGGGCCAGTCTAGGATGTAAGGGGGTTTGTAGACAAGTGGGGCTGGAATTGCAGAGATACAAATTCTTTCCAGATCTGTTTGTACTACCTATACAGGAGCCGAGGTAGTGTTGGGAGTGCAATGGTTGTCTGAATTTGGAGATGTAACCACTAATTACAAGCAGCTAGTCCTGAAGTTTGAAAAGGAAGGGAAGATGATTGAGTTGAAGGGGGAGACAAGGATGCAAGTAGAACCAATAGAACTGCATCAGCTCCGTAGACTAAGCAACTCTGATGCTGTAGCTACTTATTTCCAATTACAGACCATTGATCACCAACGCTCGAAGGAGCCTTATATAGTGGAAACTTGACATTCCTTGATACAACCAGTGTTGCAGGAGTACGAGGATATCTTTGCTACTCCCAGCCAGTTACCTCCCTCCAGGCCAGAAGACCACTGAATTCATCTTGAACCTGGAACAAAGGTAGTGAATGTTAGACCATACAGGTATCCTTATTTTCAAAAATCAGAAATAGAAAGATGGTAAAAGAAATGCTTGATACTGGTGTTATTAGACCGAGCCTGAGTCTTTTCTCATCACCAGCTCTGTTGGTAAAGAAGAAAGATGGAACTTGGAGATTCTGTGTAGATTATAGAGCACTAAACCAAGTCACCATACCGAACCGGTTCCCAATTCCTACTGTAGATGAGATGTTAGACGAGTTAGCAGGGGCAATCATTTTTTCCAAGATGGACCTACGCTCAGGGTACCATCAAATCAGAATGGCTCCTGAGGATGTTTTACAACATGGAAATGAAGAAATTTTGCAACTTTTAGTGCAGTGGGAAGGATTACCGTTGGAAGACGCGACTTGGGTCTCTTACTCTGAGTTTTGCCAAGCCTTCCCAAACTTCGATCTTGAGGGAAAGATCGTGTCTTCAAGGGAGGAGGGAAATGATATGAACCTCCCAAATGGTCCTACAGACCCCATAAGCTCAGTAGCTATGGAAGGTAAAATAGACCACGAAAGACAGAGAGAAGGGGACACGAATAGAGATGAACAACGTTGTGCAAAGAAGAGAGAGAAGCAAACACCTCAATGGCTTAGGGACTTTGTGATGCTGACCGACAGGTGTCTAGATGGTGGGTGAGTGATGAAAACAGGTGGCTAGTTGATGGACTTTGATACTAACAGGTGGCTGAACGAGATAAATGGAAGTGGATTATGGGATGTGAGTTGGAAGAGCCCATGATGGGCTGATCAGCAAGAGTAGTAGAAATAACGGGCTTATGGTATACATAGGCCCATCCTTAGTTTCATTCTGCAATTTGGATTCTGTTGCTATATAGGTTAGTAGGGGACCACTAGGGGGTTTTAGCTAAATATCTTGTAACAAACTTCTCCTTCTTCCTTGCAAAAACCTTCTGGAGTTGCCGGCATCCTTGGATTGCCGTTAACAATATCAATTTCCGTATGTTTTTTTTTTTCTGTATTGATTGTCTAGATAGTTGAATCTATCATAATAGCAGATTCGATTTATCACTATTTTATGGCCAAACTTAGTTTTGGCTTATTTTAACCTAATTTATTTAACTTATTCTACAAAGATGTATTTACCTATTTATTTATTATTTAGATATATTATTATAAATATGTACTTACACAATATATTGATCACAAATTACTATAATTACTAGTTAGTTCAGCTGATAAAATCAAATAAGGTCAACTAAAAGTCTAAAAGGCTTTTGGTGTATTTTGTTTTAGGGAAAAAGATTTCTCATGTTGCATGAGAAATCTCCTCTCCTACCACTCTCACTTCGATGTTCGTGCCAATCATTTTTTTATTTTTTATTTTTTTCTTTAAAGTGGGCCCCACCCCTTTCTCTCTCTGTAAGAAAACTTGCATTTCTCATGCAACATGAGAAATTGCAAGCCCTTTGTTTTATAGAATTTTCATTAGTAAGTCATCAATTATTCAATATGGACCGCTATAAGCTATCTCTAAATATAATACAACATTTCCCCTCCTAAAGTTTCATGTACCAAAAAAAACTATAATAAAATTAAAGAGAAGATAACATGAGACATTCTCTCTTTCCAACTTTTAAATATTATATGAGAATTGAATTAAATGTTACAATTTTATAAAAATGTTTTTAAATAAAAAATTTAGAAAAAATTAAAAGTAACGTGTTAAAAGAGGGGAAGTTATACTTACTATTATTTTAGCCTTACTATTCTTATTACTTAATTGGAAACAGTTGGATTAAATAGAAATTAACAACAACTAATTTTTTCTATATTTTAATCATTAATTTCAAATTAATCCAACGTAACCAATCAGGTAGTAAGAATAATAAGCCTAAAATGGTAATATATATAACCGCCTTTGATAAAATAATTATGAAAACTTATAATAAAAAATGGTTATTCTTGTATGATGGTTTCTCATGATTATTTATTGGGGTTTGCATGTGTCATTTAACATGACACAACAAATTTTCCTACACACACAACATTTTGTGGGGCCCACACTTTTTGAAGAAAAAAGAAAAAAAAATTACGGCACGCAAAATGAATCTCTATAACATTACACAATCACTTTTTCTACAACATAACTCTTATAAAACCCTTATTTATTATAAGGTAAAATTGTTGAGACTCTTTATTGTCAACTATACTCTCTATTAAATACTTGTAATTATTTTATTATTAATTCAATAATTTTTTATTCAGGTTAACTTTTTTTTGAATTATATTTTCTTGTTTATTCACATACATTGTTAAAAATATAGTAAATTATGATTAAAACAACAATTTGGTGAACATAATGTTGTTTTCCTATTCAAACAAAACAAGAAAAAAATAATTAAAAAAACCATAAAATAAGGAAATAATAATCATAATAATAATCACTCCCCTTCATAACACTTATATTTTTCATTCTATCTTAACATACACAAACTTTTATTTTTAAAGTTGTTGTTTTTTTTTTTGATAACATTTTTAAAGCTGTTTTACATAAGAAAACTCCCACTTTTTAGAAACTCGCTTCGATTTTCATCTAAGCAGACATAACATAACTAAAGTTTATTGGTGATGTTAACTAGACAGGCAAATGAAAAAATTATAAGTTCCTCGATTACAAACAAGTTATAAAGTCATAAGAAGAATTATTAGAGTTACCAAAAAAAAAAACTTAACATTAATATCTTGTGTGAACATCTAATTTTGTCCCAAACATTAAAAAAGGACAAAAATAAAAAAATAAAGGCAATGCTTAAATAGTCTAAGGGGCATTTCGTATGCGTCATTTTTTAAGATTCTCGAGAAATTAAATTTTTCTAAATTTTAAATTTTCAGATATTATCATAAACTGAATGTAAAAATCATATTTTTGAAAATTGAGATTCTCGGACAAATTTTTTTTCTTCCTCTACCAAACGCTCCCTAAGGGCTTTGTTTTTCTCCTTCCACATGAGAGGAGAAATTTTCCTACACGCACATGACACATGTTTAAGGTGAGTCTCACTGTTAAAAATTAAAATAAATAAAGTAAAGCACATAAATCGTATTATGATGTGAAAAATACTTTCTGCAATAATATGAAAAAATATTTTTCCTTAATCTAATTATGCTTAAATAAGAAAACGATCAAACATAGAGAGAAATTTATAATAAATGTTCTTTTAAAGTTAATAAATATTCATAATAAATGAATATGCATTTTTTTTGGAAAGTAATAAATATGAATTTAAACATAGGTTTTATGTTTATCATGTTATAAGAAATAAAATTATCTTCTACATATATATAAAGGGAAAAATGTTTCTGCAATTAATGCAGATAAGTTATCTGCATTTATTCCCAAAACGACGTCGTTTTGGTATTGAAATCTCAAAAAATTATAAATATAAAGACTATTATAACCCTGAAATAAATTAAAATTACAAAAACACCATGAATTCCGCCTCAAAACGACGTCGTATTGACTTACTACAGATAACTTATATGCAGTAACTGCAGAAAAAATGAACCCATATATGAAAATATATAAGATCTATATTTTCTCTTTCTCTTTTTCTTTTTCACATGGCGTCACATATTTTGTATGTCCAACATATTTTATATATACGTGTGTAGGAAATAAAATTATCTTCTAAAATATTAAATCCTTAAGCATATTATTCGTCACCCATATCTTATATATATGACACATTCCTTACTCACTAAGAATGTGGTGTCAGCCAGTCCAATACGACATGAGATAAGATAAACGACCAAAGCAACCGAAGGTGATTTTGGTAGAAGCGTTAGTTTGACCCCGTTTATATTCTATGCTCTGCCCAACACCAATGGGCATAGACTGAAACAGAAGCACGATGGAGTTACAAGCCTTGCCGGAGGGATGCATCGCTCACATACTATCATACACCACTCCTGTGGATGTATGCAGTCTCTCCCTCATTTCCAAGGCCTTTTGTTCCGCAGCTGAATCCGATTCTCTTTGGGATCGTTTTCTTCCCTCCGATTTGGTCTCTATCATTTCCGAATCTTCATCCTCTTTGCTCGCTACCTCTTCCTCTAAGAAGGCTCTCTATCTTGCTCTCTCCGATCATCCCATCATCATCGACCATGGTACAAAGGTATGCTATCTTCTTTCCTAATTAAAATTAATTTACCCTCACTTATCATTATGGATTCAAACCTTCACTTGAACCACACCAAATAATATTATGATACATGAATAGGAGGTTAGGTTGCATCTCATAACTCTGTCTATTGATGTTAGATCTGGTTCATTTCCAGGGACCGAATCTCATTCATTCAGTACATTTACTTTCAAATTAACAAAGAATTCAGTATTCCTTATGAAACATTCTTTTCTTATTTACCTCAGTAAGATCTAAAAAATATAACAAAAAACAATCTGATTCATTAGTCCCAACCAATGCTTCTTTCTTCTTTTCTGAGGTAGGAATTACCAAAGCTCTTATTGGTTTTGGATGTTTGCTAATTGATAAATTGTTTTGTAGTTTATTTATTTTGAATTTAAGTGTGGTTCAGAATGTTAAGCTTTTGGTTTGTGAAATCTCAATGCAGAGCTTTCAATTGGAGAGAAAAAGTGGGAAAAAGTGTTACATGCTTTCCGCAAGAGACCTCTCCATTATCTGGGGTGATACTCCTGAGTATTGGAACTGGATAACCTTGCCGGGGTCCAGGTCAGCATTTATTGAGGTTTTTGTTTTACTACTTACTGTGGATGTTTTTTTGTTTTTTGTTTCCGTACCACATGTCATTCTTCTATTTCCTTTGCACAACTGTTGAACAGGTTCGAGGAAGTTGCTGAACTTGTACAAGTGTGCTGGTTTGAAATTCGTGGGAAGATAAATGCCCATGAGTTGTCGTCAGACACTAATTATGCAGCTTTTCTTGTATTCAAGATGATCGATGCAAGTGGGTTTCACTATTGTCCCGTGGAGTGTTCCGTAGGTACATTTGGAGGCCGTGGCTGTACCAAAAATGTCTGTTTGGACCCAAACTTAGAAGAGACGCAACTCGATGCTAGATTCAAGGGCTTGCAACGTCCAAGTGTGAGAAGCGACGGTTGGTTGGAAATTGAGATGGGGGAGTTCTTCAATTCAGGTGTAGAAGATGAAGAAGTGGAGATGAGTGTTAAGGAGACAGAGAGTAATTGGTGGAAGCATGGTTTCTATCTTCAAGGAATTGAAGTTAGGCCTAAATTGTCTGTTCATAAACACAATGACCCAATAATAGGAGTTGGGCCTAGCTACCGCCCTAGGAGGGTCCTGCAAAAATGGGGTGACAAACTAAAAAATATATGGAATCGTGGTTAATTTTTACAAATTGCGAGAGGCTTAATTTATATATGGAAAAATATTTTCTCATGTTGCATGAGAATTCAATTTTTATGTTGTTACTTTTCGATTTGCGTGCAAAACTTTTATTTTTTCTCTTTTTAATAAATATGGGGCCACCACTAGTTGAGTCACAACATGACATGAGAATTCAATTCTCATGCAACATGAGAAAATCAAATCCCTTTATATATACACTGCAAATAAAGTGGTCAGTTACTTCGGGTGTGCATGACAACCATTCTATTCCCTAGCACTGTTTCTGAAAAGAAACAATTCTTTTCTATTTCTGTGCCATGGAACAGTTTCTGAGAAAAAAAAAGTGTTTGATAACATGTCTTATTTTTATTCCGAGAATGAGAATCGTGTTTGATAACACAACAAATAATATAATAAATAATAATTCCTATTAAAATAAATAAATTCTGGATCATCACTTTCCTTTCCACATAGTGTGGTTGTGGTGGCGGCGGCAGCGGTACGGTAGTGGTGGTGGCAGTGACGTGGTGAAGATATTGGTGGTGGTTGAGACGGCAGTGGATGCGACGATGACATTGGTAATGGTGGCAGCGGTCGTCGTAGTGGTGGGGATGGTGGTGGTGGAGGTGACGACAGTGGTTGCGACAATGGTGGTGGGTATGGTGGTTGGTGGCGGCAACAATAGTAGTAGTGGCATGGTGGTGGTGGTGGTGGTAGTGGCTGCGGCGGTGGTGGTAGGTGACAGTGGTGGTGGTAGTGGTGGCAATGGCGTGGTGATGGTAGTGATGGGGGTGGTGTAATGGTGGCGATGGTGGTGGTGGTGACGGTAATGGCAGTGACGATGGTGGTGGTGGTTGGCAGCGGCGGCAGCGATGACGGTGGTGGTGACGGTAGTGGCTGCGGCAATAGTAGTGGTGGTTGGTGACGTGGTGGTGATGGTAATGGTGGCGTCGTGGTGGTGGTGGTAGTGATGGCGATAGGGGTGGTGGCAGTGGCGTGTGATGACGATGGTGGCGGTAGTGGTGATGGTGGTGGTGACGGTGATGGTGGTGGTGACAGTGATAGTGGTGGTGATGGTGGCGACGGCGGCGGCAATTGTGGTGGTGGTGATGGTGGTGATAGATGGAAGTGGTGGTGGCATCGTGGTGGCGAGGGGTGGTGACGATGACACTAGTTGTACGATGGTGGAGAGTGATTGAGAGGGATAAATGTTTCTCATTTTGTGTCCCGGAACAAAAAAAGCAGTTTTTTTTTTATTCTTTTTTCTGTTCTCTAGCACAAAAATTAAACCGGTTCATCCCGGGAACAAAAAATTAAACCGATTTTACCAAACGAGTTTCTTATTCATTTTTGTTCTCAGGAACAGAAATTAAAAAAGAATTGATTCTGAGAAGGTTGTCATACACACGCTTCATCTTTTAGCTAGAATGATTATGTAAGTGTTATTAATAATCATCGCTTACTCTTATAATATGTTTTGATTTTGAAATAAATAATTTTTCGTTTTTTTTTAAAAAAGTTACATCTTTGATATTGCATGTGTCAGTAAGCTTTCATATTTGTTTTCACACGAAAATGTTATGTGCACATTTTAAAATTTATATATTCGCATATAATGAAGTGAAAAGAATCAAAGTTCATATCGCCAAGCATTAGAATTGAGGAGATTTTAAATGCTATATCACTATATTTCTATCTCGGCATATGTGACGAATCGGTATAAGATCGAGAAGTTTTAGATGAAATTTTTGTCATTGATTTACTTACATCTAATAAATTGCATATTTAGTAATCATAGCAGGTAGATATAAATAGAATTAAAGAATAAGATTTAAAGTGTAATTTAGACTGATGTAAAATAATTCTGACCATATGTCCTGATCAGCATCATTTTATTGCAGTGTAAGTTACTATCTCAATTTTAATCATTAATTTTATTTATATCTAACGGTTCTTATTTATTAGATTTTTGAGCTATTAAATATAAGTAAATCAATGATACAGATTTGGTGTAAGATTTCTTATTCTTACATCAATATAAAAATATCTTTTATATATATATATATAGGGATAAAATTCGTTTACAAACTTTTTTTGCAAATTACACTAAGTACGACCGGTCGTACATTGCATGATTAAAGTATGACCAGTCGTACTTAGTGTAGTTTGTAAACAAAAAAATTTGTAAATATAACCTGTCATATATATATATATTAGAATTTTGACCTAGTGAACTTAAAAATATTTTTTAAGGATCAAACTTTTGACCTTTTCATCATTGTGATATGTACTCGTTGGAAGGGCCAGTAAAACGGGCTTAGCTCGGCAGCCCGATCAACTCAGTCCGCCAAATGGGACGTGACAAAATGAGTTTTATAACCTATTCTCAAAAGCAAGGCACATTGGATTGGCTCTTTTTTAGTAGGTTGATGGCGGGGCGGGTTAGTGTAAAACATGTTCGGAGCAGTGGGCTAATTTAGCCCGCCAGGAAAACGGGGCGGGGTGGGCCGAGTTTTTCAGCCCACTCTCAAAAGTAGGGGGACTAGCTCGTTATTTGACAGATTGATGGTTGGGCAAGGCGGGATGGGGGACTCATTTTGCCACCTCTACCCATTGTGTATGAATATATTAGTTTGATGTAAGACTTGAAAGTCTTACTCTCCATCTTAGCTATTGATTTCCATCAATTTAATATTATCATTTATTTAAAATTAATAATTAATTAATTACTATAACTCAATGAACTATAACTCTTAGATGGACAGAAATCAACGATTAAGATAAAGAGATAGATTTTTAAATCTTACATCAGAGTCAAAATATCTCTCCCATTATTTTTAATATATGTTTGACAATATCTTTGTACATTTAGATTTATATATGTAACATTTAAGTTCTCCTATTAAAAAAAATAAAAATATGAGAAAAATATATCAAACATATCCGAATAAAAAAGAAAGAAATAATTTGAGGAAAAAAAAGAAAAATAATAGAAGAAAAAACAAAACCAAACATATTGTAAAGTTTGAAGCCAATTCAATTTTATTTTTTTTCTTTTAAAATTATATAAATCATGTTAAAATTTTAAATTATAAAGGAAAATTTAAAAATGTACACAGCAATTTAACTAACTTCTTTGTACACGGTTATTTAAACAATTTGCTATGCTATAATTTTTTTTTTAAGAAGGTTATACTTACCACCAAAAAAATTTACAACCTTTACAACTAATCTAATTACCAATGATTTCCGTTAATCTAACGATTATAATTTATTAGAAATTATTAATTAATTAATAAATGCGACTCAATAATTTCCATAAATTATAACAGTTAAATTGACGAAAATCAATGATGATTAGGTTGACTGTAAAGGTTGTAAACTTTTTTGGTGGTAAGTATATCCTTCCCCAATTTTTCTCTTTCTCTTTTTTACCAATTTTTTTTTTCTCTTAGAAATAAACTCACCATTTTGTAGGGTTAGAAGAAGATTATACAAAATCTTACAGTTATTTAATCACAATACATTAAAATTAAATTAACTGCTCTTATTTAATTAATTATTTTAATTTAATTTTTAATTATTCTTTAAAAGTAAAATTTTTTGGATTTAAATAATCTTAAATTTTCTCTTAATCTTTAAAAATTAAATTATATGTTTTTCTTTAAAACATAAAAACTAATAGTATAAAATTATTAAGAAAAAATAATTATAATTTTAAATAACATAATTTTGTGTCTTTTTTTTGAAACTATGTTGCTTTGATATATTTTTAGTAATTTTTTACATTTTCTCTTTTTTATAAAATTATGAAGAAAAAGAAAGTAGATGAGAGAGAATGTAAAAATACGTCAAAACGATATAGTTTCATTAAAATGACACAAAGTTGTGTTATTTAAAATGAAAATTATTTTTTCCATTAAATTAAAGAATTAATATAAAAATTATATTGTTATTTAAATGTATAAATAAATAAATAAATAAATATATTACACCAAAACTAACCTTTGTTATGAGTAAATCAGATGGTTGCTGTTTACCAAAAAAATAAAATAAAATTAGATGGGTGGTTACTTACACGTGTTGGACAAATAAAAAGGAGAAAAAAAAAACATAAAAAGTATGCAATAGTACACAGAACTAATGTTCGTTTCTTAGCACGGTGGGTTACTGGGTTTTATAAATCAACAATCGGTGTGGTGTGTGTAAAGGGGTGTGTGTGTCTCTCTCTCTCTCTCTCTCAGAAAAAAGGATGGATTTTCAGGCTTTACCAGAAGGATGCATCGCTACCATACTATCTTATACGACTCCTGCTGACGTGTGCAGGCTCTCTGTCGTTTCAAAGATTTTCTGTTCTGCTGCTGAATCCGACGATGTGTGGAATCATTTTCTCCCTTCCGATGCCGATATCATCATTTCCCGCGCCGATTCCGAATCTACTTCGCTTGCTAACTCTCCTTCGAAGAAAACCCTCTATCTCGCTCTTTCCCATCACCCTATCATCATCGACCAGGGTACTAAGGTGAATATTCTTCAATCTTCATTTCTCCTTCTACTATTATTTAGGTCTTTTTAATCATTTTACACTGATTGAGCCTTGAAACTTGAGAGAGAGAGACAACAATTCTTTAAAAGAAAAGGAAAAAAAAAAAAACCTGAATTGGTTGTTGTTGTTGGTTGAATGTTTTGTTGTCCAATATCTGAAATGCAGAGCTTTCAATTGGAGAGAAAGAGTGGTAAGAAGTGTTACATGCTTGCTGCTAGAGCTCTCAGTATCATTTGGGGTGATACTCCCCAGTATTGGAACTGGAGCACCCTCCCAGACTCCAGGTCAGCTTCATATGTTAGTTACGATTAGTTACAGCTTCCAATTTTTGGTTTATGAACAATTTCGTTAATATCACGGTTAGTGTATGTACACATGTATAAATACTTCATCTATGAATCAATGAATCACTCAGTTTATTTATTTATTTATTTTCAATTTCTTTGAAGAAGTCACCATATGAGTTTCTGAATCATAAGCCCCCCAACTATAACTCTCTTAAGTTATTTGCTGCTTATGTTATGCCTCTACACTTCCATCATTGAGATTCTGAGAAATAAATTATTTCTTGGCTATCAAAAAGGGTAAAAAGTCTCCAGATTGTATGATTTAACTAAAAGATCATTTTTCACTTTTAGGAATACAAAGTCTCATGAAATTATTTTCCCTTTCCAGCTTCTCTCATTTTCTCAGCCACTTGTTTATCAATAACCAATCTTAGTCTTTCCTTTATCTTTGTTGCTCTCGTGGTGTTTATCAATGACATCATCATAGCTGGATCTAATCCAACTCCATTGAGGGAATCGAGGCTTATTTGCACTCTTAGTTAACCTTATGTTAGATCACAGTTAGTCTACACCTGTATAATACTCTATCTATGAATCGATGAATCACTCAGCGTATTTCTCAATTTCTGTTTCAATAACCACTGTACTGATTTTGGATTTTTTCCTTTCTCTGACACATATCAATGTCATGCCTGTATTCCTGTCTTTGCAACTTTTGTGTACAACTTATGAACAGGTTCCCTGAAGTTGCTCAGCTTCTTCATGTGTGTTGGCTTGAAATTCGTGGGATGATCAACACCCTTGCCTTGTCCCCAAATACTCAGTATGCAGCTTATCTTGTGTTCAAGATGATCGATGGCCGAGGATTTCGTCAGAGTCCTGTGGAGTTATCAGTTGGTGCCTTACATGGCCACAGTACTACCCACACCGTCTGTTTGGATCCAAACTTAGGAAGCAGGCCGCACCGCAGAGTTGTGGGATTGCCACGTCCAAATGAGAGAAGTGATGGGTGGTTGGAGATTGAGATGGGGGAGTTCTTCAATTCTGGCCTAGAAGATGAAGTGCAGATGAGTGTTGTGGAGACAAAATATGGTAATTGGAAGAGCGGTCTCCTTCTTGAAGGAATAGAAGTTAGGCCTAAGGAAGACAATTAAGCAACCTAACTTCTTGTTTAATTCAATTCACAGAACTATTCGTAAGTCTTGCGTCTTAAATGGCAGAACACTGCTTGCAGATTTGAAGCTTCAACTTTTGAACATACTATGTGATGTATTCTCTTCTTGCCAAACTGCTACTCTCTTCGTGAAGTATAAGTATATGCATAAGTTATATTGCTTGTCGTAGTTATTATGACTGGTTATACTCTAGCATCCCGTTTAGTGGTGTAACTTTTTGTATTTTGGATATAAAGGCTTTGGGGGATGTACTTCTAACTATCTATTGTGATGCATCATGAATCTGCTGTCAATTATTTTTCAACACTCAATTATAAATACTATGTAATTGATCATTGATCGAAGACATCAATTCTATTTACCCGTTGCAAAACAAATTTGGACAAATCTAGTATCCCACCGGTTCACAAATATCTTGTTATCATTACAGCTGGAAGAGTGGGTGAAATCCAATCTTCGAACCGAGACATGACAGCGAGGGGGAGTGGCCTCTGACGTTTGGAGTGGCATGCTGGGCAATCTGGAATGGGAGGAACACGTCGGTCTTCCAAAACAGGGAGCAATCCACCCTCTTCATCCCAAAAGAAGCTTCCAGAATCTCCCTCTAAACCCACCTCAGAACCACTAATATTCGTGTCAATCTCATTGTTTGCTGAAAAGTGCTTTTCAGTTGCTTGCATTGCTTCAAACTGAATGGCTCTAATGGAACACGTTCGTGAATTAAGACGTGGCAACGAGGTAGCTTCGTTTGGAAAATTTAAAGAAGCATTGTTACCTTTGAAAGCCAAAGCTGAAAGCAGCAACATCGTATGCTGTATATTACCAGTTTACCACACACCGGTGCAAATGCTAGTGCAGCTACTCAAAGCTCACACACGTTACCTTTTAATGACCACAGCTGACATCTTGATCAGCTGTGACCTTTTAATGACCACACGTGACATCTTGATCAGCTGTAACTAATTCAGTTATGTTAGTTATTAGTTATAGCTATTCGAGTATTAGTTAAAATAAAACTGTACATATAGTTAGAATGTAGAATAGTTAAGACAAGTTGTAATCTTCTCTTCATTTTTAGTTTTATTTTTGGTAATAAAGAAGGGGCAAGGTCCTACAACAAAACAAAACTAAGAAACTACAGCTAAAGAAAGCCTATTGGACATATCCTGTTGCAGAAGAACCGCAAGCTGTGGTGGGGGGCTATAGAAAACATTAAAGTTGCTAAGCCTGTCATGAGGATGAGAAGCAAGTCACTCAGCACAACTATTGTTCTCTCTTTTTGTATGAGAACACTTCACAATCCAGTCTTCTAAAAGCCATTTTTGAATGTAGGACACAACTTGAGAATTTCTGGGGTCGTCATGACTACCATGAATCATCGAGAGATCATTCATTGCATCGCATTCTAATTCAATTCTTCTAGCACCGGTACGCCAAGCCATCTCTAACCCTTTAAGGATTCCCCAAAGTTCTACATCGGGGGGATTACATAAACCAATGTGAAAACTGAAGCCACTTAGAAAAACTCCATTATGATCTCTCATGAGATCACAACAACTAGCACGCTTTCTAATGGCAGAAGATGCACCATTAGTGTTGATTTTCAACCAACCTGGACTCGACGGAGACCACTCGCTAGGATAAAGAATACTAGGGGAGTGTCCAAGAATTCTCTTGTGCTTGTTCCTAGCTGAAAACATGAGAGAGATAAAATAAGATATAACATGCTTACCTTTATGCGGCCTGCGAAAGCTATCATCATGGATGTGTTGATTGCACCATGTCCACAAGTACCAGCACGTAGGGGAAAAAATGTCACGCCAATCTGAATGATCATGTCTGTTCCAAAGATTACTCACATTCCCTTTGAGCCAATCTTGGATATTCAAATTAGAAAAATCTCCAGGCACCCGGTTATCAAACCAGTCTTTCCAAATGTTTTGAGCATGAATGCAATCTCGAATAACATGAAGAAGGGTCTCCTTGTTATTGGGGCAACTAATACACGTATTTGGACATTCATTCCATTTTCCAGTTCTACCTCTCACCGGTAGTTTATTTAGAAAAGCTAACCACATCATGGTTTTTATTCTCTCAGGACCTTTCCAAGTCCATATCTTTCTTCAAGGGATGTTGTCATGGGGATCAGAAAAATTCATTAGTTTTCTATAAGCCACCTTAACCAACAAAGTGGCAGTGTGGTTATTCAACCAAATCAATCTATCATCAACATTTTTTACTAACTGAATGGGATATCCCGTAACACTAGAAACTATATAATCTCTTAGGAACTTTTGAATATGAGAAATATCCCAAATTACTTGAGGAGCCGCTTGAGCAATAATTTTCTTCAAATCAAAAAAATGGAATCAGAGCTTGACCTAAAGAACAAAGGTTTATCTCCAGTACCAACCAATTATCAAGCCAAAATCTAATGTTATCACCATCACCAATTTTTTGGCGAAGACCTGAAAGGAAACGATTCCAGCACTAACTAAGATCACGCTATAATTTGGAATCATAAGACTTGGAAATAACACCCCTTTTTAAATCTTGACCTCCACCATATTTAGCTTTCAAGACCCTCACCCAGAGTTCACCTTGGCCATTAAGAATTTCCTAGGCCATTTTGGGTGATCCCTAGGCCACCCAAATCCTTAGGCTTGTACATAGTGTCCCAAGAAATCAAATGAGCATTGTTGTTACCCCAAATAAAAGAACGTTGAAGTTGTTCAATTTCATCACATAAAGTGAGGGGAAGAAGCCCATTTTGCATATGAAAAGCTGGGATAACACTTATTACTGATTTAGTAAGAGTACCTTACCTGCAAAAGACAAACTCTAAGTTTTTCAGCCATCAAGATCTTTCCTCACACGATCCATGATTGTAGAATAATTGCATTTAGAGTCACACCATTGTTTTATAAAAGAACCCAAGTAACGACCAATATTAGTCACCTGTTTGTATCCCGTCAATGCAATAGTGGAAACAGTTACCCCTTCTCTCGTGTTAGAAGAAAAGAGAATAGTAGATTTTTGGAATACTGATACTCTGACATGACATTCTATAGAATTGGTTTAGGCAATCTGTTACCAAGCAAGCTTGCTCAGCTGAGGCTTCAGAAAAAAAAAGATGATATCGTATACGAACATAAGATGGGATAAAGAAGGCCCACCTCTACAAACTTTGATCGGTTTCCAAGTCCCATTCTCCACCCTTTGAGAGATTAGATGAGAAGGTTTTTCAACACAAAGAACAAGGAGAAAGAGGATCCCTATCCCTCTCTCAGGGGAGAAAGTGTCAGAAGTACCTCCATTGACAAGCACCTTAAAATTGGTCATAATGATCGGCGCCATAATGAACTCAACCATCCAAGAGGGAAGATGGATTTCTGAGATAACCTTGTGAATAAAAGACCAACTAAGCTCATCTTAAGCTTTTTCTAGATCAATTTTAATAGCCATAACACCCTTCTGACCTTTCATTCTAGACATCGTATGCACCACTTCTTTAGCAACAATAATGTTATCTTGTAAATTCTTGTTGGGGACAAAGCTAGCTTGGTTTGCAGAAATCAGATTCTCCATGACCTCTTTAAGTCTACCAACTATAACTTTGCTCATACATTTGTATAAAACATTGCACAAAGATATGGTTTTGAACTGAGAAACAAGAGAAGGCTTACTAATCTTGGGAATTAAGGCAATTAACGTACCATTTATATCCATGATGGATTGCGGATTCTCCAAATAGGATTGAAAAGAGTTATACACTTGATCCCAATTCTTATGAAAGAAAGCTATTGTGTAGCCATCCTCACCAGGAGTTTTAGAACCCTTAATGGAAAAGAAAGCCTTTCTAATTTCATCCTTAGAAACCAACCCTCTCAATTTGTCCATAATGCCGATATCAAAATGAGGCCATCTAGTAGCTATCCACTCCCGATGTGTAACCTCCTCTTTAAACAAGTTGCTGCTTATTAGATTAATAAGACCTTCTTCATCACGAACCCAAAGACCATTCTCGCCCTTAAGCTCAACAATTTTCCCTTGCTTCCTTATGATAAGAGTTTTAGTATGATAATATCTAGTATTCCTGTCACCATGGTTCAACCAATTCGTTCTTGACTTCTCAAACCATAAAACTTCTTCTTGATCGAGCACATCTTCAAGTTCAGCTCTAATTTTTTCCTCCACCTTCTCTTTTCAATTTTGATGAATGAGAATTATTTTCTCAAGATGAGAATACCAGAAAATCAACACTATAGCTGCCATGTCAGGGCGAGCAAAACTTCCAAGCCATACTCGAGTTTTGTTCTTAGGTTGTCGTAGCTCACACACCAACTTCCCAATCCTCTGCCTCACCCCTTCGTATATTGGATGACGAGTCTCGTGGAACTTCTTTCTTCTAGCTCTTCGCTTTTGCATTTTTTGTGTTTTGAAGTTATCTTGAAATTCTCATCAAATTCAACAATGGCGAACGTTTTTATAATTTACATTGTAACAGTATTTGGTTGTTGGAATTTGAATTAAAATTAATTTAGGTAAAACAGGGGATTTATTTGATAAGTAAAAAGTAGCGGAGAACGTGCTAGCACATGTGGGGCATTTTGTGGTACCACGATGTTTGAACGTGGCAGAATGTATGGTGTGAGAGCGTGCTAGCACATGTGGGCTTTGTTTGGGAGTTTGGGGGAGAAGGAAATGAAGGGAATCCAAGGGGAAGGGAGGGGAAGGAAGGGAAGGTAATTGAAGGGTATTCCTTTCTATTGTTTGGGAGTTAAAAAAATGCTAAGGGGAAATTGGAGGGTCCATGAAATATTTTTACAATTTTACCTCTTTTTAAAAATTAATATAATTAATATATTTTATAAATTAAATTAAATTTAAAATTTCTAAACAAAATTGTTTATGTATTCTTCACACTACTAAAAAAGATTATATTTTCGATGAATATTTTACGTTGCAAACAATGAAAATTCTGTCAAAAAAATATTTAAATTACATCAAAGGAATACTTTACAATGAAAGGCGACGAAAGCTTTATCCGATAAGTTTTTTAAAAAAATAATTTTTCTTTCAAAATTTACGATGGAAATTAGTTTCCGTCAAAATTTTTGATGAAAATGATTTGTTAAACATTTTCAACAACAAAAATTACATCAAAAGTTGACGGAAAAAAGAATTCCGTCAAATTTTTTGATAGAATTTAAATTACGTAAAGAATTTTGACAGCATATTTTTTTTGTCGAAATTTCTTACAAAAATGTTTTTCGCCGAATTTTTTTACCGAAAAATTTTTCGTCGAAATTTTTTGACATAAATGTGTTCCGTTGAAAATTTTGATAGAAATATTTTTTGTTGAAAATTTTGCCGAAAATATTTTCTATGAAAATGTGTTTCGCCAAAAATTTCAACGAAATTTTTTTCCGTCAAAAAGTATGACGAAAATATTTTCGTCGAAAACTTTTGACGAAATTTAGATTCTGTAAAGAATTTTGACAAATTTTTTTTCCGTCAAATTTTTTTACAGAATTATTTTTCGTCAAAACGTTTTACGAAATTTTTCAATGGAAATGCGTTTTGTTAAAAATTTAGAGGAAAATATTCTTCGTCGAAAATTTTGACAAATATGTTTTTTTGTCAAATATTTTGTCTGAATTTATATTCCATAAAGAGTTTTGACACAAAATATTCTGTCAGAATTTTTACAAAAATATTTTTCGTCGAAATTTTTTGCTAGAAATGTGTTTCACTAAAAATTTTAATGGAATTGTTTTCCGTTAAAAATTTTGACCGAAATATTTTCTGACAAAATTTTTTACTGAATTTTTTCTATCAAAAAATTGATGAAAATATTTTTGCTTGAAAAGTTTGGCAGAAATATTTTCGTTGAAAGTTTCAACGAAATTTAGATTCTATCAAGAATTTTAACTGAATTTTTTTTCAAAAAAAATTTATGTCATTGATTATATAGTTTTCTCATTTTAATTCAAAGGTTAAATATGTAATTTTTAATATTTCTTCCCTTAAATCTCCCAAATCGGGGAAATTTAATTATAAGAAGTAGGAAGATTTTGGAGGGTTTAGTAAAAATTCTCAATACCTTCCCCTCATTTTTGTAAACTCACAAACAAGGGAATGACTTAATAAAACCCTCTCATTCCCTTCCTTTCCCTCCAAAAACCAACTCCCAAGATTTTTTTTGAGAGTTTGGAGGGGAAGGAAAGGAAGGGGATCTAAGGGGGACGGAGGGGAAGGAAGAGAAGGGAATTCTTTTCTCTTGTTTGGGAGTTAAAAAAATGGTAGAGGAGGAAAATGGGTTAATGAGATATTTTTACCATTTTATCCTTTTTTTTAAAATTAATATAATTAATATATTTTACAAATTAAATTAAATTTAAAATTTCTAACAAAATTATTTATGTACTTTTCACAACACCAAAAAAGATCATATTTACGTACTTTTCATTACAAAATTATTTTTCGTCGGAATACTTTTCGTCGAAAAGCGACAGAATTTTTCAACCAATGAAAATTTTTACAAAAAAAAAGTTTTCTAACGAAATTTTTGACGAAACTTAGTTTCCATCAAAAGTTTTGACAAAAATGATTTCCTCCATCAAATGTTTTAAACGAAATAAGAATTCTGTCAAAAATTTTGACGGAACATTTTTCGTTCACAATTTCGATGAAAATGTGTTCTGACGAAAATTTCGACAGAAATTGTTTTGTTAGAAATTTTGAGTGAAATGTTTCATTCGAAACTTTCGACGAAATTTAGATTCTATAAAGAATTTTGACAGAATATTTTTTTCGTCAAAATTTTTTGTCGAAATTTTTTTCGTCAAAATTTTGGACGAAAATATTTTCGTTAAAAGTTTCAACGGAATTTAGATTCTATCAACAATTTTGACTGCATTTTTTTTCCTTAGAAAATTTACGTGAATGATTATGGCAAAATCTGGTTCCGTCTCTAATTTCGTCTTTAGTTTTGATGAAATTTTTTTGACGTATATGATTTTTATCAAAAATTTCATAACTATTTTTGACGAAATATTTTTCGACGATAAATTCTGTCGGTATTTGAGACTTTTCTTCTTTTGTTTAGGAGTTAAAAAATGGTAAGGGAGTAAAATAGATGGTTAATGAGATATTTTTACCATTTTACTCCATTTTTAAAATAAATATAATTATTATATTTTACAAATTAAATTAAATTTAAAATTTCTAACAAAATTATTTATATACTTTTCACAATCCTAAAAGAGATCATACTTTTGACTAAATTTCTACGTTGCAAACGATAAAAATTTCGTCACAAAATCATTTTTTCGTCAGAATACTTTTTGTCGAAAAGTGACGAAATTTTTTCGTCAAAAAATTGTACGGAAATATTTTAAGAGATTTAAACAATGGTTACATGCATAAATATTTTTACGGAAATAATTTTCGTCACAAAATTGTGTTTCATTGAAAAGTTTGATGAAAATATATTTCGTCAAAAATGTCGATGAATAAGTTTTTTTGTGAAATATTTTGGCAAAATTTAGATTCCGTAAAGAATTTTGAAAAAAAAAATTCCTTCAAAATTTTTTACATAAATGTTTTTAGTCTCAAATTTTGAAGGAAATATTTTTCGTCGAATTTTTTTAAAATAAATATGATTATTATATTTTACAAATTAAATTAAATCAAAACTTTCTAACAAAATTATTTATGTACTTTTCACAATACTAAAAAAGATAATATTTTTGACGAAATTTCTAGGTTGCAAACGATGAAAATTTTGTCACAAAATTATTTTTTCTTCAGAATACTTTTCGTCAATGGTTCAAGTACAGAACAACAGATGGTTCAAGTACAGAACAGACGTTGGATTGACGGAAGAAAAAGGTCCCAAATCTGTTAAATATCACTAGAGTTTCTTCTGTAACACAATAAGTTTATAATTGTTTCACTTTTCATATTGTCATGCCCAGCTCAAACATTTAACCAACACAACTAATTTCAAGACCCATACTTAAAAATTCAATTTCACACATGCACTAAGTTTTTTATGGCCAAGATTTATAACCAAAAAAGCATTAACACAGAGATAAGAGTCTAACCTTGTATCGGAACTCAAATATGGTTTCAATTCCTCTGTCAATAACCCCACAAACGCGACAAACATAACCAAGATCATCTTTTAAAATAAAAGAATGATCACAGTCCTCATCTTTTTTTGCTTCTTCATCGGGCAGAGGATTCACAGAATTATCCTAGTAGAAGTACAATTAAACTAAATTAATGCCAAAAGAACTCTTCAGAGAAGCTATTATTAAGGGCAATTCAAAGTTAAAACAGTGTGATCTATGTGATAGAGTGGCTCACTCTCTAGAAGGCTGGAAAGCAAATTACAATACATGCAAATGCAACTGTCTCTGGTTTTAGTAACAGAAACAACCTTCCTAATACACTTAAAGGTAAATTACCATGATATGTTTACGAGTAATTTTCCTGAGAAGAGAATAAAAGTATACTTACTTACTGCGTACATGTAAAGCTCCGTGACATTCATACAACAGATATAAACCAGAGAAAGAAAATTGAGCGAGAGAGCAATTCTTGACTCAACACAGATATTGGGGAAGCCGTTACAAATGAAAATGACATGGAAAAAGCACCAACAAATGAATAGAAGATAAACTAATTGACAAAAACAGTTTTTCTTATTGAAAATGAAAAACAAATTAAAGTAATCATACTTTGGAACATTCCATTGCCATTGACATCTCCCTCTAAATATCTTCTAGGCCATCGTCTTCGGTATCAACCTGATGATCTTCTTCCTCCTGCACGCAAACATAAACACCTTTATCTCCCCGAGTGTTACCTTTACCAGACAGACTTGTTTTTAGATCTTCACTTTCTCCATAGGAAGCAATGGGAGCATGACAACCCTATAAAGCATTGTTGCACATAGAATAGTAAGGATTAAGGATGTAAGCGAAACAAGTTGCATTGAAAAAAAGAAAGACCCAGCATCTTCTTATGAAAAGTAGTTAGCAATTTAAACCCAAATAGTCAGAATCTTGCAAAGCAAGCTACCTAAACCCAAAATTTAAACTATGTTTTTGAAGAATAAATGGAAAACCTCATATATCATAATATACTATTCAACTTTCAACCATAGTAGTTAAAAGTGGATTGCGGCCCGTTGCGGCCAACCCTCCCTGAAAAACGCTATAGCACTATAGTGGGTTGCGGTTGCGGAAATAGCGGAATGTATTAACATAACGTAGATACACCATATATATATATATATATATATATGTATGTATATATATATATATATATATGCTAAAAAATAAAAATCAATCAATAATAATAAAGAATTGCTCCAAAACAAATAGGAATTCCAAGAAGCCAATTAAAAGATCTAAATATTGTCAATATCCAAAACATAACAAGAGATAATATATCTCTCCCTGATAGGATGATTAATCAATATATCTCTCTCTGTAGGATACAAAAATTAATCAATATCTCTCTCTCTGATAAGATACATATATATATATATATATATATATATATATATATAATCAATATATATCTCGCTGATAGAATACAAAAATTAGTCAATATATCTCACTAATAGGATCCAAAAATGTGTCGGTTATATATCTGATTCTGATTGTATATAAATATGGTGGAATGGTAGGTAGACAAGAGATGATTGTATATAAATATGATCCTGATAGAATATATTGATATATAATTATATATATACATAGTATTTAAAAGTGGATTGCGGCCCGTTGCGGCCAACTCTGAAAAACGCTATAGCGCTATAGCGGGTTGCGATTGCGAAAATAGCGGAATGTATTAACATAACGTAGATACACCATATATATATATATATATATACTAGAGCAGTACCCGTGCGATGCACGGAGGAAAAAGATCAAAAAATTTGTCGGCGTCTGTCGTCGCTTAATTGCTAAAAGAAAGAATCGTGTTAATATTTTGTGCTATTTAGGGAGGTGAAAAGCTATAAAACTTTGTAAGTATCTACCACAAACAAAACTCTGCAATTAAAAAACGCCAATTATTAATAGGCTTAACAATTTACGATGCCGAAAGTTGTGGTATTATTAATAGGCTTAACAATCACCTATGCAAAAAGCAGTGATAAATTAATATAGTTGTTTGACTTCCAATTTTAAACTTTTTCCCCACCTATGAAGTTTAAATTTAAAATTTAGATTTTTTTTTATCAACTATAAATATATTTTAATAATTTCTAATACATTTTTTGTTTAATCTATAATTTTATATTAAATTCGAATTTATTATATATATCTTTTTCCCACGACAGGAATATTAAATGCTGAACTCTTTTCCTACCTATCAAGTTCAAAATTCAAATTGAGAAGTTTAAATTTTTAATAGTACATATTTTCTCACCCAATAGTAAGTATTATTAATAGACATAATAATTTTTCATATAAAAAGTAGTGAAAAATATCCATAAAAGGTTGTGTACTTTCTCCAAATAATAGCTTTTAGTTATTCATTCATGACATATTTTTTCCGTGTTAATTATACTCTTTCAATAAAAAATTGAAAGTTTAATTTTATTCTCACATACTAAATTAAAAAATTTATTTTTATAGTGATTAAATTTTTATAATCTATTTTTTACAGAATGATAGAGGTCATTTTAATTTTATTTAAATTTAAAATTTAAATTCTTTTGTATTATTATACATTTTTTATATGACTTTTTCTCTTTTAATTTATGATTTTTATACGTTTTTTAAAATTGGTTATACATGTATATTTAAAATGTTATTTTGCAATATTTTTTTAAAATTCTTGTTTTTTTTATGCAGCATTGATAGGGCTAACAATTATCCGTGCAAAAAATAATGGAATATACAACAAAAGAAAAGTAAAGGTCTTTTTTACTCATAATATACATCAAAAGAAAAGTAGTGGGACATTAAGTGAGCTCTGTGCCACCAAAATTATTGTCCAAATGTCTTCCCACCAATACAAAGTTTAAAATTCAAAATTCAAATTCAAATTCAAAATTTAAATTTAAATTTAAATAAAATTCGAAATTGAAAATAAATATTTCAGAAAACAATGAGTTATTATTAATTTGAAAATTCTAATGTAGAAAGCAGTGGGATATTAAATGAATTGTCTGCCACAAAAAATTGTTCACATAATTTTCTATTTTATTTATTTACAAATTTTGATTTTGTTTTATATTTATTTAATTTAAAATATTTGTGTTTTTTTACAAAATATTTTGGTTTTTTTAATGATTATTTTCTAACAAAATAGTTTGTTTTTTATGCAGCATTGATATGGTTAACAATTACCCATAAAGAAAGTAATGTGATAATAAGTGAGCTGTCTGCCACCAATAATTGTCCAAATATTTTCCCACCACTACAAATTTTAAAATTCAAAGTTCAAATTCAAATGAAATTCGAAATTTAAAATAAATATTTCAGAAAGCAATGAGTTATTATTAAATGAAAATTCCGATGTAGAAAGCAATAAGATATTAAATGAATTATTATTATTTATTTACAAATTTCGATTTCATTTTATATTTATTTAATTTAAAATATTTGCGTTTTTTTACAAAATATTTTGTTTTTTAAATGATTATTTTTTAACAAAATCTTTTTTTTATGGAGCATTGATATGGTTAACAATTACCGATATAGAAAGTAATGAGATAATAAATGAGTTGTCTGCCACCATTAATTGTCCAAATGTTTTCCTACCACTACAAAGTTTAAAATTCAAAATTCAAAATCAAATGAAATTCAAAATTTAAAACAAATATTTCAGAAAGCAATGATTTATTATTAATTTGAAAATTTCAATGTAAAAAGCAGTGGGATATTAAATTAGTTGTTTGCCACGAAAAATTGTTCACATCATTTTCTATTGTATTTATTTACAAATTTTGATTTTATTTTATATTTATTTAATTTAAATTATTTGTGTTTTTTTACAAAACATTTTCGTTTTTCTAATAATTATTTTTTAACAAAATAATTTTTTTTATGCAGCATTGATATGGTTAACAATTATCCATGTTGAAAGTAATGAGATAATAAATGAGTTGTCTGCCACCAATAATTGTCCAAATATTTTCCCACCACTACAAAATTTAAAATTCAAAATGAAAATTTACTTTAAACGAAATTCGAAATTTATAATAAATATTTCAAAAAGCAAGTTTTTATTATTAATTTGGAAATTCCAATGTAGAAAGGAGTGGGATGTTAAATGAGTTGTGTGCCACGAAAAATTATTCACATAATTGTCCATTTTATTTATTTACAAATTTTGATTTTATTTTATATTTATTTAATTTAAAATATTTGCATTTTTTTACAAAATATTTTTGTTTTTTAATGATTATTTTTTAACAAAATAGTTTTTTTTATGCAGCATTGATATGGTTAACAATTACCCATGTAGAAAGTAATGGGATAATAAATGAGTTGTCTGTCGCCCACCAATAATTGTCCAAACGTGAACATGTAGCATGGTTTTTATTTATTTTTTCGTTAAAAAATAATCCTTAATTATGTTTTTTGAAACACAAACAAACTAATTCATATGTCTTTAAATAAAATTAGCAGAATGGCACCACATTAGCTATTACTCAAACGTGATGTCTTTAAATGCATATGTCAGCTTTTATTATATGACTATTGCTATTCCATAACAATTATAATAAACAATTGCCACGTCTTAATTGAAAACAGTATAATAACCAATGGTCCTAGGAATACTAAACTGAAGCCACTTGTATATAAAAACCTATTTTATTTTTCTTCATCTTTTGAATTCGTGCATTGGTATACAAAAATGTGTTATATTCTAAGAAGTATGCACAATAAAAGATGAAAGATATATTGTAAGAATAGAATACTGCAAAACATTAAACTTTTATTGGTAATTACTCAACAAACGAAGATAAAATGAAGGTTTTAGAAAATGGAATGGGAATATGAAAATCGAACTGTACCTTTTTTTTTTTTTTGGTAAACCGAAATGCACCCTTCAAAATTAAGGATGTTTTGGTTCAAGAGCAGATATAATGTTTGAGAAGCGAAAATGTTTAAGGAAATATTGTATTTGTTTAGAGTGACCGTTGAGATTCAATTCAATCCAAAAGACTCTATTTGAATTTTAAAAATATGAAATAATGTTATTGTTTATAGAGTGAGCATTTAAATTCTATTCAATCCAAAAAAAATCTATTTTTACTTTTAAAAAAATCCATTTAATTTGATTGTTTAGACCTCTATTTTTAAAATTTGAAATCCCCTTGTATTAGATAAATTAGTTGGTTGAACTTGCAATAATTAATATGTTAATGATTTATTTTCTTTGATAAACACACTATTAATTAATTAATATATTTTTTATAATAAAAGTCAACGCAATAATCAATAGAATAATACATTAAGCTGGTACAATATTTTAATGTTTATAGGAATCTTAATTTACCATTAAAGATTAAGACTCTTCATATTTTCCATAACTCTTAAGTCCTAAATATTTATGGAACACTATGATGTTTAATTATGACGTTTCAAGTGGTTTGTTTATTAGCCTTGTCCATTCCAATGCACAAAGCAATAAATTGTTTTGATGATTCACATTTTCCTAAATCCCTATTAATGCCAAAAGACCTGTATAATTACTTGATGGTCTTAGGAATACTAAAAGACAATTGTGAACACATGCACCGCGTTTCGTTTTTCGACAATTACAAAAATAACGATGCAGCAATTCCATTCACTGCTATAAGCAATCCGTTCGTTAGTGTGACTTTTAAATTCCCAAAGCTATGAAAAAAGAAGAAGGAAGAAACAACAAAATAAACTTCATTGACAATTGCTAAAAAAAAAAACCAACATATAAATAAACGAAAAAAAAAGACAATTTATTCCAATAACTTTTCACATACTAACATCATCAACCGTCAAAATTGTAAAATTTCTTTAAATAATTATATCCAACATTAAAATTTATTTTGTTTTATATTTCTTGAAATAATCAATTTTTATTGGTTACAGAAAATAAGAACCCTAAATACAACACAATCACGAAACCTGTCTAACAAAATGTTAAATTCATATATAAGATGCAATCGTGAAGTTTCTCCATCAGTTACATGTTCCCTTTCAGCAGCAAAACCCATCCATGTACAACACGAAGACCCAAAGCCTCAAGAACTCATATATTTTTTGTATTGGGGACAAAAGAAGACACAAAACCATCTTCATCAGCGTCATTGCAATTCACTGAAGGTGTTGAGAAAGACAAAGAGATAAGCCACAATTTCGCGTTCATTGCAGATTTGACTATAAACGCACTGGATTCATATTCAAAACGTATGTGTTCTTCAAGATGTTACTCTAAAAGATAACCCTACAAACACATGTCATAAAAAATTGTATAACACCACGAAACCTCAATGTAACAACACGGAAACTCAATAATGCAACACACAAACAATTTCATAAACCCTATTGAATTAATGCAAGCATAAATAAATTGAACCCTTTATAGTAGCTCCCTCGAACAACATGAAAGACGTTGAATATGTAAATAATCATTCACAGTAGCACTTTCCACCCTATAAAACGAAGAAATGAGAATTAGTATAAAAAATGAAAATGATTATGTTGAAACTAAATCTTTGAATATGTTAATAAAGAAACCGTAAATTATACAAATAGAACAACCCATACAAAAACGAACAAAGAAAAAAAAACGTAAGCAAGCCAAAAAAAAGATGTGGTTCATATTCAAACGTACGTGTTCTTCAACATTGATTTAGCTCCAAAAGATAACCCTACAAAAATATGTAATAAAAATACGTCATCAAAACAACGTTTGTTAATAAAGAAACCGAAAATGATATCAATAGAACAACCCCTACACACACCAACGCAGAAAAAAAGCAGGCAACCCAAAAAGAAAAAGAAACAACACTTCCCCATTTATACAAACACTCAATGCGTTAATTTGGTGAAACACCATTTGATGGAATAAGTGTCTTTCTTGAACACAGCAAAATTAATAAGCCCAACATTTTCCAAGGTAGGAGGTAGTAGGGTTTTGTTGCATTCAAAATCTGAACCATAATAAAAGCTGCACTATTTTCACGAAAATGAATTAATAATAATTTTAATTTAAAATAATTCAAAATATTTCTAAAAGAGGAAAATATTTAAATTTAAGTAGTGTGAACACAAACCTCAGATTCAAGAAGAATGCGACACATCATCAAAGTTTCCAATAAACGGTTTTACTTTAGAATAATATAGATATATGCTAAAAAATAAAAATCAATCAATAATAATAAAGAATTGCTCGAAAACAAATAGGAATTCCAAGTAGCCAATTAAAGATCTAAATATTGTCAATATCAAAAACATAACAAGAGATAATATCTCTCTCTCTATAGGATACAAAAACTAATCAATATATCTCTCTCTGATAGGATACAATATATATATATATATATATATATATATATATATATATATATATATATATATCTGATAGCATAAAAAAATATGTCGGTTATGTAATAAAATAAAACTCCAGTGAACAAGTTACTTGATTTACATACAATCAAAATAAAATAATATTATAATAAAATAAAAGAAGAGAGAGACACTCAGAAGAGGTTACGTGATTTAAATAAAAAATATTACTTTTCAAGTTTTTGAATCAGATTACTTTTCAGATTACGCAGAAGAGAGAGACAACTCTCCATTTTATAAAATAAAAGTCTTGGAAACATACAATCAAAATAAAATAATATTATAATAAAAATAAGATTCAAAATGAATTGTAAGTCACGTGATTGATTTTCTTCCTCATCTCCATCTTAATAGTTTATACGCAGAAGAGAGAGAGAGAGCGCTCCATTAAAAAACGGAGAAGAGAGAGAAAACTCCATTGCAGCCGTGATTTGTGCCAAAACTGACGCGATTTCGTCCGCTATTACGGACGCTAAGGACGCAATCTCTTTCCGGCGCGGTGCAGAGCTATTCCTCGCGGTCGACCACCGCAACCCGCAAACGTTGCGGGTAGCGCCGCTTTAGCGGCGCTTTTAACTACTATGTATATATATATATATATATATATATATATATATATATATATATGATAGCATAAAAAAATATGTTGGTTATGTAATAAAATAAAAGTCCAGTGAACAGGTTACTTGATTTACATACAATCAAAATAAAATAATATTATAATAAAATAAAAGAAAAGAGAGACTCAGAAGAGGTTACGTGATTTACATAAAAAATATTACTTTTCAAGTTTTTGAATCAGATTACTTTTCAGATTACGCATAAGAGAGAGACAACTCTCCATTTTATAAAATAAAAGTCTTGGGAACATACAATCAAAATAAAATAATATTATAATAAAAATAAGATTTAAAATGAATTGTAAGTCACGTGATTGATTTTCTTCCTCATCTCCATCTTAATAGTTTATACGCAGAAGAGAGAGAGAGCGCTCCATTAAAAAACGCAGAAGAGAGAGAAAACTCCATTGCAGCCGCGATTTGTACCAAAACTGACGCGATTTCGTTCGCTATTACGGACGCTAAGGACGCAATCTCTTTCCGGCGCGGTGCAGAGCTATTCCTCGCGGTCGACCACCGCAACCCGCAAACGTTGCGGGTAGCGCCGCTTTAGCGGCGCTTTTAACTACTATGCTTTCAACACTAAGGATGTGCTTAGTAGGAGTATGAGTATCCACTATTTCAACGTTCACATATTCAAAGAATTACAAAAAACTGTCCTTGATAAGCATATGAATTGTATTTTTATACAAGTTTAAATAACGCAAACACCGTTTATCCTTAAGGCTTAGATGAGTGCCTTGATATCGAAGCTTAAATATATCATTAGAATTATGAAAACTTCCAATCATACTAATTTCTGTCAAAAAATTGTAAATATAAGTTTGCAGTATTAAATTAATGAGTATCTTGTTTCTCACCATACAACCTCGAAATTTTATATCAAGGCAAAACACTAAATATATTCATTGAAGAAAAAGAGTCAAAATTTTAATTAATTAATATTCATTGATCGCATCGCAAACACAAGCAAAAAATTAAGAGACATCGGCAAAGGAGAATTAATTAACTTACATCCATAAGCACACACGCGGTGGCAGCAGTGAATCGTGCGGATTAACGATGAGAACGGAGAACCTGAAATAGGAACGGGAGAAAGAAGGAGTTGAGCGGGAAGAAGCTTTCTGAGTGCATTTAATTGAGAATGAGAGTGCAAAGGAAGAGGAAAGGAACGATCCTCCCTCTCTCTAATCATGATTGTGAAAAAAATTCAGTTTATAGAACAATAAGATTGTGAAAAGATTTCAGTTTATTCTTTAACACACTCCTTCACACAAGGGTCCTTTGGGCTTGAAGTGTGTATATTGCACATGTCCAATTTTTGTTTACCTATTTTATTTTAATTTTACTTTAAAGTGAATGGCGGGATCGAACTTTTGACCTTGTAGTTACTCCTCTGATACAACCACTACAACCCAAAATCTTAAGCGGGTGTTTGGTAGATGGTTTTTAAAGGGATAGATGGATAAGTGAAGGTGGGAAATGAAGAATGACATGTTTGGTAGAGGGGTGTCAAAAATAAACCAAGGCATTGTCTTTCCCCATCAAAAACTGAGATTTGTGTTAATTGGTCTCCAAATCACTCTACATGGAAGACCACCTTGGAGGTGGTATCTTGAAAAAACTAGGAAAGTGATATTTTTGGCACCAACTACGCAAATGCCCCTCTTCAGCGCCCCTCTTCAGCAAGCTTGCTTCTTAAATCTTTATCAGCAATTTCATCTTCCTCGAAAGCTCTTCAACAGAATATTTCATATCCCAATACCAGCAATTAAATTCAACAGCAATGCTGGTTGTCTTAAGTCTTAAGAAGAACAGGAAAAGCATACAACAGAAGCCTGACAAAAATGGTGGGCTTCCACTAATTAAATTAGATGAGTCATTTTCAGTTTGACCTGACAACCCAAAATTCACTTGCAACTAACATGCTAAGTTGCATCAGTTTAATATCCACATCTCAAAACATCTAACCACCACTCCCCAAGTGCTATTTCAATTTTCAAGTCTTGTTTTCCAAGGCAGAGGATCGTATGCTTTATTGAAAAGATGAAATTCTAAGCTTTGATTTGGCATGTATTCATACAGAAGTAGTCTCTGGATCCCTCTTTCACCATGCAAATCACAGTATCCAATAAGCTCCACAAGATTTGGATGCTCCACAACACCAACAAACTGAACTTCAGTCAACCATTGCTTATGACCCTACATGACAGAAGGTAAAGAAAAGGGTAAAAAAGAATTATCCTAATATCACCATAGTCAGTGTTAAAAGAAAGCATAAGAAAAAAAAAACAAAAGGGAAGAATTATACTCAACCCCCACCATGAAAAACATAACAAACACAAAAAGCAACTGACGAAACAAAACCTCACTCCGAAACACACAGAAACTGAGAAATGAAGAACCAAAGACGAACGTTTGATTCCTTGAGCACGTGTGTCCAACGTCTCTTTGCTCATTGTCTATTTCAATATTTAGGGGTATTTTCAAAATTTTATCATATTTGTGTATCAATATTTTACTTTCAACTAAACACAGTCTCAATAAACTTAACACAATTTCTCTGGTAATATTTTAGTCTACCAAACAACATTTTTAAAATTTCCTCACTTATTTTAGTTTACAACCATTTTTCCACTAATTGTATTTACCTGATTAAAAAATATTTCTCTTGTACCAAATGCCCCGTCAAATATTAGGTAAAAACATTTTTAATTATTTATATTATTCTCTAACAATTAAGTATCAGTGTCACAATAATGACTGAGATTTTTCCAACCAAGGTAAATGGAAATTTTTTAGTTATTGAGCAAACAGTAGAGCATTTTGGGAAGAAAGACCGAATATATTCATAACTATGCATTATTTCTAAGATTTTTAATTTTTAACAACAACAGTCAAGGTTGATGAAATTTATTTGTAAAATCCAGTTACATGTTGATGCACCTAACCGTCCCACCTAGATTTTATTATACGTTTTCTTATTTTTTTCATAAATATTAATTAATATTACAAATCATAATTAATATATAATAATTGTGGTTATAAATTGATATCAAATTTATTAAATCAAACAAGACCTTTGACTGAATTAATATAACTTTATAAAAGTTTTACTGTATTGATGTAAAATATAAAGATTTTACCAAAATATTGTTTTCCTTTTCTCTCTCCACTTTACATAGTCTCACATGGGCCATGTATATTTTTATACGTGTGTTGGAGATATTTTTATTTTTATTTTTTATGATATGAGAAACCTCAAACTCATTTATTAAACTATCATTTTTCAAAAACTGGCTTCGATTTTCATCTAAATAGATACAACATAATTAAAGTTTATTGGTGATTTTTTTCTTAATACATTTCATAGGCGATGTTAACTAGAATCTCAAACGAAACAATTAAAAGCTCCTTGATGAAAAACAAGTTATACAGACAAAAGAAGAACTATTAGTAGTTAAGAAAAAAATCACAATATTAATACTTTGTTAACACATGTTTTTTTATTGGCCTTGGTCAACACATTTATTTTTATGAAATGAATTATTGTACATAAAAGCTATTCATTATTATTATTATTATTATTATTACTAATGTAATGATATTGACAAAATGAAAATCATTCTTATTGAGTTAGTACATAATTTAAACTATTTTTTTTTTTTAAAAAAAGTTAAGAGTTAAATATGTAACAACTTAGACTCGAGCACGCGAAGAATGATTGAACTAAATTTTTATTCAAATTATCCTGCGCGCAAGACAATGCTTAAAAGTCTAACTATGCTTAAATGAGAAAACGATCGAACGCGGAGAGAAATGAATAAATATTCATAATAAGTAAATATGCATGTACTTGTATTAAAAAAAATGCATTTTTTTTTTTGAAAAAAAAAGCATTTAAAGTTAATAAATATGCATTTAAATACATTATTCGTAACCCATGTCTTATACATAACACATTTGACATTCCTCAGTCACTAAGAAAGTGTTACATCCGTTCGCCCAGTCCCCTCGCTGACTTGGTCCATGCTTCGTAGAAATTTATTGTGTCGGCCAATATGACATGTGATAAGATAAATGACAAAATCAACCTACGGTGATTTTGGTAGAAGCGTTAGAATGAATGGACATGGAATGAAGATAATAAGGATAAAAACAATTTTTTTGTATAAAAAAAATAAGTATAAAATCATTTTTTATTTACTGTTAACTGTAATTAGGTTTATTGTAACCACAGTTATTACAACTATAGTTAAATTTCTATACTAGAGGAGGTGACTTCACTTGTAATTTGTAACTTTGCTTTTCTGTCTTTCTCAGTTTTTCATTCTGAATTTGTGTGGCAAGAGAAGCAGAAGCACGATGGAGTTACAAGCCTTGCCGGAAGGATGCATCGCTCACATACTGTCATACACCACTCCTGTGGATGTATGCAGTCTCTCCCTCATTTCCAAGGCCTTTTGTTCCGCAGCTGAATCCGATGCTCTTTGGGATCGTTTTCTTCCCTCCGATTTGGTCTCTATCATTTCCGAATCTTCATCCTCTTTGCTCGCTAGCTCTTCCTCTTCCTCTAAGAAGGCTCTCTATCTTGCTCTCTCCGATCATCCCATCATCATCGACCATGGTACAAAGGTATGCTATCTTCTTTCCTAATTAAAATTAATTTACCCTCACTTATCATTATGGACTCAAACCTTTACTTGAACCACACCAAATAATCTTATGATACATGAATAGTAATTAGGTTGCATCTCATAACTCTGTGTCTATTTATGTTAGATCTGGTTCATTTCCAGGGACCTAATATCATTTATTCAGTACATTTACTTTCAAATTAACAAAGAATTCAGTATCCCTTGTGAAAAATTCTTTTCTTATTTACCTCAGTAAGATCTTGAAAAAGAAAACTGATTCATTAGTCCCAACCAATGCCTCTTTATTCTTTTCTGAGGTAGGAAGGAATTGCCAAAGCTCTTATTGGTTTTGGATGTGTGCTAATTGATAAATTGTTTTGTAGTTTATTTATCCTGAATTTAAGTGTGGTTCAGAATGTTAAGCTTTTGTTTTGGTTTGTGAAATCTCAATGCAGAGCTTCCAATTGGAGAGAAAAAGTGGGAAAAAGTGTTACATGCTTTCCGCAAGAGACCTCTCCATTACCTGGGGTGATACTCCTGAGTATTGGAACTGGATAACCTTGCCGGGGTCCAGGTCAGCACTTATTTGAGTTTTTTTTTTTTTTTTACTACTTATTGTGGATGTTTTCTGTTTCTGTGCCACATATCATTCTTGTGTTCCTTATGCACACAACTGTTGAACAGGTTCGAAGAAGTTGCTAAACTTGTTAAGGTATCCTGGTTAGAAATTCATGGGAGGATAAATACCCTTGCTTTGTCGTCTGATACTCATTATGCAGCTTTTCTTGTATTCAAGATGATTGATGCATTTGGGTTTCAGCATAAGCCTGTGGTGTGTTCGGTAGGTACATTTGGATTCCGTGGTTGTACCAAAAAAGTCTGTTTGGACCCAAACTTGGAAGAGACGCAACTTGATGCTAGTTTCCAGGGATTGCAACGTCCAAGTGTGAGAAGCGACGGTTGGTTGGAAATAGAGATGGGGGAGTTCTTGATTTCAGGTGTAGAAGATGAAGAAGTGGAGATTCAGATAAGTGCTTGGGAAAAAAAGAGTCAGTGGTGGAAGCATGGTTTCTATCTCCAAGGAATAGAAATTAGGCCTAAACATTAACTCAATGACCCAATAATAGGAGTTGGGCCATCTATTGGGCTTTAGGACCAGACCCTAGAGGCAATCAATGAAACCCAAGCATCTATTGGATTATGTCTCTCTCTAATACTAATAATTTAGAATATTCCTTGTGTTTGTAATTCTAGTCCATCACTAGTAAAACTATCCTTGTGTTTGTAATTTATAGTTTGTAACCACTGTGGCAGACTTATATATTGCCATCAGTTAATGAAATAAGATATGAACAGTTCAATAAGACATTCTAACCTGTCTCTCTTTCTTCTCTTATCTTCTGTAACTTCTTCTTTCTATCTCTGCTTTTTCTCACTACCAGGCACTACCAAGGGTCCTCTAAAAATGCGGGGACAAACTAAAAATAATATGGAATTGTCGTTAATTTTTACAAATTGATAGGGGCTTAAGTTATATATACACCGCAAATAAAATGGTCAGTTACTTTGACTTTTAGCTAAATTTTTTATTTTTGTATGATTGCTTTTGACATTATGTAAGTGTTATTAATAATCATCGCTTAATCTTATAATATGTTTTGATTTTGAAATAAAATAATTTTGTTTTCTTTAAAAAAATTGTACCAGAAAAAGTTACACCTTTGATATTGTATGTGTCAGTAAACTTTCATATATTTTTTCACAAGAAAATGTTATATGCACATTTTAAAATTTATATATTCACATATAGGGAAGTGAAAAGAATCAAAAGATCATATCTGTGGAAGCATTAGACCGGTGAACCGGTCTCCATGTGCCACTAGAGTTCGACCGGAGTATGTAAAAACTCATGAACTAACGAGTCAAAATCAACCCGATCAATCAACAACAAATAAATTACACGTGATAACTTTTAACGCTAAATGTTGCTTTTGTATGGTTTATAAAGCTTTGTTCACTTCATATTAAGGCCCATGTGAGACTTCTTAAGTTTGGAATCTCAAATACAAGTACCTGAAGCACGATTAGAAGCTAAAGCAGGATTGGAATGAGCGACCTTTGCGAGAAGAAATGCTTCTGCGCAGGACGATTCTTCTTCTCTTGCAATGATTCTTCTTTAACATTGTTAGATACCAGAATCAACCGAAACAAAATAGAGCAACTCAGCATGCAATTTACCATACTTCTTGTTGCTCCCTTACTCACATGAATCATATATCTCATGGAATTAGTATATTTAGAAGGAGCTTACCGTATTGTATTCCTTTTTGTCCAAACCTTGAAGATGATCTTTCATCTCCTGGTTGATCCTATAATTTTCTTAGTTTATTTGGCAAGAATCTCTGGAACCACTGCTAAACTATTAACAACATAACCGATCCATAATTTCTTTGCAAAATTTTCTCCGAAACCTAAAAAGGCTTATTTTCATAGTAAGTCTGAAAACCATACATATATACAGGGCCTTTCAGGGGCCTTTGGCTCGGCTCGTAAAGGTCTGAGCTCGTTTAATAAAAGCTCGTGTTGGAACCAAGCTTGGACTTGTATAAAAGCTCGTTTAATAAAAAGGCCTCAGACTCTAATTCAGAAGCTCGGCCTTAGAGCCTCCCAGGCTAGCCTAGTATATAAATATTTATTTATACTTTTTATATTACTTGTAATAACTCTCTCTCATCAATTTATTTCACCCCATTTTATTGGTTTAACAGACTTTTTGAATGATTTTGTTCTATATTATGCTATTTGGATATATATTGAATTTATGTATATTTATGGAATTACTAGTGTTGTTCTATATTATCCTTCATCCTCCTTCACACAAACAAACCCACAAAAACTCATTCGTTCCACTGTGCACTGCTCGTTTGTGTCAATTTTTTATTTATTTATTTATTTTATTTTTATTTTTGTTGGCACTTTTTTTATAATGGGCTAAGATAATATAACCTGTTATCTACCTTCTTTCACTTTAATTTTATTTATTTATTGTAGACTTTGTAAATTATTGCTGCAAATTGGAAGCTAAGGTTTCTATCTGGAACTTGATTTTTTGTGAAATTCTGTTCTCTTATTTTTATTCTTTAACATGCTAACAGGCTAAGACAGGCTTCACACAGGCTTTTATTTTTTGTAAATAAACCAGGCCACATGCCAATATTATATTCGTAACAGGTAACAGGCTAAGGCCAGTCGAACACGTTTAAATACAGGCTTGGCCCGTTAAGATCAAAGTTCGGCTCGGCTCGGCCCGTTAACACCCATATATATATATATATATATATATATATATATATATATATATAGGGCAGGATATTCTTACACCGGTGTAAGAGTTAGAAGTCTTACACTCAATCTTGACCATTGATCCACTTGTATCCAATGGTTCAAGTTATTAAAAAATTTGAGCCCTTAGATATAAGTGGAATCAACGGATAACAACTTACACTGGTGTAAAATGATCCTGACCCTATATATATATATATATGTATATATATATATATATATATATATATATATATATATATATATATACACATATATATATACATATATGAGGTAGGATCCTTTGACACCA
This sequence comes from Gastrolobium bilobum, assembly GCF_033153095.1. Lineage (NCBI taxonomy): Eukaryota > Viridiplantae > Streptophyta > Magnoliopsida > Fabales > Fabaceae > Gastrolobium > Gastrolobium bilobum. The sequence goes on from NW_026899254.1 coordinate 308,717, forward strand.
GTGTCAAATTTCAAATTTAACACCTCATCTGAGATCCGTTAGATCAAAAAAGATCAATGGTTTCACATGCTTGCAAATCAGAGTCGTTGATCTTTTTTGATCTAACGGATCTCAGATGAGGTGTCAAATTTTAAAATTTGACACTGGTGTCAAATGATTCTCTCTCTCTATATATATATATGGGAATAACATCTATCCTTTTAAAGGATATAAGTTTATATCATTTTAGATCCTAACCGTTGATTTTCGTCCATCAATGGTTATAATTTATTAGATCAAAATTATTAATTAATTAATAATAAATTTGGCCCATTAAGTTTGACCTAATAAATTATAACCGTTGATGGATGGAAATCAACGGTTAGGATCTAAAATGATATAAGTTTATATCCTTTAAAAGGATAAATATTTCTCCACATATATATATATATATATATATATATATATATATATATATATCAACACTATGACGCCCTTAACACTTTCCAGACATCTACCTAGTTTCATTGTCTAAATAAAAATATTCTTCAGCTATATCATTCAGACATTCCAGACAATGTGATTTATTATTTTTGGGCACCTTTTAAGTAAAGTGAGTTTAAGACTTGTGATTTATTATTTTTTTATTATAATATTTGAAATTAATATTATTTTTTATTAATATTTGAGTATGTTTATAATTTTTTTAATATAAATTATAAATTTGCATATACTTACCGGGTCAACCAATGACCCACTGGTTGAACCAGTGACATAGTATCTCAAGCAGGTCAATGACCGATCCAGATATTACAACATGGGTTTTATGACTATCTGTGAGGAATATATATATATATATATATATATATATATATATATATATATATATATAAAGCTAATTATTAGTATACCGATATATGAATAAGAAGTTTTATAATTTTTTGTCATTGTTTTACTTATCTAACAGCTTGCATATCTAATAAATAAGAGTCGTTATATATAAATAGAATCAATGAATAAGATTAAGAGTGTAACTTATACTAATGCAAAATAATTCTAACCCTATATATATATATATATATATATATATATATATATATATATAGGGTCATTATCATTTTACACCAGTGTAAGTTACATCTCAATATTGTTCGTTGATCCCACTTATATCTAAGAGCTTAAATTTTTTAGTAATGTGAGCCATTGGATAAAAGTAGATCAATGATCAAGATTAAGTGTAGGACTTCTAACTCTTACACCGGTGTAAGGGTTTCCTACCCTATATATATACATATTCATAATTTTGACCTAGTGAAGGTTAAAGATCTCCTTAAAAATGCTTTTTAAGGATTGTTCTAAGTGAATACCAACCACGATATAGGGTAAGTGTTTGGGATATGCTAAAGGTGAATATGATTTGGTCTTAGTAGCGTAGGGAATGAGTGCAATATGGGAATGAGTGCAATATGTTGTGTATGAATGGTTGAAGTAATGTATCTTAAATAACTGAAGAACTTGTGGCCTCCTTTGCTATAAGGGACCAAATATCGATGAAGTGCATTAACAGTTGGGGAGGTTATGCACATAATAGGTGGTTATGCAAGTGACTTAGTGGTGTCATGCAATGCATAGTGGGTGGTTTTATGCTATGTTGCACCAACATAAACACGGGACACGACACACTGACACGTTAATTCTAAAAAAATATTAGATTTCGACACGTTAGGACACATTTGATATTAAATAATATTTTTAAAATATATAATATATTTTACATTCAATACATATAGCAGCCAATAATAAGTCATATAATCAATCAAATATTCAAATTTCATAACATAAATATAAAGAAAAAATAATTTTTCATGCCTTGTTATCTTTTCATGTCAAATTCCATAATATAAAATATTTGATATTTAAAATAATTTTTCATGTTTAGTTAAAGATAAAATAAAATAAAATTTGGATCCAAAAAAAATATGTCGAAAAAATGTTGACCGCGTGTTGGATTGTGTCGGTGTCTGACACATATTTTTCTAAAAGAAATGTGTCCATGCTTCCTTGGTTATATGTAGTGGGGGGAAGTTGAGAGAGAGTGGGGGAGTGAGGTGCTTCATGTAATGGTGATAGGAAGTGGGGACCTTTTAAATGGTTCATAACATAAGCCCCCTAACCTTACATTGCGCGAAGTCGGAATGCCGGGGTGAAAGTAACGTGCCAATCAAATAGTGTTTAATGTCGTGCAAAAGGATATGAGTGCTGGGAAAATCCAGGTTGTGACTGCTTTCGGGATTCAGGTCTATGTTGGGTTACTCGTTGCTCATAGCCATCTCCGGGTTTGTAATTGCTTCTGAATTTGAAGTCGAGTTATATATCAAACAATATTTTTTTCTTTGCTTATTTTTGTTTGTTTGTTGGTCGAAGATATCAAATTGAATGATCTAAAATGGTTTCAACTTTCTCTTCTTCAATTTTTCATCATGTTTGGACTTGATATTTTGGATCAGCTTGGTGCCATTTTTGGGTAACAAGGTTCTCTAATTTTCTCGCATTCGACTTGGAAAAAGACGAGTGCATATGGTCCTTTAACTTAGACAACAAGGGACTTTAATTTTTTCTCTTCCGACTTGGAAAAGGACAAAGGCTCAAGGTGCCTTAAGCAACAATGGCCTTTTAATTTTTCCGTTTCTAACTTGGAAAAGAATCGGTGCCCAAGTGGACATAGCTGGCGACAAGAGACTATAAAGTGTAGGTATTTAAAGAAGTGTAGGTATTAAAAGAAGCTAAATAACATTTTAGATATTCAAAACCACCTTCAAACTCATTTTTGTTACATCTAAGAAATCGAAAATGCACATTGGTCGTATGAGACCACAATCCTTTAGATAATGAGTGTAGAAACTCATTGGAAAAAAAAACTCATGAAAACAGAACCATATGGTTAACAACATTAGTTTAATCGATTAACCCATACTGGTGTACTCCCTTAGACAGTGTACTCAATTTTACACATCAACCCCCTCCTCATGATAACCTGTTGCCTCTTCGGTCTCGCGTCCTCGTGCAAGCTCCAAACAACCAAGTTATCCTCTAAGCCCTTGAATCGACCCTGAATGTGCTTAAAACTATCATTCCCCTTTTCTATGTGGCTCTTCCACCTCTTTTTCTGTTTAAGCTCCATCTTTGCTATTCTCACAGGTGTGGCATCAATGCCTTTCATGACAACACGAAAGGTGAATCCACCCTCAGGCTTAACTATATCCTCTAGGTTAGCATGATCATCCTCATCATTATCATCCACCTCAGCCTCAACCATGTGTGCATCTGGGGTAACCTCATAGGCCTCAAGCTCAACCTGTCTTGAGAATTTCCATACACCTGCCCTAGTCTTAGAGATCTTGCACTGCTCCAATAGATGTTGTCCAAACGTGGCATTATAGCCTGTGAGCCTCTTCAACCGCTTAGTCTCCATGAGAACACCAAAATGCTCCAATATCCTTTGAACCAGAAAAGAAAATGGAAGTGCACCTTTATGCTTGGCCTTAAACATTATCCAACAAATATAATGCCTCCAATTCACTTGTATGCCTTGACGAATAGCCCACGTGATAGAAATGTCACCCTCCAGCACCCTCGAATGATTGAAAGCTCGAGGGAACAATATGTGGGCGATGACGTAGTGCAAGATACGAGCATCAACACTAAGAAATCCCACAGTATAATGAACATCCTGCCCACGCCTGATGTCACGCCTCTTGGCCTCCTCCACATCATCACCCCACACAAATCCAGGAATGGGCACGTTGTTATCCGCATCATACTCCACTGTAGGCTGGGCATCAAATTCGTACCCTAATAACTCCATACATATAGGAGCAATCATCAGTATATCCATTCCACAAACGCGGGACCTCAACTCACCCTGTATATAACTGAGATTATGGTAAAAGACCCTCACCATAACCTCTGAATAAGGACACAACATCTCAGCCAACACTCTTAGATGTGACACATCCAACAATGCCACTATGTCAAATCCCTCCCTCACAAAGAATGCCGTATCCAATGACTTCGGATGACAAATGGATCTGCTATCAAAATCAGCCATAAATCTTGGATGCTCTGAGGGATCATTATCAAGAATATACCCAAATAGGAGATCCACAACCTCAATTTTAGGCTCCTGTGGCTCTGAAGAAGAAGGACGATCCTGGCTTTTAGTGGTCCGTCTTTCGCCATTGGTGTTCCTTGAATTTTGTCCGTGGATAGCTATGATGACAAAGGAAACCTACAATAACACATGATAATTTATCAATATCACAAAAAACAAACATAGAAAAAATAAATCAGAACCGAAAAATTCGAACAAAAAAAAAATCCTAAGAAACCTAAACCCTAAACAATATACATTCATCAAAACCTAAACTAAGCAACCATTAAAGCGAAGAATAAAAGTAAAACTTCATGCCAATCGAACCAAAGCACTACCCATTCAGTCTAGGGTTCATCAATCGAAAAAGAAAAAGAAAAAAAATCATGCAAACCGAAAAAAACATATCGTGTAAGATGAAGAAACGAGTACGTGATGTTGTCTTGTGAACCCACCACACGATTGGACGAAGATTTTGGACAAAATCACAAATTAGGAGCTTGAGGTTTTTGGTTTAATCGATTAGGTTATCACATTTATCCCCTCTACCAAATGGGGCTTTTTAAAAAATGCATATGGGATTATTTAATTGACTAAACAATTCTGGTTTAATAGAGTAAATAATGGAGTCAACGGTTAAAACATTTTTTGACTCTTTAATTGATTATGCTTCATGTTGTAATCGATTAAACATGGACAAATAGATGAAATATTTTGGGTGAAGGATAAAATAATTATTTTTTAATTGATAATGGACAAAAGGATAAAAAAAAGCTATCAATTACCCTATAAATAAATATATTAATCCAAAACTTACTCTTTTTTTTAATATATTAACGAGAATTCAACGCATAATATAATATAAATTACCTACGCGTCTTGCCACTTTAAACCAACCTTTGTTTTGACTTCTGATTAAGTTAGATCTTCCTTACACGTGTTGGACAATTAAAAAGGAGAAAAAATATAAAAAATAGTATGCAATAGAACTCATAACTATCGTTTTTTTTCTTAGCACGGTGGGTTTTATAAGTCAACAATCGGTGTGGTGTGTCGGTCTGTCTCTGTGTCTGAGAAAAAAAGGATGGATTTTCAGGCTTTACCAGAAGGATGCATCGCTACCATACTATCTTTTACGACTCCTGCTGACGTGTGCAGGCTCTCTGTCGTTTCAAAGATTTTCCGTTCTGCTGCTGAATCCGACGATGTGTGGAATCATTTTCTCCCTTCCGATGCCGATATCATCACTTCCCGCGCCGATTCCGAATCTACTTCGCTTGCCAACTCTCATTCGATGAAAACCGTCTATTTCGCTCTGTACCCTATGATCATCGCCCAGGGTACTAAGGTGAACATTCTTCAATCTTCATTTCTCCTTCTACTATTATTACTTAGGACTTTTAATCATTTTACACTGATCGAGCCTTGAAACTTGAGAGATAGAGACAACAATTCTTTAAAAGAAAAGGGAAAACAAACAAAACCTGAATTGGTTGTTGTTGTTGTTGGTTTAATGTTTTGTTGTCCAATATCTGAAATGCAGAGCTTTCAATTGGGCAGAAAGAGTGGGAAGAAGTGTTACATGCTCGCTGCTAGAGCTCTCAGTATCATTTGGGGTGATACTCCTAGGTATTGGAAGTGGACCACCCTCCAAGATTCCAGGTCAGCTTCATATGTTAGTTACAGCTTCCAATTTTTGGTTTGAGTCATCACTGGTAGTTATCATTTTTGTTTGATCACAATTAGTGTCTCTAGACCTGTATAAATACTTCATCTATGAATCAGTGAATCATTTTCATTTTTTTTTTTTTTTTTTTTGGATATGATATCGGTGATCTCTCTCATGCTTATGCTCATTTTGTCGTTGCTGTGATTTTCTTTCCCACTTTCCTTCATTTTCCTCCATTTCCCACTTCAAATTTCATGCGTTGAGAGCCCAGAACAGAACTTTGTTATTGAAAGAAAACACCAAAGTCTCCTCAATGTGGCCAGATCTTCACTGTTTCAGTCTCGAGTAGCCATTTCTTTTTCGGCTGATTGCATATCCACTGTTAGAGAGTGAGCCTTCGAGCAATGGTAAAGTTACTCGTGATCAGATCACTTGTTCTAAGTCTAGGAAACAGTTTCCTTGCAAAAATGCAAGTGTAAGACTACATACACACCCTCACCCCCTACCCTTGCACAGTTAGGGAAACTTTGTACTTTGGAGTTTGCCTTTGCCTATCCATTGCAACTTTCCTCATCAACAGAGTTCTTCCTTCTCCCATTTTGAAGAAGTCACCATATGAGCTTCTGTATCATAAGGCTCCCAACTGTAAGCTGCTTATATTATGCCTCTACACTTCCATTATTTAGAAATAAAATTATTTCTTGGCTATCAACAAGGGTAAAAAGTCTACATATTGTATGATTTTACTAAAAGATTATTTTTCACTTCTAGGAATGTAAAGTCTAATGAAACTATTTTCCCTTTCCAGCTTCTCTCATTTTCTCAGCCACTTGTTTATCCATAACCAATCTTAGTCTTTCCTTCACCTTTGTTGCTCTTAGTGTTTATCGATGACATCATCATAGCTGGACCTAATCTAACTCCTTGAGGGAATCATGGTTCATTTCCACTCTTAGTTAACCTTATGTTAGATCACAGTTAGTCTACACCTGTATAATACTCCATCTATGAATCGATGAATCACTCAGCGTATTTCTCAATTTCTGTTTCAATAACTACTGTAGTACTGATTTTGGATGTTTTGCCTTTTTGTGACACATATCAATGTTATGCATGTATTCCTGTCTTTGCAACTTTTGTGTACAACTTATGAACAGGTTCCCTGAAGTTGCTCAGCTTCTCGATGTGTGTTGGCTTGAAATTCGTGGGATGATAAACACCCTTGCATTGTCCCCAAATACTCAGTATGCAGCTTATCTTGTGTTCAAGATGATCGATGGCATAGGTTTTCGTCACAGTCCTGTGGAGTTATCAGTTGGTTCCTTACATGGCCAAACTACTACCCACACCGTCTGTTTGGATCCAAACTTAGGAAGCAGGCCGCACCGCAGAGTTGTGGGATTGCCACTTCCAAATGAGAGAAGTGATGGGTGGTTGGAGATTGAGATGGGGGAGTTCTTCAATTCTGGCCTAGAAGATGAAGTGCAGATGAGTGTTGTGGAGATAAAATGTGGTAATTGGAAGAGTGGTCTCGTTCTTGAAGGAATAGAAGTCAGGCCTAAGGAAGACAATTAAGCAACCTAAGTTCTTGTTTAATTTAATTCACAGAACTATGCGTAAGTCTTGCGTCTTAAAATGGCAGAACACTGCTTGCAGATTTGAAGCTTCAACTTTTGAACATACTATGTGATGTGTTCTCTTCTTGCCAAACTGCTACTCTCTTCGTGAAGTATAAGTATATGCATAAGTTATATTGCTTGTCGTAATTCTTATGACTGATTATACTTTAGCATCGCGTTTAGTGGTGTAACTTTTTGTATTTTGGATATAAACGCTTTGGTGGAGGTACTTCCAACTATCTATTATGATGCATTATGAATTTGCTGTCATTTAGTGTTCAACATTCAATTATGAACACTAGGTAATTGATCATTGATCCAACGCATCAATTCTCTTTACCCGAAGATTCGGTCCTCCCCGAGGGAAGAAGGGACAAGGGAGAGCTTAAAGCTGGGTTACGGGGCTTCTAATTGCTTGGGCTTCTGATGCGGGAGGTCTGAAAAATAAAAATAAAAAAATTTAGTGTTCGAGTTTTAAACATGAATTTGGTCCTTATTTATTTATTTTTGTTCTTTTGTTTTTTATATTCATTTTTATATTTTGATTTGTTGGTTTTTGGTTTCTCCTATATTAATGGGTTTTGTTTTTATCATGTTACGTGACAACAAACCATTTTCTTACACACTTATTATATATGTGGGGTCCATTAAATAGTGGAGTGAGAAAAAAAATCAAATGTGAGACCCAACTTGAATTGTGTGTAGGAAAATTGATTTGTTGTCATGTAACATGACAAACGATTTCCCCTATATTAATACCTAATAAGTGAAAGAACTTCGGTTCTTGAGCAATCAATATATTAATAAATAAAAATACAACTAATACCTTTGTTATGGACTCGTATAAGGGGTTTATTGAATGACATGCCGAGCAAAGGGCAATCCAAGATTTAAATCAAAAATAATTACGGATAGATATCCATCAACGGAGCTAGTATTTGTATCTACGGAGCTTATGGTAAAGATGACAAGTAATGAGGAGTCCTGCACCGTAGGCCAAAGTCCGATTGAATGAACAATGGGTGTGTGTGTGAGTCACCTGCGGTGGAGAGGATGTGCTCTGGGCACAAGTATGTAGGTTGTAGCCATGGTGGCAAGGATAAGTTATCAGATGAGTTCCTAGATGAGTTATCTCCTTTCCTTGTTAGCTATAAGGGGTTATATATATATGAATGCACTAGGAGATTGTGCCCCTAGTGGGTAGTTTGCAGGTGACTTAATGGCATGATGCAATGCTAGTGGGTGGTTATTGCTAGTAGATGGGAGTTATGAGAGAATGGTGGAATGAAATGCTCCATGTAGTGGGGATAGGAAGTGGGTACCACATAAGTGGTCCACAACATAAGCCCCCCAGCCTGGGATTGCGCATAGTTGGAATGCCGGGGTAAAAGTAAAGCCCCCGTGCCTATCAAATAATGTTTAGTGTTGTGAAAAAGGATATGAATGCCGGGAAAACCCAGCTTGCCAATGCTTCCGAGTTCCAAGTTGCTTTATCGTGTTGCTCGTTGGTTGTAGTCGTCTCCGGGTTTGTAATTGCTTCTGAGTTTGAAGCTAGAGGTGGTTTCTCGGATTTGTTAGCCTAAACCTGCAATAGATAAAAACAATAATAGTTTATTGCGTACCTGAGTAGGGTGTGAGAACCCTATATGATGATGTCTTGTGGGCTGATTAGGATCATTCAGAATCAAATGTTCAATTATTTTCCCGCTTCCGATTAACAAAAGGACGGGTGCCCGAAGGTCTTTTAGTAAACCATTTTTATTCCGGAGGGCCGATCTTCTTTAATAAATCATTTTTATCCCGGAGGGTCGGTCTTCTTTTAGTAAACCATTTTTATCCCGGAGGGCTGGTCTTCTTTTGGAGACAAAGGACTTTGTTTTCCCGTTTCCGAGTAGGAATTGGACAGGTGCCCAAGAGGCCAATTAAGGCGGCAAGGGACTTTGTTTTCCCGTTTCTGAGTAGGAATTGAACGGCTGCCCAAGAGGCCAATTAAGGCGGCAAGGGACTTTGTTTTCCCGTTTCCGAGTAGGAATTGAACGGCTGCCCAAGAGGCCAATTAAGGCAGCAAGGGACTTTATATTCCCGCTTCCGAGTAGGAATTGAACGGATGCCCAGGAGGCCAATCAAGGCGGCAAGGGACTTTGTTTTCCCGCTTCCGAGTAGGAATTGAACGGGTGCCCAAGAGGCCATTGAAGGCGGCAAGGGACTTTCTACTTCTAGCCATAATGTGATTTCTTTGTCCTTGAATTATTAACTCGGTGGATGTCTTGTACCCTGAAAAACATGAAACATGCAAGCTTGCAAGGAACTCGTCAATTGTGAGGGAATTTATTAAAAGATAAAAAACAAGACAGGTTTTAGTAAAGAACCCATATTATTATGCATTGTTAAGAAATCATTCTTCCTTGTAGTTAAGATGCATGCTAATAACAATGATGACACGCCGATAACTGAGGTTCAGATAGGATGAAAGTTGCTTCGTGTAGATATTCCAACATCTTGGGTAGATACTCCATTATCTTATGAGAATTACCGTCATTGCCACTGCTATTCAATTATCCATTGCTGGAAAGAGACTCAACCAGAGTATATATTTCGTTGTTTTTTTTTTAAGTACATGTCAAATTCAATAAAAGAATAAAAAGAAAGAGATTCTTATGAAAAGTAGCTAGCAATTTAAACCCAAATAGTCAGAATCTTGCAAAGCAAGCTACCTAAACCCAAAATTTAAACTATGTTTTTGAAGAATAAATGGAAAACCTCATATATCATAATAAACTATTCATCTTTCAACACTAAGGATGTGCTTAGTAGGAGTATGAGTATCCACTATTTCCACGTTCACATATTCAAAGAATTACAAAAAACTGTCCTTGATAAGTATATGAATTGTATTTTTATACAAGTTTAAATAACGCAAACACCGTTTATCCTTAAGGCTTAGATGAGTGCCTTGATATCGAAGCTTAAATATATCATTAGAATTATGAAAACTTCCAATCATACTAATTTCTGTCAAAAATTTGTAAATATAAGTTTGCAGTATTAAATTAATACGAGTATTACCACTAGGGTTAGCCTAGTGGTGTGGGGTGTGTACGTTAGGAGTGTGTGTAGTGTAGGGTGTTGTGTTCAATTCCTTGTAACCTCCAAAAAAAAAAAATTAATACGAGTATCTTGTTTCTCACCATACAACCTCAAAATTTTATATCAAGACAAAACACTAAATATATTCATTGAAGAAAAAGAGTCAACATTTTAATTAATTAACATTGATCGCATCGGAAACACAAGCAAAAAATTAAGAGACATTGGCATATAGGAGAATTAATTAACTTACATCCATAAGCACACACGCGGTGGCAGCATCGTGCGGATTAACGATGAGAACGGAGAACCTGAAATAGGAACGGGAGAAAGAAGGAGTTGAGCGGGAAGAAGCTTTCTGAGTGCATTTAATTGAGAATGAGAATGCAAAGGAACGATCCTCCCTCTCTCTAATCATGATTGTGAAAAAAATTTCAGTTTATAGAACGATAAGATTAGCTATCAACATCTATGAAGCACCGATACTCCTAATTTTTTTTTCAACGTATCCGATACGCGTATCGAAAACGTATTGTATCGTATCGACGAATTAACGGTCGTATCGAGAACGTATCGAAAACGCCGTGTTGGAGTCGGTGCTTCATAGATCAGCATCACAATAATGACTGAGATTTTTCCAACCAAGGTAAATAGAAATAGTGATTGAGCAAACAGTAGAGCATTTTGGGAAGAAAGACCGAATATATTCATAAATAAATATGCATTATTTATTTCTAAGATTTTTTATTTTTTTATTTAACTACAAGTCCACAACAGTCTAGGTTGATGAGATTCATTTGTAAAGGGAAAAGTATTGGTATTATTTATAATTTCAAATAGTGTTATTTTAGATGAAATAATATTATTTTAATATTTAATTAATTATTTTTTATTTTCTCTTATCAAATATACATTAAAAAACCATCCTTTTATATAAAATAACACAAAATTTTATCATTTAAAATGACAATTTTTTTTTCTTTATAAAATCCTGCTACGCATTGATGCACCTAACCGTGCCACCTAAATTTTAACGTTGTCTTATTTTTTCACTAATATTTATTGATATCATAAATAATAATTATGGTTATAAATAATATAATTTTTTTTATTTTATAAATTGGTATCAAATTTATTAAACCAAACACGACTGACTGAATTAATATAACTATATAAATTTTGGGTTTTATTAGTGTTATGTAACATAATGTAAGTGTTGTTTCCAACTCTCACATCAAAAGGGAGAGAGAAAGTGGAATGATGAAAGAGAAAGAAAAATATGTGGATCCCACCTCTTTAATGTGTGTGTAGGAAAGTGAAGTTATATTATGTTAAATGATAAAATCCATAAATTTTTTACTCAATTGATGTAAAATATTGACGCTTAACTAAACGATGGTAATTCAATTAATGCATAAAAATTAAGGATTTTATTAATCTCATTTAAAGGAGATAAGTTATCTCATGTTATAGAGATAAATTTGTAGGTTCCACCATCTGAAAAATAAAAAGAAAAGAAAAGAAAAAAGTGGCACAGTTATCAAAGGGTATGTAGGAGAGAAAGTTATTACATATAACATAAGACTAGTTTTTTTCAAAAATTAAACAGGTGGCTGTAAAACATGTATTCAATAGTTTACAATATTGTCATTAGAAAAATTCAAAGTCTTATTATAATTCAATAGTTTCCAAATAAAGTGATTTATAAAAAAGAGAGAAAGTTGTGGCTTATTATAAAAGAGGAGGGATATTTTTATTACTAAAATTTTTCACTACCTACTTACTACTCATCTAATTATCATTGGATTAAAAAGAGAATGTTAAAAAGTTTTTGAAGAGAGAAAATGTTAATCCAATAGTAATTAAATAAGTAATAAGTTAGTAGTAAAAAATTTTGATAGTAAGAATATGTGTGCTCGTTATAAAAAAGCAAAATATAGTGAGAGAATAAAAGCGTTGATTGACACGACATGGACAGCTGTACTGATACGAAAAAGATAAAGTTCCTTTTGCACAATAAATCTTTGATACTTACTTTTGCGTCCAGTGCGTGGCAAATGTGCATGACATATTCCAAACGAGCTATACTTAACCGCTAAGCTTCCCCTTCCCAGCCTCTCTATAAACTGAGAGAAAGAGACCGACCGACGAAGCGAAACAATAAAACAGAAACAAAGAAAACCAATTCTGTGGTGGTCATGGTGGTAGAAGCCGTCGACTTTAACAATCTACCAGAAGGTTGCATAGCAAATGTTCTTTCCTTCACAACTCCTAAGGATGTCTGCAGGCTCTCCTTGGTTTCATCCATTTTCAGATCCGCCGCTGAATCTGACGCTGTCTGGGATAGGTTTTTGCCCTCCGATTGCCACACCATAATTTCCCAATCTTCCGCCGCTACCTCCTTAGGTTTCCAATCTAAGAAGCACCTCTATCTCTATCTTTGCCAAAATCCGCTCCTCATAGACAATGGTACAAAGGTAAATAATCCTCTCCTTCTTTTCTCATTTTAATATTCTACTCTTTCTATAATTATTATTATTTATTAGAATAAAATTATCTAGTGTCATAGTTCTTATTTTGGCTGAGAATGGTGAAAAAGTATTATAATTGATAATGTGTATAAAATTAATTCAATATCTTTAGTTAATTTATGTTCTGTTCTGTTCTGTTGTAATGTGGTAAATGGTATGATATTAGAGCTTTCAACTTGATAAAGCAAATGGGAAGAAATGCTACATGTTATCAGCGAGGATGCTCTCTATTGTATGGGGAGATACTCCCAAGTATTGGAGGTGGACTTCTCTTCCAGATTCCAGGTATATAATTAATGCAAGTACAATATTTTGGTACCTTAATTTGATTGAGGAGAATTTAAGTAAATTCCAATTGCAGGTTTTCTGAGGTGGCCGAACTTTTGAGTGTGTGCTGGTTGGAAATTCGGGGCTGTATCAACACTGGCATGCTGTCTCCAGAGACATTGTATGGGGCATACCTTGTGTTTAAGCCAAGTGCTAATGGTACCTACGGATTCGAATACCAGCCAGTTGAGGTATCTATTGGTTTTTCTGGAGGTGATACTCGCAAGAAAACTGTATTCTTGGATGCTGAAAGAGAGCGGAGGGTAAGATACCAGATTGTTCCTCGCCGTGCTGGGATATTTAACCGTACTCGTTTAATGGCCGCTGTTGAAGCGCGAGCACCAGCACCTAGAGAAAATCTTGATGTTCAGTATCCAAAGCAGAGAGCAGAAGGGTGGTTGGAGATAGAATTGGGAGACTTCTTCAATGAAGGAGGAGAGGACAAGGAGTTGGAGATGGGTGTTTACGAGGTCAAGAGTGGTGACTGGAAGGGTGGCCTTGTTGTTCAAGGAATTGAATTAAGGCCTAAACCATATCATCCATAAATAAATCAAGTACCATGTGTGGGGTCTTCTGTTTCTGTTTTTCTTATCATGGTTCAATGTTGTTCTCCTTTCATTGACTAAATCAAATTATTGCTTTCTCAATGAATAATATCTTTTTTGGTTGTCCTCCTCTTGTTCCAGTACGGACGCTGTGTCTCATTCATGCGTGCCAAGCTATATACTATAGAGAGCATTGTTCTTCCAAACAGCACAAGGCTGAGAAAAATACAAAGCGATCAAAATACAGGAACGATGTCAATGCCATGCTCAATGCACTGCACATAGAAATGTCATAAATATGTTCTTTAAAGTGAATTTTCATATAAACATGTTAGGCGCATAATAAAATATTAAAGTATGTTCTAATAGTCTAACACAAACGATAACATTCAATATTAACGAAATCAATGTAATTCACTATTCACTATTGATGCAGATTTGTGACCTAGGTCACCAATGTCATATGTTTCATTGTTTCCTATATGCTTTAACTTTCAGAGAGCATTTTTACAAAATATAACCCAGACTTGAGAGGATAATAAAACCCTATAAGCTCATTTTTGGACTTATATAGGCATAAAGTTACTATTAGTCCATTTTTTGCAATGTATTTGAATATTTGGTATGTGAAATGACAACAGGAGTCTGCTAATTGCCACAATGTTAAGTGGTTGGATCTTGTTTAGAACCTGATAGCAAGTTACAATACAATAATATTTTGGTGTTTGTGTTACTTGAAAACATCAAAATGTAAAAATGAATCATTCTTCTTCACCTTCGTAAAACGATTACAAAGTTTAGATATATAGTCAATGATTAAAGCTTAAAGGTTTACAACAAATTCCTAACTGACTAACAAACTGAGAGCTGAGTTAGTTATTCTTCATATGTTGTGATTGGTTCCACGTGGCTTGATCCCATGTGAAGAGGAAGAGTAAGTTTGATGAGTTGGGCCTGGATCAATTAGCTTTGGGCTTGAGTTAGATGAGCATGACTCTGGTAAGACGCCCCCGCAAGCTGGACCGTGGAGATTAACGAGGCCGAGCTTGGAAATACCAGAAACAAAAGCTGAGGAAGACAAAGACTTGGTGAAGACATCTGCGACCTGATGAACTGAGGATACAGGAAGAAGACGAAGTAGGCCAGAACGAATTTTGTCACGAGTAACATGACAATCGATGTCAATGTGCTTGGAACGTTCATGGAATGTTGCATTGTGAGCAAGATATACAGCGGAGCGATTGTCACAATATACAGAGGCAGTGTGCCATGGTAAACCAAGATCATTGAAAAGATATTGGAACCATTGTAATTCACAAGACAAGCTAGCTAGAGCTCTGTATTCTGCTTCGGAAGAGGAACGAGAAACAGTCCTTTGTTTCTTCGAACGCCAAGCAACCAGTGAATCACCGATGAATACGCAGAAACCAGTAATGGATTTGCGAGTAAGAGGGCAACATGCCCAGTCGGAATCAGCAAAGGCTCGTATGCATAAAGAACCATGTGAAGGATAAAATAGCCCAGTAGCAGGTGCATTTTTCAAAAACCGTAAAATACGGTGAGCAGCAGTAAGGTGGTGATCACAAGGTGAAGCAACAAATTGACTCAAATAGTGCACAGCATATGTAATGTCTGGCCTAGTTGTGGTTAGATACAGTAACCTACCAATGAGTCGACGATAAATGGAGGCATCAGATAAAGGAGGACTTTGGGCTTGAGTGGCAGAGAAGGATGGAACAATTGGGGTAGTCATTGGTTTAGCAGCAAGGAGGCCAGCATCTGTTATTAATTCCAAAGCATATTTTCGTTGGTTGAGAAGTATGCCAGACTTTGAGCTAGCCACTTCTAAGCCAAGGAAATAACGTAATTTGCCAAGATCCTTAATGCGAAAATGTGCATGAAGGAAGTCTTTCACCCGTTGAATTTCTGTCATAGAGTCACCTGAGAGTACTACATCATCAACATAAATGAGTAGTACTGTGAAGGAAGTGGCAGTTCGAAATGTGAACATAGAGTGATCTGATTCGGCTTGAATATATCCCAAAGACAGAAGGGCAGAGGACAATTTGGCATGCCATCAACGACTGGCTTGTTTGAGCCCATATAACGATTTTTGGAGCTTGCAAACTAGATTCCCAGATGATAGACCAGGAGGAGGGTCCATGTAAACTTCTTCGTTGAGGTCTCCGTGTAAAAATGCGTTATCAACGTCTAACTGCTCAAGAAACCAGTTTTTGGTCGAAGCTATGGCAAGCAATGTGCGAACAGAAGTCAACTTTGCAACCGGTGAGAATGTATCAAAGTAATCCACTCCTTCTTGCTGTGTGAAGCCCTTGGCAACCAAGCGTGCTTTGTATCTTTCGATGGATCCATTGGATTGATATTTGATCTTATAAACCCATTTGGATCCAATCGTTTGTTTACCAGGAGGAAGGGGTACCATCACCCAAGTATTATTCAATTTTAAAGCATCCAATTCTTTTGTCATGGCTTGCTGCCAATGTTGGGACTTGGCAGCTTGTGTGTATGTGCGTGGCTCAATATGAGATGATGAGTTGAGACAAAAATGCTGATATGAGGGAGTACAAGTATTATATGAGATAAAACAAGATAAGGGGTACCTGGTGGGAAAGGTTGAATCACATAGATGACTTTTGGTAGCTGTGGAGAGCCTAACATGATAATCAATAAGGTACCGTGGAGGAACTCGGTCACGTGAGGAACGACGAAGATTGGCATGCATGATGACATCTGGCTGAGACGTGGCTTGATCTGAAGATATGGT
Source organism: Gastrolobium bilobum (assembly GCF_033153095.1). Taxonomy (NCBI): domain Eukaryota; kingdom Viridiplantae; phylum Streptophyta; class Magnoliopsida; order Fabales; family Fabaceae; genus Gastrolobium; species Gastrolobium bilobum. The sequence continues at coordinate 325,409 of NW_026899254.1, forward strand.
CTCATGCAGTGTATCAGTATCAGTAGATGAGGTGTTAAAGTTTGGAGGTTGATGTGGTTCGGTGTTGACAGGTAAGTGAGTTGATGAGGGATTGTTTATGATGAGTGGAATAGGTGATGGAATATGAGTTGGAGTTTGGATGAAGGTTGGGTGGACATCTGGTGCAGATAAGAATGAATTTGGAGGGTCACGTGGCTGTATGTTTGGACCAAAAACATCATAAAAAGGGTTGTTTGGTTGGTGTGGGTGAGAGGAATGTGATGGTGAGTTGGCTGATGAATGAGGTATATGAAAGGGAAAATGGGACTCATAAAACACCACATTTCTTGAAATGAAAAACTCTCTGGAATTCAAATCATATATGAGATAGCCTTTTGTTCCTTCTTTGAATCCTAAGAACACAGCCTTGCCGGCTCGAGGAGTAAATTTAGTGCGGTGAGACAACAGGGTTGAGGCATAACATAGACAACCAAATACTTTTAGATGTGTCAGCAAAGGATCCTTCCCATATAATATCTGGTATGGTGTCTTATTGTCCAGAAGAGGGGAGCATAACAGGTTGATAACATAAGCAGCATGGAGGATGGCATAACTCCAGAATGGAAGTGGTAGATTAGCTTGAAACATGAAGGCACGGGCTACATTCAGCAAATGTTGGTGCTTGCGTTCAACCAAACCATTTTGCTGGGGGGTCTCAACACAACTGGTTTGGTGAATAATTCCCTTTCTCTTATAGAATTCAGTCATAGCAAATTCTATTCCATTGTCACTACGGATGGATTTAATGGAAACTTTAAATTGTGTCTCAGCAAATGCAACAAAATCATGGATGTGCTGACGAGTTTCACTTTTGTGTTTCATAAGGAATATCCATGTAAATCGTGAGTAATCATCAACCACAGTAAGAAAGAAACGATAACCATTCATTGATGTAGTAGAAAATGGACCCCAGATATCTGTATGTATCAAATCAAACACTCTATTGGTTTTAGTCTCACTGGAATTAAAAGGAAGTCTTCGTTGTTTTGCTAAGTGACACACATCACATGGAGTTACATGTGCAGAAGGAATAAAGGGAAAATACAAAGACATATTATGTAGAACATTCTTTGAGAGGTGCCCCAATCGTCTGTGCCACAAGACAGATTCATCTGTACTGCTTGTGATAGCTCCACAACAGCCATCTGCTTTATTTGTATGTTGGGCCTCTTTATTGATTATCATGTACAAGCCATTTCTCCTTTCAGCTGTACCAATCATCCTCTGTGATGGGATCTGTTTGATGAAGCATAGTTCAGAATCAAAGGTGAGTGAGCAGTTAAGGGTTGTGATAAGTTTTGATACAGAAATCAGATTGACATGAAATTGTGGGATATATAGTGTGTCATGGAGAACTAAATCGGGAGTTAATTGAATGGTGCCTGAATAATAAGCATAAACTTGAGATCCACTTGGGAGAATTACTGAAAGAGGAGTAATAGCATGAATTGAAGCAAACACAGAAATATAATGTGTGATGTGGTCTGTTGCACCTGTGTCCACAATCCAGTGAGTATTTGGGCTACCTGATTTGTTGTTTCTTTCGGTTGTGTTTATGCTGGAAACTTGGGCCATGTTGCTCACATGATTTGTTGCAGGAGCATCAAGAGGACCAGTAGAAGGAGACTTATGCAGAAGGTCCATCAGCTGTTGATATTCAGTTTTGGTCATATGCATGTAAGGTTCTGAATTGGAGGCAACCGAAACATCTTGATGGAAGTTGTGAGAATCTGTGCTAGCAGCATTTGTATTAGAAGTTCTATTGCCTGTGTGATAACCTGGTGGAAATCCATGTAACTGATAACATGTCTCAATTGTATGGTTCCTTCTGCCACAATGAGTGCATATGCGGTTAGGTTGAGATCTGCCTCCAAAACTTCGACCTCTTCCTCTGTAAATAGGACCTCCTCTGCCATTGTTAGATGTGCCATTATTGAATGTGCCATTAAATCTACCTCCAGAACTAGGACCTCCTCTTCGGTTTGTGACATTAAAAACAGATGATTGATTCGCATCAGGCACATGATTATCCAATTTGAATTGCCTTTCTTGCTGAGAAACAAGTGAAAAGGACCTATTGATGTTTGGTAATGGACTTAGCAGCATGATTTGAGACCTTACAGATGCAAATTGGTCGTTTAATCCTCTCAAGAACCGTATAACTTGTTCTTGTCGCGATATTCTCTCATTCTGGTGATTGCTCCACACACACATGGAACAACACAGATGCAATTAGGGAGAGGTTTGAGATTGTCTAACTCATCCCAAACTGTTTTGAGGTGTGTATAATAATCAGCAACAGATCTGTCTCCCTGATGTAATCGAAAAGCTTCTTCCATCAAATCGGAGATTCGAAACACATCTCCTTGAGAAAATCGTTCTTGTAAATCCAACCAAGTATCACGAGCATGTTCTATCCAAATGATTGATTTCACTATAGACGCTGATATGGATCTTTGAATCCATGCCATCACCATCGTATCACATCTTTGCCAAGCAGAAAATGTAGGTTCATCTGGATCTGGTGCAGGAATGCTTCCATCGATGAAACCGAGCTTGTTTTTGGAAATTAGAGCCATCTTCATCCCTCGAGCCCATGAGTGATAGTTTTCACCATTTAAGAGTGGTGAAACCAAAACTAAAGCTGGACTTTCATTCGGATGCAAGAACAAAGGATGAGAGGGGTTAGTTTGTGGATCAGGAACGTGAACAAGACGCCATGAAACTGATTGAAGAAAATCAGAAAGAAATTGAAAGAAGAACAAACGAACGAAGTAAGAACGAACGAAAGGAAAGAACTCTTCGAAGCAGAATACCAGAGCTCAATGAGAGCTCTGATACCATCTCAAAATGTAAAAATGAATCATTCTTCTTCACCTTCGTAAAACGATTACAAAGTTTAGATATATAGTCAATGATTAAAGCTTAAAGGTTTACAACAAATTCCTAACTGACTAACAAACTGAGAGCTGAGTTAGTTATTCTTCATATGTTGTGATTGGTTCCACGTGGCTTGATCCCATGTGAAGAGGAAGAGTAAGTTTGATGAGTTGGGCCTGGATCAATTAGCTTTGGGCTTGAGTTAGATGAGCATGACTCTGGTAAGATCTTTAATCAATAACTGGACTTCTAAGTTTTACAACAAAATCACGTTGAAGGGACGAAGAACTAGGAAGTAGGAACAACTACAGATATGTTTGGTGTCTGTCTCAATAGCTTGTTATACTTTTACCTAGTTTCCTTTTATCATCTTTTCTAGGGAGAAGTTATAGGGACCTAGACATAGTGAGTTTTACAATACTCATAAATCATGCTTGTTGTAATTATATTAATTAAAGCAATTGGCTTACATTGCCCATGAATTTCTCCACCCAAATGATGTTTCTTTGGTTCCTATGGAATATTTGGACTTCTATTTACCGAAGAATATATCGGGTTTATAAAGAGCTGAATGTTCTGTTTCTATATTGTTCACTTCTGTTATTGGACTCGCAATGTTCGGGATGTACATGCAATAACCTATGCACAAACAACCCCCTCATAGTAGATTTATTTTCAAAGTCTGATGATGGGCCCTTTTACTTTTTTCCCACCCTCTGCACTTACTTTCTTTTTTCTTGTGTTGAATAAACCAATTATTGAACATCCATTATCAATTACTTTATTTGCAGATTTTACAATGTTCTGATTGGTATGATAATCCAATATTTTCATTTGTTTCACTGGTTTTCTGTTTTGAACTAATGTAGAATAATAATCTAATCGTTCTTCCCTTATGCTATGCATTGCAGATTCTGTAAATGAGAGGAAGTTAGGTATGGTGACATTTTTTGGAAGTTGATAATTCATAAATATGATGGAAACCCTTAGAGTCACATGACACTGCTCTTCTCTTGTGTTGGTGGATATATGGATAATCATAATTTAGTTTTAGATGAGGCTTCTGTTAATATAGCAGATTATCCATTAGTCATTGGACAAGAGTTTCCAGATGTGGAAACCTGCCGAAGAACATTGAAAGATATAGCTATAGCTATGCATTTTGGTCATAGCAGTCGTGTCATAGCAAAATGCTCTAAAGAAAGATGCCCATGGCGTGTTCATGTTGCAAAATGTCCTGGCATTCCAACTTTTACGATAAGAACCCTACATGCAGAGCATACTTGTGAAGGAGTTCGCAACCTGCATCATCAGCAGGCATCTGTAACTTGGGTTGCAAGATCAGTAGAAGCACGCATTCGAGATAATCCACAATACAAACCAAGGGATATACTGCAAGATATACGTGATCAGCATGGAGTTGCTGTTTCTTACATGCAAGCTTGGCGTGGGAAGGAGCGGAGCATGGCCGCCCTTCACGGAACGTTTGAAGAAGGTTATGATCTTCTTCCTGCATACTGTGAACAAATTAGGAAAACCAACCCTGGGAGCATTGCATCAGTTGTTGCCACTGGACATGAAAATTGTTTTCAACGCCTGTTTATTTCTTTCCGTGCATCAATTTATGGGTTTGTAAATGCTTGTAGGCCACTTTTAGAACTTGACAAAGCACATCTTAAAGGGAAATACTTGGGTACGTTACTTTGCGCTGCAGCTATTGATGCTGATGATGCTTTGTTTCCTTTGGCCATTGCTATTGTTGATACTGAAAGTGATGAAAACTGGATGTGGTTCATGTCAGAAAAGTGCTTCTCATGGTTTCTGTCTGCGTTATGTTAGTAAAAATTTCCGTGATAAATTTAAAAGTACTAAGTTGGTGAACATCTTTTGGAATGCTGTTTATGCTCTTACGGCAGTTGAATTTGAAAGCAAAGTTGCTGAGATGATAGAAATTTCACAGGATGTTACATCATGGTTTCAAGACTTTCCTCCCCAACTTTGGGCTGTGGCATACTTTGAGGGTGTTCGATATGGCCATTTCTCAGTTGGGATAACCCAATTGTTGTATAACTGGGCCCTTGAATGTCATGAGCTCCCTGTAGTGCAGATGATGGAACACATCCGACATCGGATTACATCTTGGTTTAATGATCGTCAGGATATGGGCATGAGATGGACATCAATTCTTGTACCATCTGTTGAGAAGAGGATGCTGGACGCAATTTCTGATGCTCATTGCTATCAAGTACTCCGAGCAAATGAAATTGAGTTTGAAATTGTGTCAACTGAGAGGACCAATATTGTGGATATAAGAAGCCGTGTGTGCTCTTGTCACCGTTGGCAGCTGTATGGTTTACCTTGTGCCCATGCTGCTGCAGCACTTATTTCTTGTGGGCACAATGCCCATATGTTTGCTGAGCCTTGCTTCACAGTAGAAAGTTACAGAGTGACCTATTCACAGATGATAAATCCAATTCTGGATAAGAGCTATTGGAGAGAACAGGGGGAGGGAGCAGAGGGTGGAGGTGCAAAGGTTGCTCTCATAATTTGCCCTCCAAAGATCCGCCGACCACCTGGAAGGCCTAAAAAGAAGGTTCTGCAAGTGGAGAACTTCATGCGTCCCAAAAGAGTTGTACAATGTGGTCGTTGCCATTTGTTAGGACATTCTCAAAAGAAATGCACAATGCCCCTTTGACCAAATTAGTTTACTTGTTAAAATATCTCATTTCAGCAACTTACCTCTTCTTTTTTCTTTCTATTGTAGGTATTCTGAATGCTAATAGAATGATTGCTGTACTTACATTGTAATTTAAATGATTCTTAACCATTAAGTAGCAAAATAAAGATACATTAGTTTTTAGCATAATTCTCATCAAATTTGTCTTGTTACGGTGTCAAATTGCCTGCATGATCTGTTTACTGTTGTCTCAGAGAACAAGTAGCTGTTTATGTCACAGAATTGTCTCATTCATTTGTCTCTCATGGGGTAGTGTGTATGATTTCAAAATCATTTGACGTTGGGAAAAATAATTTGAGGCAGTTCGCTATACTGCCATGATTTTCTGGGTATTCAATTTTAATCCTTCCTTTGTAAGTCTTGACATAGAACATGCCTTTCTTGATCGAGTTATTATGAATTTTTACTCCAGATAAATGATATGCTGATGGAAACTGATCAACCGAGTGAGGCTACAAGCCAAGGAAAAACATTTTGTCGAGTGTCACGATACATTTGCTTCTAATTTTTTATGACCACTTGTTGGCAGCATTAGTAAGTTCATAAATGCATATTATTTTCGTTCCGGTGGATTTTTTCTTGCAAGCTGGAATCCTTAACATAGCAGAAGTTGCTCAACCACTTAGTTCAAACTTGTTTATTACTTAAGAGTCATTTCATCATGACTCTCATACAGAAGTTGTTTATTACTTAGTGTCAGTTCAAACTAGAACCAATGATAGTTCAATCTTATTAGCCGATAGGACCAAGGGTAGCGAAAATACTACCTCAGTCTAAAGCTGGTTCACCCCTTTTCGTTCTTTCCTCCCCCACCTCAATTTTTGTCATATTAATTACGTGGGTAATTTTCTGTCAACTTTAAATCGTCATATTTACTTTTTATCTTTAAACTACTAACAAAAGAACTAAATTATATTTTTCATAGTTGGCATTACAGAAGTTGATTGGGATAGTTCAACTATATAATACCTTAACTAAACTCTGGTAAAATTCAATTTTCTACCTTCTTAAAATGTCATAGAATCCACCAAAATTTTAATTCGATACTATACTGATGTAGTTTTTATTAATAATGGTAAAGACGATGTGTAATTAATTAATGATTTTATTATCATTAAAAATAGATAAGTTAAACAAGATTGTGAGTGAAGCCCTTGACAAAACTATCTCTCGCCAATCATGAACAGCTAATTAGCTACTACTAATTGTTATAAACAAGTCTCTAAACCTTGGAATAGGAGAAATGACGTAACATTTGTTGTTCATGCCTTTTCTTTCTCTTTGAGCCTCTGGTACATATGTTTTGGTTCGTAGCATACATGGAATGCTATACAAACTATATTAGGTCTCTCGTCCATGTAGTCCAAGGCAAAGGATTTTTTTAATGCAGATCCCTAAAGAAGATGTTAAATTTGTTTTCTTCATCACGCATTTTTAACCTCTCAATCTGGTCTTTGTTAGCTGTCTTTGGTCACTCAATGCCGGCAAAGAAGATGTTAAATTATTTTAATGCAGATACATATTGTTTCCTATCGGTGACTGTTGTTTTTCGATTTTATTTTAGTAGATGTGACCGCTGTTTCTTTAAACACTTTGCAGGCATGTTTAATTTCAAATGCTAACTTATAGGTGCCAGTGGAATGCCGGCAAATGCATATAAAATAATAAATAATTAAACAATTAGTAGGCCAGTACGCAATTCCATTTTATTTCTTAAATTATAATCTGTATTTATATATGTTACGTTTTTGTCGTGAATTCATAAAATATGATGTTTATTTTTTTGAACAAATACTCTTTTTAGTCTCTGACAATATCAACGAATCCTTTTTCAGTCCCTAGCAATAAAAAAGGAACAAATTGGTCCCTGAAATAACAAAAAAGAGACCACGTTCATCCTTCCGTTAACTCTCACCTAACGGCCCAACTAACGGTGCACAGTTGGCACGTTAGTTTGCTGACGCGGCTTGGATGTGGAACACCGTGGAAGGCGAGGCGACGACTTTTTGGTCCCTGTCAAAACCACGAGGGCCATTTTGGTCCCTGTCAAAATGCACGATGACGTTTTTAGTCCCTGACAAAAAGCACGAGGCCCTTATTGGTCCCTAACCAGAGAAAAATAGACACATGACTTCATTGCTTTTCTATGCAGTCCAATTTTGCAAAACAGAAGTGCATTACATTAGAAACAGGAGTGCAATCCATTTGTTCATCACAAAGTAATTAAACTAAATTTCATCACAAAGAAAAATACTCCTTCTTGACATTTTATTTCAAAGAAGTTTGTGTTTCTAACTGAAGTTTCAACCTTATTAATGATTATTCATTTCTTTTTCAATGCTAATTAAGCTTCCCACTTTGTTAAGAAGGATTCTAGGCTCTTGCAAACAGCTTTTACGATCTCTAAAATACTATGAACTGCTTTAATTCTCTTAGTCTGTATAAGACATAGCGTTATACGATTTACGAATAATATCTTCAGTAGTGTAGCATTACAATTATACTATTTATTTTTCTATAAAAGATAATTGCATGATAGTTGATATTTAAATACAGAGAAGAAGCCTGGTAAATGATTATTGATAATTGCAATGCATGGCAGTTGACTGGACTGTAGCAGTTGGTAGTTCTCAGCCACATGAAGGCAACTTGAGAGGAAGCAGCCCACCTCCATCAAATCCACAACAAGCAAATGAGTTGTTGAGTAATGAAACAATGAATGTAGCAACCAGTGGCACACGAAACATATTATTGGCCTTCATGAGCACATCTGGTTTTAGGCCACGAAGGCCTACCTCAAGAAAATGACCTGTTGTTGTATATGACCTGAGAGTAGTGCATGAGCCAACTGAGAAGAGTTTATTATTATGTGACCGACTTTTTTTGAAAATTATGACCATTATGTATTTGGAGGCCTTATTATGTCAATGTTTTTTTTGTAAATTCTGGCCATATTGTATTAGAGGCCTTTCTTTTAATTCTTGGCAGTTGGCTTTATTTTGTAATGCACTACTGTACATCTATGTCTTCAAATATAATGATACTCAAATCATGTTCCAGCTATTATGTTTCACAGGGTTGATGAATGTTTAAGTTTACCATTTTTGATGTTTTTTAACTAATATACGTAGTTGTAGTTCTTGTACATCCATGTCTTCTGGTTTAACAAATTGGACTGCATACAAATCCAATTTAATGTCATGTTCCTGTTTTGTATAATACTCCTAATTTAAATAATTTAATTAATGACTTTTAATTAAGTAATTAAGCATGTATTAGTTAGTAAAATTAAGTATAAGGCCTAATTAAGTGAGTTGGAGTCACTTTTGAGGTAAAAAGTGTACTCAGTGGAAATTAAGGGGTATAAATGGGTGTAGGCAAAAGTACCCAAAATATAAAAGTAAAAATGTAAATATCCCTAGAAAAATATTCCAGACTTTTGGGTAAAGTTTGGTGGTGAATGGAGTTGAATAGATAGATGAACCAATACCCACATAAAGCCACTTAACACAAAGTTAAGTGACTAGAAAAGCAAAAGAATCCAATTTCCCTCCCCAACCCGTCGTGGACCAAAAACAGAGAGGAAAGAAAGAAAGGAAAGAAGGAGGAGAAGAATAAGAGAGAGAGAGAGAGAGAGAGAGAGAGAGAACCTAGCTCCATCAAACCTTAACCAATCTTAGTGATTCAAAAGCCTAAAGTGTGTCAAATCTCCTCCTCTACAAAACCCATAGCTTGGTTCTTGTTGGGGGTCATTGTATAGAGAGATATTTCACCATTTACATTTCAAAAATTTGGGAGATTTGAGGGTTTTTGGGTGATTTGGGTGCCTTGAAGCTTTATGAGTCATTCCCCAAGTATTCTAAGATGATTTGGGGTAAGTTTCCACCATTAAATTCTTGTTTTCCTTGAATTTTCATGAATCTAGGTTTTGGGTGAATAGTGACCACAAAATTCATCTATGTTGGGATGGATTTTGATGTGTTGTTATGTTGTTTTATGTGTAGTTATGAGCAAGGTGACCCTTGGGTGAAGGAGAAGCCTTTGGAGGAGTCATTGGAGCAAAAACCTAGTTTTGGGTTGAAAGGGTAAGTCAAGTTAATGTTGAAATTATGAGTAATGTAGAATGATTGAGATGTTTGTCTAGTCCTAGACTTAGTACCTATGTGTGGATTGAGTTGATGAACACATCTCTTTCCTTTGACTATAGGTTGTCTTGGTGTTGATTGGAGATTGTGTGGTTTGAAGAAAGGAAAGCTTTAAGGAAAGTGCAAGAGCAAGGTAATCCTTTGGACCTTGGGGTTGATCCCATTGAGTGTTCCACCATACTCCGTTGAGGAGAAATGGTTTATGAGATGTGATATGTAATTATGATAGTAATTGTATGCTCATGCATTGATTCATGCATTGATACATGTTATGATTGGTTAATGATTATTGGTTGATGTTTGATTGTTTAAGAGTAATTGAGGAATGGTTATAGAAGTAGCAATAATGAATGAGGTAATGGTTGAGGATTGTGATTGAGGTTATGAGTGATAGTATTATGATGAGGATAATTGGTAGGAACTTCCCTTGGAAACAGCCCTATGTGGATCTCCATGTGGTTAGAGCCTAAGAGGAACAGCCCTATGTGGATCCCTCTCGGAGGTTCCTAGATTGAGGAAAGGACTTCCCTTGGAAACAGCCCTAGGTGGATCTCCATGTGGTAAGAGCTTAAGAGAAACAACCCTTTGAGGATCTCTCTTGGAATAGGTTGAGGAAAGGACTTCCCTTGGAAACAGCCCTATGTGGATCTCCATGTGGTAAGAGCCTAAGAGAAACAACCCTTAGTGGATCTCTCTTGGAAGTCCATGTGATGCTTGTGGATAAGAATGTGTTAAGCTATTATGATTATGTGTACATCGAAAGTGAACCTTAGGGTGGAGTGATCTCCAAGGACCTCTGGTTTACTGTGATATATTCTTATATCTCACCCTGTGTTGTGGGGCATCATTTCAGGTACTAATAGAGGTGAGGTTGACCGAGGCAAGAAGCATGAGTAGACTGTACCTGATAGCTGGACATTTTGAGTTGCATGCCATTTAGCATTGCTATATGTATATTTTGATGTCACAATATGTATTTTGAGGGACTTAGTGCATGATCATTGTAGTGATGAATGCCTTGTTGTAAATGGCTTATAGCTTTGATCATGTTCCTTTTGTAGCTAAGTCCTTTGGCATGTATATGAGATTTGTAATTAAGACATGATGTAATATTGTAATTAATGAAGATGTACGTATGATGAAATGATATGAATGCTTCTCTTAGTGTATGAGTACCTTGAAAGATTAGAATCCATGTAAAAATAAAGATATCCTATCTTGTGGTCCATATTTCATATCCTATAGGATAGATTTGGACCCTTGTGTCTTAATGAAAGTTGTAGATCTTCTTCTTGGCTTTCCAATGAGACCAAGATTGTACAAATAGGAGTTGTATAACTAAAGTTATGGATGAAATACCAAAGGAAGTCAAATTGCCCTGTGGAGGGGGCTTAAGCCTGAAAATGGAGGCTTAAGCTCGCTCAGGGGGCTTAAGCGCCCAAGAGGGGGCTTAAGCGCCCTGATGCACCTGTGATGGCCAAAAACTCTCTGTCGGTGGGTGCTTTAGCTCCATGGAGCGCGCTTAAGTGCCATTGGTGGCCTAAAAATCCTATTTTTCCTCTGCCTTTGGGCGCTTAAGCTCGCTGGAGAGCGCTTAAGCGCCCTGCCGTGCGAAAACTGGGTCGTGGAGGGCGCTTAAGCTCTCTCAGCGCGCTTAAGCGCGAAGCCCGTTTTCAGCATACACATGATTTAGTAAAATTGGCATAACTTGAGCTACAGAGCTCCAAATTGGGCGCGGTTTGAACTCACGTGTAGCTAACAAAGATATCTATAACCTAGTGTGAGATGAGAACTATATAGTAAGTAAAGGAATTCCAATTTAATAAAAGAGAAGTAGACATTTAACGAAGTCTGGTCTAAAGAAAGAAGAACATGATGTTAAGCTTAGATTGATTGTTCCGCAAAGCAATATGGTTATGGTCACGCCGTTGGTTATTTTCAAATTCGGTGTTTTAGAATGAAAAATTTACTCGGATTTCAAATGGAACCAATGTGATTGTAACTGCGCTTAATATCATAATGCGATGTTAACAAACCGGTTCTAGAACGGGGTGTTACATTTTGCAAAATTGGATTGCACTCCTGTTTCTGATGTAATGCACTTCTGTTTTGCAAAATTAGACTGCATAGAAAAGCAATAAAGTCATGTTCCTGTTTTTCTCTGGTTATGGACCAATAAGGGCTCCGTGCTTTTTGTCAGGGACTAAAAACGTCGTCGTGCATTTTGACAGGGACCAAAACGTCGTCGTCTCGTCTTCCACGATGTCCCACATCCAAGCCGCGTCAGCAAACTAGCGTGCCAACTGTGCACCGTTAGGTGGGAGTTAACAGAAAGATGAACGTGGCCTCTTTTTTGTTATTTCAGGGACCAATTTGTCCTTTTTTTATTGCTAGGAACTGAAAAGGGCTTCGTGGATATTGTCAGGGACTAAAATGAATATTTACTCTTATTTTTTTTTTAAATTTAGAAAAATTATTTTTCTTTTTGTTAAAATTACAGAATTTAGGCAGATAAAAGGAAGAAAAGATAATACGAATACTAATAAATTATTACACTGGGTTGATTTGGTGTATATAAAATACAGTGTTAGTAGGGGTGTAAATGGGCTGGGCTGGGCTGGGCTTTGGCCATCCTGGCCCAAGCCTACGTCAAAAAAAATTCGGTTTATCTGGCCTACTGGCCTATTAAAGGCTTTATTTGTAGGCCAAGCCCGACCCATTTTAAAAAATAAGAAAGTCTGACATGGCCTACAGGCCTTGTAGGCCTCCCACTATATATACTAAGCAAAAAAAAATAATTGTATAGAGCAAAGAAAGTTCCATTAATGCATGCACTAGTAAGTCATATGAAAAAAAATGACAAACAAGAAAGAGTCAACATAATACCTCAGCTCTAGAATGTATATCATAGAGGAATAAAGTCAAAAAAATGGGGAAAATAAGAAAAATAATTATTGGATGCTGAAATAAAGTCTACAAGAGAATGTCATTCATCTAAAAATCTTTAAACCACCATCAAGACAAGGGAAAGAAGAGTATTATTGAAAAATCTTCATCAGTAACATCATAATCCAGCAAGGTATACATTGCTCCATGGTATTAAGCTGCAACAACATGTAAAATTTGGAGACATTAGACAAGTTTTCCTTTCATAAAATAAAATAGCACAAAAAGTAAGAGATATTGGTTTTGTGTCTTTGCCACATAAAATAAATATTATTTTATTATTTTATTTTAATAAATTAAATAGGCCAGCCTACAAGGCTGTAGGCCGGGCTTGACAAAATTGGCCTATGACCTATTTATTAAAAAAACTTTTTTATAAGCCTAAGCCTACTCTACTTTTCTGAAAGGCCGGACCTGGGCTGGGCCAGCTTGGCCCATTTACACCCCTAAGTGTTAGCATATATTTATAATAAGAGTTAGGTCAAGTACCTATGTAGTTCTGGCTTTGTAAAAAAATAAGACTTGTATAACTTCAAGATGTTGTTTAGGTCTGTTTAGATGGCTTTAAAAAAAAAAAAAAATTATATTTTATTTATTTTAGAAGTTTTTTTTATAAAAATTAAAAATTATTTATATTTTTTTAAAAAAAATTAATTTTTGAAAAAAAAAATTTGCTTTTGATTTTTATTTTTTTACAAGTTAAAATTTTTAATTTTCAAAAAAAGTAAATTTTTGAATTTTTTTATGACTTATGCTTTTTTAAAAGCAGACATTCAAATATGTTATTTTTTATAATTGTTTTTTTTTTTTCTGAATAAAAGCAGTTTTTAAAGGGAAAAAAAAGTCTATCCAAATAGGGACGATGAATATGCTCGAATCTTAATTATACCAATTACTTAGGATCAGATATACAGCAAGAAACACTCTTTTTATCTAGCATTAAAAATGTTTTGATACGATATTTCTAATATTTATGTTTTTGAGAGAGTTGTCCCCTGACCCCTATAATAGGTCCAATAATATTCAAATCGAACTAATACGGTAATTCATCACTTATTCAATAAAGTTCAATGCAATAGCCGCCGGCTTTCCACAGCTATAAAAGGCATTCATGATACCCGCGGGGGGAATAAACGGCTCCCTGTATTTTAGCGTGGTTCAACAACACTAAAAAAGTTAATTATTTTGATTGATTCAATCAATCAAAATAAGAATATAACATGGTGAGCGTTGACGAGGGTGATAAGTGATCGTCAGTGAAAAATGGTATAGATAATGAGCGGCGGCTCCTAATAGGTTCTAGCAGGGTTACATAAATGAATCGAATCGACATTAAAAGAGAGATTCCAAAGAATGAGTCGAATCGACACCAAAAAAGAGAGATTCCAAAGACTGTACAAGTATGAGACTGCACAATTTGAGATAACTTAAAAGAATTATTTGATACTACCTATACTAACAAGATGTATCTACTTTTCGGTAACCCAGAACGGAAGAACTCCATAGCTAAGCGTACTTGACTTGAAGCAATTCTGTGATGGGTGACCTCCTGAAAAGTTTGTTCAGTAAGTGTGCGAGTGAAGAAAAAGTATCATAAAAAGTCTCGTGTTAATATGTGGAGATAGTCATTAATTCTTGAACCCAACATATTGTTACTAAAAAGTTCAATCACTTTCAAGTCTTTGTTATATTTAACCGACTAGATATAGTTATTTATATCAATCTTTGACATGTATTTGTTTCCCTTGTCTCTATATCCTTTCACCCATATAATTTTTTTCCAGTACAATGTCCTTCTCAAATAGTTAACATCTGAATTAATGTAGAAGTAATATTATTATAATTTTTATGGAATTATATCTGTCAACACCAATCATGCCCTACAAAGACATAAAAAGCCTATGCAAGCTTCTTGTTCAAATCCATAATTCTCATTGTTAGCTCTAGCTGCTTAAAACCTTTAATTAAAATAATGGAGCCTCACTTTGCAGTTGCGCTTCCATTGATGTTCCTAATTACTCCTTGGCTTTTATTGGCTAACGCTGAAAGGTCCACATACATAGTTCATATGGACAAGTCCCTCATGCCTCGTGTCTTTGCAAGCCATAATGATTGGTATGAATCCACCATTCATTCCATAAAGTTATCAACAGCTGATCATCATCCATCAAAGCAATCACAGAAATTAGTGTACACATACAACCATGCCATGCATGGATTCAGTGCAATGCTATCATCAAATGAGTTGGGGACACTAAAGAACAGTCATGGTTTTGTCTCAGCTTACCCAGACAGGTCTGCCACCATAGACACCACTCACACCTTTGAGTTTCTCTCACTCGATTCCTCCTATGGCCTATGGAATGCTTCAAATTTAGGGGAGGATATGATTGTTGGTCTTATTGACACTGGTATCTGGCCTGAGAGTGAGAGCTTCAAAGATGATGGCATGACCAAAAAAATCCCAACCAAATGGAAAGGAACATGTGAGCCAGGACAAGAATTCAACACTTCCATGTGTAACTTCAAACTAATTGGAGCTAGATATTTCAACAAGGGTTTGATTGCAGCAAATCCTAATGTCACAATAAGCATGAACTCAGCTAGAGACACAACGGGCCATGGAACCCACACATCATCAACAGTTGCAGGCAACTATGTTAATGGAGCCTCTTTCTTTGGCTACGGTGAAGGTGTAGCAAGAGGCATTGCACCACGAGCTAGGCTTGCCATGTACAAGGTCCTTTGGGATGAAGGAGAACAAGCCTCTGATGTTCTTGCTGGAATGGACCAAGCAATTGCTGATGGGGTTGATGTCATTTCCATTTCTTTTGGTTTCAATAATGTTCCACTTTATGAGGATCCTGTAGCAATAGCTGGTTTTGCAGCAATGGAGAAAGGGGTTGTGGTTTCATCTTCTGCAGGCAACGATGGTCCCCAACTTGGTACTTTGCACAATGGAATCCCCTGGGTTCTTACCGTGGCAGCAGGCACCATTGATCGCACATTTGGTAGTTTGACATTAGGAAATGGCAAAACCATTATTGGTTTGACCTTGTTTGCGGCAAACGCTATTGTGGAAAATCTTCAACTTGTCTACAACAAAAATCTATCAGCATGTAACTCAGTCAATCTGTTATCTGAAGCAGCCACAAGAGGGATCATTGTATGTGATAACTTAGACTCTGTCTCTGTCATTAATCAATCCAATTACATCTCTGAAGCTGGTGTCTTAGGAGCTGTATTTATCTCTGAGGATCCGCGTCTAATTGAATTAGGACGTTTGCACTCTCCAAGTATAGTAATAAACCCAAAGGAAGGACCATCAGTGATAAACTATGCAAAAAGTGTTGAGACACCAACTGCAAGCATCAAATTTACACAAACATTTGTTGGAATAAAGCCAGCACCAGCTGTTGCCAATTACACTTCAAGAGGTCCTTCTCCAAGTTATCCAGGGATCTTGAAGCCTGATATAATGGCACCTGGCACTACTGTTCTGGCTGCTTTTGTTCCAAATAAACCAGCAGCTAGAATTGGGAATAATGTGCTTTTACCCAGTGGTTTTAATTTTCTGTCTGGAACATCCATGGCTTGTCCTCATGTATCTGCTGTTGCTGCTCTTCTTAAGGCTTCACACCCAGAATGGACTCCAGCTGCTATAAAATCTGCATTAGTCACCACTGCTAATCCTCTTGATAATACCCAAAATCCAATAAGGGATAATGGTAACCCATCTCGTCAACATGCTTCTCCTCTTGCCATGGGAGCTGGTGAGATTGATCCTAATAGAGCACTCGATCCAGGACTCATATATGATGCTACCCCACAAGACTATATCAACCTCCTTTGCTCTTTGGGCTACACACACAACCAAATCTTGACTATCACAAGGTCAAACTCGTTTAACTGTACAAACCCATCATCTGATCTTAACTACCCTTCGTTTATTGCTTTGTACGGTAACAAAACAAGGTCCATAGTCAACGAGTTTCGGAGGACTGTTACCAATGTGGGAGATGGTGCTGCTACATACAGAGCCAAGGTGAAGTCACCCAGGGGCTCTGTGGTTAGAGTGTCACCTGAGAAGCTAGCTTTCGGGTATAAGAATGAGAAGCAGTGCTACTCTGTTGTTATAAACTATACGAGGTACAAGAAGGAAAACGTATCGTTTGGTGAGATTGTTTGGGTTGAAGAGGGTGGTGCACACAGGGTAAGGAGCCCTATTGTAGTGGCACCAATGTGAAATTGTATGAGTTGAAGTAGGTTCCTTCTTTCTGGTCATCGCTAGTAATAAAATTAGTAAGTAGATTGTAATATCGTAGCAGTTTCATACTGTATTATGTGTGTCTAGCTACAGCAAGCTAGTGCCAAGGGATATGCCATAGATAGCTGTTGTGTAATGTGATTAAGGATTTGGAGCAAGTGTTAGAATGATTACTATGGACAAAAAGTCTGGGATCAATGAAAGAAAGAAAAAACATGTGTCTTGCAGTTGAGTCTTCTTCCCTTTACTTATTAATTGAATGTAACGCCTGTCTGCCGCAGGCTAATTAATATACATACGGCGCAACATGTTTAACTTAATTAATGCGGAAATTAGTTGAATAAATTATTTCTTTTCTTTATGTATTGCAAATCTTTTCAATTCCATAACTACAATTTGAGGGTTATTATATTGAAACTCTAAGCTGATGTTACTTGATTTAAGACCTTTGCTGGTGAACGTGAACAAACTGTTGAGTCCGTGACTCACTTTTCTTAGTGGTGGGGCCATGTCCATCTTTGTTTAATTTGAAAACAAAGAATGAGAGAACCACGAGGAATTTTTAATGGGCTTTGTTTTTTATCAGTGTAAATATCATTTTTGGTCCTCAGAAAATTTCACGAGGCCCGTTTTAGTCCCTAGCAAATAAAAAGGCTCATTGTGGTTCCTAAAAAATTTAAATTGGACCCATTTTAGTCCTTTTGAGGACTAATATGGCTCTTTTTTGAATTTGTGAGGGACCACGATTTCAACTAAATGGATCCTTTTGAATTTTTGAGGGACCACGATGGGCCTTTTTATTTGCTAGGGACTAAAACGGGACTCGTGAAATTTTCTGAGGACCAAAAATGGTATTTACTCTTTTTATTATGTTACATAACATAAAATCATCTTCCTACACACGCACACAAAATTTATATGGGACCCACTTTAAATTTTTTCTCTTTTTTCTATTCTCTCTCCTCTCTCTTCCTTTTGTGAGAGTAGAAAGTTTGTTTTTATGTTATGTTACATAACAAAAACATTTCCCATTTTTTAATATGGTTCAAGATTATTATGGTCCTTTTACTAAAAAATTGAAATCTAGATCAATTTTTTTTCTTCCTTCTCTTTCCTCTCTCCTCAACATTTTCTCTCTTTCTCTCACTTCAGTCCCACCAAAAATTTTTTGCTCCCGGATCACAGTAACTTTACTCGAGCAACGGGCAGAAATAGCGAAAAAGACACACAAAAAAGGAGAGCGTCGCGGGATCTAACGATAAGATTTTGTCAGAACAAGTTTAGATTTTGTTTGTGATGTCTAGTACCTCACATCCACCGGTTATTTTAAGATTTGGAGGTCTTTAGAGCCACAAATTTGGTTTTCCCCTTTAAAGCTTTTTTTATGACTTTTTTTCTTTATTTTATATCTTCATTTCCACCTATTTGGTGATATTATTGGATTTCTCTATTGTTATATATAGAAATAACATTTTATATGTGTACTATAATACCCCTAACCTGTTTAATAAAAAAAAGGGCATGTGATTTGTAACATCCTGAGCGCTGACGAGGGCGAGGAGTGTCGCCGGTGCAAAGAGGCACGGACAAGGAGTGGCTCCTGATAGACTTCCAGCGAGGGGTTACATGCATGAATGAATCGAATCGTCACCCGAAAGAGAGGGATTCCAAAGACTGTGCAGGAATGAGACTGCGCAGTTTGGGATAGCTTATAAGAATTAATTGGTACTACTTATACTAACAAGATGCATCTACTTTTCGGTAGCTCGGAACGGAAGAACTCCACAGTTAAGCATACTTGACTTGGAGCAATTCTGGGATGGATGACCTCCTGGGAAGTTTTCCCAGGAAGTGTGCGAGTGAGGAAAAAGCACACTGAAAAGTCTCGTGTTAGTATGTGGGGATAGTCATTGCTTCTTGAAGCGGCCGGGCGTTACAAGTGGTATCAGAGCATGGCCTCTCTTCCAGTACAGTGTGGTTTGAGGACGAACCAGGCGGAAGTTGGTGGGCATGTAACATCCTGAGCGCTGACGAGGGCGAGGAGTGTCGCCGGTGCAAAGAGGCACGGACAAGTAGCGGCTCCTGACAGGCTTTCAGCGGGGGATTACATGCATGAATGAATCGAATCGACAACCGAAAGAGAGGGATTCCAAAGACTGTGCAGGAATGAGACTGCGCAGTTTGTGATAGCTTATAAGAATTAATTGGTACTACTTATACTAACAAGATGCATCTACTTTTTGGTAGCTCGGAACGGAAGAACTCCACAGTTAAGCGTGTTTGACTTGGAGCAATTTTGGGATGAGTGATCTCTTAGGAAGTTTTCTCAGAAAGTGTGCGAGTGAGGAAAAAGCACACTGGAAAGTCTCGTGTTAGTATGTGGGGATAATCATTGATTTTTAAAGCGGCTGGGCGTTACATGATTAAATATTTAATCATGCATAAATGGGGTAAATTAAGTAAAAGACCTAATTAAATAAAGAGTAAATACCATTTTCGGTCCTCAGCAAATTTTACGATGCCCGCTTTAGTCCATAGAAAATAAAAAGACTATTCGTGGTCCCTAAAAAATTCAAAGTGGACCCATTTTAGTCCTTTTGAGTGACTAATGTGGGTTTTTTTTGAATTTGTGAGGGACCACGATTTCAACTGAATGGGTCTATTTTGAATTTCTTAGAAACCACAAATAACTTTTTTATTTGCTAGGGACTAAAGCGGGCATCGTGAAATTTGTTGAGGACAAAAAAAGGTATTTACTCTTAAATAATTATGGTTATTTTGATGTAAAAAGTACAGTTAGTGAAATTTTTGGGGTAAAAATATGCGTAGGAAAAATTACCCAGAATGCAAAAGTAAAGTTAAAAATATGACTGAAAAAATATTCTAGTTCATTGGGTATAAAGTTTGGTATTAAATGGAGGTGTGTAGATAAATAAGTTGTTACCTAGTTAAAGTAACTTAACCTATTTAATATTTAGAAATGTGACATCTTCGTATTCTTTCTTTTTTTCTCTGCGCTCTTTCTTTCCTTTTTTCTCTCTCTCACCCGTAGCATCTCCATGGAAGCTTGGCTTCAAGCTTTTCTTTCCTTGATTTCTCACTCTACAATCATCCTAATCCTAAAGTGCATTACACGAAATTTATAGTAAATCACCCAAGAAATCCATTCCACCACTTTGTTTGAGCTTAAATCGCTTGTGGGAAGAGTTCTTCCTCCTCTCAAATTTGTGGCACTATTTATCCAAGTGCAAAAGTGTGGATTTTGAGTGAGCTTTGTTTGGGTTTTGTTCTTTGGACCTTGGATAAGCGATTAGAGGTAAGAAATCTCTATTTTCATGGTTTGATTTTCATGATTTAAGTTTGGAAATTTTGAAGTATGTTTTGGTGGGAAACTTTGAAATTGTGATAAATTAGTGTTATGTAGTAAGTTGTAATGTGGAATAACCATGAACATGTGTTTGAAATTTAAGAAAAATCCCCCTTGAACCCACCCTAGAATTCAGCTATGATAGGTTATGTAGGTTTTAATGTGCAAAAATTTAATTGTATAAATTGTGAAGGTTTGAATAGTGGTGTATGTTGAGATTAAGTGTGAAAGTGAGAGTACATTGTGGAAAATCCCTTGGAAACCCTCTCTATGCATTTCAGCCATTAGGGTCTAATTAGGGAAAATTATGTTAAAATTATTTGATGATGTATTTAGGTCCTAAATGCATGGTTTTAGTATAATTTTGAAGTTAAATGGCTTAAGATACAATGAGAGGCACCTTAGTTACTTTGTATGTGTTGCAACGGCTTTGTGAACAAAAATAGGCAAAGTTAGGCTTAAAAATTGTTATGAGAATATATGAATAATTTAGGGGCTAAGTGTGGGTTCTAGGAACCAATGGTTGTGTAAAAAGAATTAATGAAAATTCCTAGTCTTTGTTGGTATTGGCTTCAGCCATTGCATGAATTGTGGAACTAGGAAATATTAAAAATTGTAAAGATTATGTTAGAAGCTTGGATGGGTCATTTAAGGACCCTAGGTAATTATGAAACTGGGTAGTTGCTTGTGTTACGAGTAATCATCCGTAAATGTGTTAAATAATCATCTTAAGAAATGATGGTCTTGACTTGTAAATTGGCATAGAATTGGCATACATGAAAAGAAATGAAAGTAAACAATAAAATGTATGCCTTGTAATTATATGGCATTGTAGCATTTTATTGAGTTTCGTTTTGGATTTTGTCTCTAGGTGTGCCTAGGGACTGAGCGTCTTTGGATTTCCTTTGGAGCTAAATAGGTAACTTGTGTTACAAGTGAGCAAATCGGTAAAGCTTCAAAAGGTAAGCTCTATGTTTAAGGAGTCTTTTCCTACTTGTGTGCTCCACCATGGTTAGTGGATTATGGTTGGATTGTATGATTGTATTTGATGCTTTGTATAGATGCATTCATATAGAGCTATTTGATAACATGATATGATTTGTTCTGATGTGATTTTTGTATTAATCTCTGGCCATTGATTATATTGTACACTGATGTCCGCTTGGGGTCCTCTCTCGGGACTGACGGTGTACACCTCTGATCTGTTCGGGTTTCGCTTGGGGTCCTTCCTTGGGAACACGTGCGTTGATTTCCGCTTGAGGTCCTCCCTTGAGAATGACTGCGCACGCCTCTGATAAAATATGTGTATATGCTTTGTTCTGTTATGATATCTGTTGTTATATGATGTTATGTATACTCTGTATCTGACTTTCATGCAGGTTGAGCCCAGGGATATGGAGAATTCTCTATAAACCTGGAGCTTATTGAGATTTGTTATCTCACCCCTTTTTGGGGACATCATTTCAGGTTCTCAGATTCCCAGTGAGCCCTCACGAGGCAGGGACACGACCCGTGGTTAGAGGTGCTACGACAGACCAGATTTTGAGTAGCTGTAGGCTACTGTTATTTTGGAGTATATTTATGTTGTTTCGTATTCCATTATTTTGTGGATCATGATGTCTGATCCTTTATTTTGTATATGGCATGTATATGTTTTGTACATGTTCTGCTTTGATGCATATACAATTGAGTATTCAGGCATGTTTATATTATGAGGTACTATTCAGTTACATGATTACCTGTTGGATATGCATGTTGTTAGACATAGTGGCACGGAGCCAAGTTATGCATGCGCCCATAAATGAGTATATGGTCCTATATGGATGTCTGATATTTCTGAAAACATATATGATGTAAACTGTCTATCAGGATACCTTGAGAGTGGGATTCTCAAATCCCCGTTTGTCCGATTTACAGACGGTACTTTGTCCGATTTTCGTCTCTGTCAAATGATAAGTAAACTAGTGGATGTATGCAATGGTAAATATCATGTGAAAGGGATAAAAGAAAAAGAAAAAGTTAGTTCGTATTTTCGTAAGTTAAGTCTTCCGCTGTTTCTGTTTATATCATATGTATGTTAATTGAACCAGCTCGAGACGGGGATGTTACATGTATCCATTATTATTGACCGTTGATAGTGGAAATTTGGAAGAACTACAACAAAGATCCCGTGATTTTTCTTCCCACGTTGAGTTTTTCACTTAAAAAATCTTATATGCCACTTATTTTGTGTTGATGCTGTTACTGTTATTGTTTTTCTGTGTTTTAAGTTTACTAGTTATTTTGTTTGGCCAACACAAACAACATATTGTGGACCCGCATTGTGATAGATTATTTATTTTTTGTCACTGTCCAAGCCACATAACTTCCAACAGATACCAGCAATCCCCATTCCACCCAAGCCTGCGTCTTCAAGCTTAAACCATCTCATCACAATGTCCCATTTAAGCCCAAACCCGAGATTAATTAATAGCAAAATAGTATTCAAATTACATAATTAATTAAGCATTCACTTTTGTTACCATTATTTCTTTAAACCCAGTGTTTTAACTTAGCTTAATTTTATGTAGTCTTTAACTTACTTTAATTTCAAGAATTAAGGTTTTTTTAAACCTCAAGGGAGGCCTAATAAATTAGGCAAGATTGGGGACCAATGAAACTGAAAAAATTATTTGGTTCGCTTTTGGATGGAGAGGCTTATGCTGGGTTGTTGTTGTGTTTGAGAAGTGAGAGAAGCCTCAGTATATATATAGCTCAATACGTATGATTGAAAGTACATACATCTTGTCATATCTTTAAAATCAAAACCACAAAATTTGTCATATATGTAAATTTAATATGGAGACTAGTGTGTATAAGAGAGTTTTCAACCTATAGCCTATGGTTTAATTTTTTTGTAGTACCTTAATTAATTACGGAGCATTACATTACTAGTTATCTATTTCCTCTCTTATTATGACCTGTGTCCCTCGTTACAAAGTCCGAGTTAGCTGACGAGGTTTAAAATGTTGATTCTAGTACTTTCAAGTTATAAAACATCAATTCAATCCAAAAATTTAAGTTGTTAGGTGAATGATAAATCAATATGAGACTCCAATAATTGGTACTATATTTGAGACCTTGATCCGTCGAGCATAACATGCAACAGTGATATGGTTTTTAACAGTGATATCTCTCCTAGTTGAAGTTGATCATGACCATATGTCTGAATCTCGAGTTTATTACCCATATATATTCTCCAAAACCTAAGGTTCTTGCCAACTTTTTCTCTCATAGAAGCATCAACATGTTTACGAGAGAAGTGATCCACATTCGAGTAGCACTTCCTCACCCTCTCCATTTTCTCTTTCGATGCACTAAAAACTAAAATTGAATGCCACATCACACTAAACAGTCTAAACTCTAAACCCACCCATGCATGGTGATAGGATTTAATAAAAAGAGCAAATAGACCGATTTAGTTTCTAAATAGTTATTTAATAACAAAGCAAAAGCAAAACTCAAAAAACAGGTTTACAAAATTTTAAACCAAAGGAAATCTCTGAAAATACATCAAAGTAACCAAGTTCAAAGTTGTTGGCCAAGTGCATGCCAACTTAGAAATTAAATAAAGCCTAATTGAAATCTCAGTAAGTTCTCACAATATTTTATTCATGGCTCATATATAGTATATATATGGCAGCTCTCCTACGAAGAGGAAGTCATTGTATTCAATCAACCCTAATCTTGCGCGTTACCTGCGGACATGAATATATATTACACAAAGATCGAGTAAGGCACTGCACTACAATATATATATATACTATATAAATCTCAAAGAATTAGTATATGTATGAGAAGGGTTTAATCTTCTATAACGGTGTTTTGCATTATAGGAAAGATAATTTTGTAATTCTAGTTTATTTTGAGTTATATTAACTTTTAGGATTTATCGTTTTCTCTTTTTATAGGAGATAAAATTATTTTTAATAACCTCAAAACTACATTATTTTGAGGGTTGAGAAAAATAATGAAGGATGTTTTGATAAAATTTATATAACAAAGAAACAAACAATTTTTTTAAAATTATCCTTTATTAATTCTCTCAATCTCAAAATGATATAGTTTTGGGATTGTTGGAATGTGATAGGAGAAAGAAACACTTTTGCCTAATTTTTTTCATTATAATTTTTTTTCTCAATTTCAAAATAATGTCATTTTTTATAATAGAAGGTAATATTTATTGATACGAGAAACATTAAACTCATTAAAAGTTAAAACCAAAACTTACCTTGCACATCCCAATTCTCGGCTAGAAACATCCTCAAATGGGGATCCACAGGAATGCCCATTGCCTCATACATTGGATCATAAATTGAGTTTGTTATTGGCCTAAATGGACGTTAGGTTCAACTTTGTACATCAGACGTTAAACAATATATATGGTAGAAAACACAATAGCTTTATTATAATGAAAATATCAAAATGTTTCTCTGTTATTATAATTAGGATCACTCTACCTGGGAGGTTGATGGTTTCCACTTCCTTGAGTCGTTGAATTAAGCATGCTATCCACCTCAAGCTCTGCTGATTGATGGCTGTTGCTTGGCAAAGTCAATTTCATCTATATTCAAAGAAATTAACGATGAAAATATATCACTTAATAATCGATCAACTAGTATGGAGAAATTCAAAAAATTGAATTAAAGATAAAGACAATAAATGTTAATAATCCTAATTGATGTCAATTATAATTATTGATGTGAATCTAATTATTTTAGTATTATTAATTGATACTAATTATAATCAATTGATATCGATAAAATGGTGCCAAGATGATGATTGCTGCATATTGCCAAAAAAAAAAAACAATCAGATATTATTATAGGTAATATGTACCCTATCATTCCTTGATGATGAGTCTCCCATTTCATGCGGGTTGGGAATAGGATGAATGCCCAAGAGTCCGTGCTCCTAAGATTAAAATAGAAAAGTAAAAAAAAAAAAAAAAAAAAAAAAAAAAAAATAGCAGAAGCAATTTCAGTTGTTTTTCAATAACATTTTCATATATGTTTTTTTTTTTTTTTTCAAAAAAAAGGGAAGAAAAACAATTTCATTTGATGTTGAACGGTATATTTAACCATTTATGCTGAACATAGGCTTTCATATATAGAAGTAACCATAGTATTAGAAGCAATATTTTGAGCAGTGGGGCTGAGAGTATATATGTGTTCAATCCTTTTTAGTATTGTCTTTGGGAGAGGTTTAAAGCCTTAATCCCGGGACCCGTCCCGAATCGGACTAGTCGCGAAACGATGAATCGATTAAAATATCTTTAAAAAAAAAAAGCAATATTTTTAACTTAAAAAACAAAGAAATAAATAGCCATACCTGTTGAGTGTTTGGGGATTCAGTATGAGAATTGGAGGACCTTCCACCTGGACAAAAGCTACTTAATCCTCGGTACTGAATAATCTCCGGGGTCGCCCTTATTTAAATATATGGTGAACAGTTACTACTCATTAAATTATGGCTAATTTAAAGGTTAATAGCTATATATGAATCTGTCTTAATCATGTTTCCTATTTTGGAAATAAATGTTAAATAAATTAATGAACACTCATTTTAATTACCCCGGAAGAGTGGATAACTGAGAATATTGCTGCTGCAAAATGGGAATAGCTGGCCACTGCTGTGTCATCGTAAAGGATGATGCCGGTGCACCGTTTGCAACTTCAAGTGGATTCTAAATGACAAATTAAACAATAGTCAATTTAAAATGTGAATTAGATGCTAGGATATGATAAAATTATTCATACCGTTTCACTTAACAGTTAAGGTTTTAGGATAATTAGTATTTGATATAATATTTGGGATTTTATAACTCAATGGTTAATATAGAATTTTATCATTGTCACTCTAGTTTTTAATTAATAAATAAATAAACTTTAGCTTAGGATATATTGGATTCATTTCATACGTACTTGTGGATACGGCTGCTGAATTGGTTGCATTTGAACACTTGAAGAAGATTCTCCGAGCAATTGAGCTGTCAAGTTTGATGTTTGCACATGGTAATTACCATTACGCAAACCAGCCAAAGTGCCTTGTGCAGCTTGTGGAGCAACATTAAATAAACCTGATACAAAGTTAGGCCCCATCTCCATATTCCCGAACCTGAATTAAATTTGAAGCTACTTAATTAAATTATATTCTCAATATTATTCCTTGATCATAAATCAATTATAAATAAATATGTTAAACAAATTAA
This sequence comes from Gastrolobium bilobum, assembly GCF_033153095.1. Lineage (NCBI taxonomy): Eukaryota > Viridiplantae > Streptophyta > Magnoliopsida > Fabales > Fabaceae > Gastrolobium > Gastrolobium bilobum. Next base: position 352,040 of record NW_026899254.1, read on the forward strand.
TTGACATAACACTGTTCAGGGTGAAGTTAGAACTTACTCATAGAACTGTTCAGGGTGAAGAGCATTTTGAGAGCTCTGCAACAAACTCAGCTGCTCAGGATTTGGAGCCTGGAATTCTCCCTGCATGTTTTATTTAAAAAGCATGCATAGATATAAGTTATAAACAAATAACATGCATTTGTATATATATCAAAATCATAGCATATAAATTAACAACCTTTTAACATATATATATATTATATGTTATGATGTTGATTATTTATATATATATTCCGGTATAAGAATAAGAAATCGTAATTCTCAGCTTAATTGTTGGTCTTCGTACATCTGACGATAATAATTTATTAAAAATTAATAATTAATTAATGAATATAATTTAATTAATTATAAACGTAGGGTATACAAAAATCAATAGTTGAAATTAAATATAAGATTTATTATTCTTATATCGGCGGAGTAAAAATATCCTTCCACACACACATAAAATAATCATTGAGAATATTAATTACCTCACGAGCATCAATTCCTTCTCTTGACATGATGAACTCAGGAATCAGCTGAAAATTCCTAAAGCATGCACAAAAAAAACATAAATAAAATGCTTAGTTCACTCCACAACATCAAGCTGATTATATTTTTTAACATGAGTGCATAAAGTTACTTTTTATTTCTCTCATCTCATCACTTTTCAGAACTTGTCTGCTGACACGGAGAGAAAAAAAAAATAACTTTAACATTATAATTATGTACTATCCGTAATACATAATTAAAAGGAGTAACTTTAGATAAGCAATTATCTCAACTAGCTGAAGAAATATTACCGTAATACATAATTAAAAGAAGTAACTTGAGATAAGCAATTATCTCAACTTGCTGAAGAAATATTATATATATATATGGGATAGGATCATTTGACATTGGTGTCAAACTTTGAAATTTGACACGAAATCCTACCCGTTGATTTCTGCCAATCAACGGTTAAAATTTGGTGTCAAATTTCAAAGTTTGATACCGGTCTCAAAGGATCTTGCCCCTATATATATATATATATATATCGGAAAACAACTTCTCATTTCAAAGGAGAACAGCCTTCTTCTGCAGCAGAAACAACTGTTGTGGGTCCCATTTATTTTTTTTGAAAAAGAAAAAAAAAAGATGGGCTCAGGAATCGATGTGAGAGCTGTAGAAGTTTTTTCAATGCAGTGGCATGAGAGGTATAAACCCATATATATATATATATATATATATATATATATATATATATAGGAAAAATATTTTCTAATGTTGCATGAGAATTTAATTATCATGTTGTGACTCTTCAATTTGCGTGCTAAGTTTTTTTTTTTTTTCATTTTTTAATAAATGTGGGGATCACCACTAGTTGAGTCACAACATGAGAATTCAATTCTAATGCAACATGAGAAAATCAAACCCCATATATATATATATATATATATATATATATATGAGGTAGGATCCTTTGACACCAATGTCAAATTTGAAATTTGACACCTCATTTAAGAGCCGTTAGATCAAAAAAGATCAACGACTCTGATTTGTAAGTATGTGATACGTCGTTTTTGTTTATTTATTTTCTTATATTAATTGATTCACCTTTAAATGATTATGATTTTCTTTTTCTCTCTCTTACGTTATCATCATTGATCTATCTTTGTACGGTTATGATTTAGTGACTTGAGATAAAATTATCTCAAGTAACTTGAAAAATAATAAACCATATATATATATATATATGTGTGTGTGTGCGCATATGGGTAAAACATCAGCAGTTAAGTATTGTTTCCTCATTTAGCCTTTTACCCGTTCTCATGAGAGAAAGTACCTTAGTCCTTAAGCAATTAAAATAAGTACAGTAATTAAGAGCATGTTTGAATTCTGCTTTTAAAAATAATTTTTTAAAATTTTAGAAAGAAAAAGAAATTGTTTAATAATGCTTATTTTGTAAAAAAAGTTCTAAAAATTATAATTATTTTTTAGTTTTTAGAATCAAACTTAAAGAATATATTTTAATTATTTACATTTTGTATTTTGATTTTTAACTAAAAAAAATCAATAATTTCAAAACAGTTTTTTCTTTTTTCTTTTTAAAGAAAAGCAACCAAACGGGCCCTAAATTCCCTATAAGTAAGCTTTTCTCCTTCGGGCCAAGAATACTAGCAAGCCTCGAAAATAAACAAGTTAACTCGAGCATGTTTGTAGCTCAATTTATTATCAATTTAATAAGGCTTTCAGGGTGTTAACTTGCAGGTTGAATTTGCAAATTAAATGAGAAATAGAAGAAATATTTTGACAGGGGATATTAGGATTCAAATCTTAGTCATGTTTTTATCTAATCTAATTGGATTCCATATTAATTAGTCTGGGTTAATATTGAAAACTAATATTATTATCTAAAGGATTCAAACTCCCCAGCTTTTTTTTATTCTTATTTGATTATCTAATGGAGAGAGTTAAATAGACTTATTAACTATAAAATATATAGAGTACAACTCAAAATCCAAAAAATAAAAGTATATATTAAGACCTTGTATATTTTGAAGAAATCTTCGAATCGAGTGAGAAAGTCTCCGTCACCTGCACGTAATTAATTAAGAAAATAAAATCAGTTTTAAGAAGAATACTAAAACCAAACCATATGGATGAACATGGAGGTAGCAATGCCATGAAATTAATTGCAGTTAGCAGGGTTCATAAAAGCGGTGTCACTGGGAAAATTAAGGTAAAGATTAAGACAGTCCAATGGATCGAAAAATGCTGTCATTTAACAATCGGAAGCTAGCAAAAGAGAGATGGGATAAGGAAGGACCTTGGGTGCGAAAAATGCAAGTTTTTCTTCCTCACTGTTCTTTGATGCCAATCTTATATATGGAATAACAAGCATATAAATATATTAAATTATTATGGCAAGTAATAAGTAAATAAATAAATAAATAGTAATTAAAAAAGAAATATTCTAATCTAGTCAAATTTTGGTGATTCCTAATAAAATGTCAAGATAAATCATGCAGAAATACATAAAAGGAAATGACAAAATTGTAAAAAAAAAAATAAAAAAAATCATATTTTGTTATTATTATTTTCAAATTATTGAGTCTTTGGATTTTTTTATACAAATAAATAATACATGCACATATTATTTTAAATATAAATGTACATTTCGCATCTTTTTCTTTATTTCTTTTCCATTTAGGTTTACAAAAATTTCCAGATTTGCAATCATAATCATATTGTGTGAAGGGTTTACCATGTGAACAATATTAATTATGGTAAAAGGTCAAAAGTTGAAACTACCAAAAAAAAAAAGGTCAAAAGTTGAAAGTTTCACTTACCACATATGCACATTAAAACGTATTGGTTTGATTCCCCCTCCTCTTGTGCGTTCAATATGATTTAACTACTGTAAAGGTTTTAATGTCCCTGAGAAATTTTTTCAATATAAATCAACTAGCTAATAATAATGAAAAATAAATGTTTCACGTTACTTTTCTTATATCATTTTTAATTATACCTGTTAATGATATACAAATGTTTTGCTGTTAACCATCAATTATCATATATGGTAATTGATTTAGTCCTTTAACCAAATAATTATTGATAAAAAAATTTATACTTAATTAACCGATATAAAAAACTGTAAAAAAAAAAAGTGTGTGAATATAAATATTAATTAATAATGGTCTCAAATTACTCACCAGTAGGTTTTTTCTTAAAAAATTCATGAATGTAATATTCATAATATGTCTCTAACAAAATATAATCTTACATTAATGTGCTTAGTCCGTTCATAGAAATTAAGCACAATTTTTAGATAAATGTATGGCGCATTGTGAATTACAAAATGCGTATACTTTTACCAAGACCTAACTTTGAAATGATTCCTTTTAGCCACAAGGCCTCCTTAACTGCCTCTATTAAAGATATATATTATGTTTTTGTTGTGAACAAAGCCACTATATGTTGAAGATTTACCTTCCAACTCACTGTGTTCTCACCTACAATGAACACATATGCAAACAAAGATCTCCTTTTGTTCAAGTCTGTTGCATAGTTTGAGTCACAAAATCCTTTAACAACAAGCTCACTAGAATTTTCAGTAGAAAAGTTTAAACAACAATCACAAGTACCATTCAAATATCTAAATATCCATTTTACTGCATTCTACTGGTTCTTACATGAGCTACTCATGAATCTACTAACCACACTCACAACATAAGCTAAATCAAGTCTAGATCAAACCATAACATACATTAAACTTCCAATTGCATTAGAATATGGCACATTCTGCATATAATCATATTCATCCATGCTTAAAGTTCCATTTACATATTTTAATTGAAAATAGGCATCCAATGAGACAAAGACATGTTTAGAATGATGCATTGCAAATACTTGAACTATTTTCTTAATATAATGAGATTGGGTAAGAGAAAGACCTTACTTTCCTATCTCTGACAATGTCCACTCCTAAAATCCTTCTAGGTCCTAAAAGTTTCATGTCAAACTCCTTAATCAACATGTTTTGCAAATTATAATTATATAGTCAATGTCTCGAGAGGTAATAAACATGCTATCCACATAGATAAGCAAATACACACAACAATTTTGACTAGCATTCATATAATACACACAATGATCATAATTGCACCTAGCAAATCCATGTGAGATAACAAAGTTGTAAGAACCCGCACCGTTAATTAAGGAAGTTAATTAATTAATGATGAGAAATTAGGAAATAATTCCATAATTGACTCTAATAATTATGAGAAGACTTAAATAATTATAGAAAGTAATTAATAATGTTGAAAGTCGCTTTTCTGATGAAAAGTGCAGATACCGGTTCTGCTACTCGGTATAAATGTGTACCGATGAAGTATCCCGAAAAATTATAATAAGTGCATGAATATTCCTAGAATAATATGTAGGACTGTGATTTCAAGTTTCAAGTCAAAATAATGAGAACTGGTGCCAGAACTGATACTGGCTATGGAAAAGTGCCTACCGAAAAAGTACTGCGAAAAGTAAAATAAAAATATGATAAATCTTTGAAAAATGAGTAGGTTCAGAATCCTAAGTTTGGGATTAAAATGCTAAGCGTAGCTATTAGTGCTAATACAATGCAATTAAGACTTAAATAGCCTTGACATATGATTCTAGGTCAGATTTTTGCACCTCTACGTGAGTCTTTTGCTGAATCTACAAACCAGCCACCCTTGCCACCCTTCCTCTCCACTTTGTGAGCCAGGGGATCGCCTTTTCTCTTGGTTTCTTCACCAAATCTCTTGGGGTGAGTGTGCTTTGGTCTTGTGAGAATGCAAAGTGCCTCCTTTCTGAGTTTAACATCTGGTTTGTGAGGTCTTTGGGGGCTGACTTCTTGGTGGGAGTCTTGGGAGCCATTGTTATGTCATTTTGTGCTTCAAGGTGTGACCTTTGAAGAGAAAGGACTCTCCTTGGTGTGCCATTTTCGTGCACATTGAAATCAGAACCTTGAGGAGCTGTTTGGTGAGCTCCAAGAGCACTCCTTCCTCTGTTTTGGTGCTAGGGGTAAGTGTTGAACCTTTATCATGAGTTTCAATTGTGTAAGGGTTGAGTCTTGGCATGTTAATGAGTTAAACAAGTAACCAACCTGTTTATGAACCTAAAAGAGAATAAAGATGCATGCTTTAACATTTTAAAGTGTTAAAAACCGAACCTTTGGAGTGATATCTTGCGAAATGCAGAAATTGCATTCTGTCACGAAATATCCGAATATTGATATCTGGATATGATATCCGGATATTGGTATCCGGATATGGGGTCTGTTGATATCCGGATATGCATATCCGGATATCGGGATATCCGGATATGTCCCCGACAAATATCCGGATATTCTGGGTTTGCGTGAACAGTAACGGTACTGTTCATACAGAACTGAGTTATGGGTTTGTGGACCCTAGATTGATGAAGTTGGACTTCTATAATGACTTGTTAAGTCAGAATCTAAGTGATTTAGGGCTTGTGGCTTTGTAAGAAGCCTAAAGACATGAAACGTAAAGGAAAGGCGTTGTCTTTATGTCATATGCTTGTTGTGTTTGAATATTGATATGATTGTTGGTCCAAAACAGATTGTGATTCTGCTGTGTGTGGACTTTGAGCTTATGTGGACTCTTGGTTTGGATAGTTAGCTTGCAAGGTAAGCTTTCGTGTCCTCGGTTTAGCCATTGTTGGTTCCACCATACCCTATGGGGGAATGGTTTATATGCATGATGTGTTTTCATGCTTTGATGATTAGAATGCTTTTGAACTGTTAATTTTAAGGGCCTTATAATATGCATGTGTTGTTCCATCTAGACGGAAAATCTGAGTATGTGGCGTCATACAAGATGGTGATCCTGTGGGTGGTGTAAGTGGCGTCTTGCATTGATTGTAGGAAATAGACGTATATCCTACATTTCTCTGACCAATAGAATATCTTGACACAGATGACATGGTTATCTGTTGCATTACACTGACTTTAGAACTTATATTATATGACTGCTTTTAGAACTTATATTGCACATATAAGTGAGCTTGGGGTGGAAGATCCTTGAGGACCCCTTGTCTTACTGAGATTTCTGTTTAGAGATCTCACCCCACGCTTGGGACATATATTTCAGGTTCAGGTAATGCGGGAGTTGAGACCTCTAGCGGCAGGAGGCCGGAGCTTAGCTGATATTTCTGCTTTTATGATGATATGCTTGGATGCTGATCTGTCTTGCATTTATTATCTTGTTTTTGGATTGGAGACTACTGTTGGGCCTTGTTGCCTTATTTGATGAGTATGGGGGTTGTCCATGTCACATTGATTTCTGTTATGTTTGAGTTTATCTGAATTGTATAATGCATCAGGATATTGTTCGAACTACGTGTTGTAGATCTGTGACTTAGATACTAACACTTATATATATATTGAGGTATTTCAGTTAGTTGTCTTTTGCAATTTACATACAGGCAATGTTTTTGTAATGAATTAAGTAATTCAACTTGGTAATGATAATGACGCATAATTGAAAGTAAAAAGTTATTCCGCATTTATAATTAAGCGTGGCTTAATACGATGACATGTTAACAAACCGGGCATGCACGAGGTGTTGCAAAAGTCATCAAATCTTTTGTACCACTGCCTAGGTTATTGTTTAAATCCATACAACGATTTCTTAAGCAATCACACCTTATTCTCATAACCTTTCTTTATGAAGCCTTTAGGTTGCTCCATAAAGATCTGTTCCCCGAGGTTTCCATGCAAGAATGTTGTTTTAACATCTAATTGTTCTAATTCTAGGTCAAATGCAGCCACAGAAGAAAGTATTAACCTAAGAAATATGTTTAACTACATGGGAGAAAATGTCATGATAGTCAACACATTTTACCTTTGAGTAGCCTTTAGCTATCACCCTAGTCTTGTACCTAGCCTCCTCCATACCAGGGATTGTTGGTTTCCACCTAAACACCTACTTATATCCAATGACTCTCTTCCATTTTGGACGATATACTAGAATCCAGGTCTGGTTCTTCTTGAGTAACTGTATCTCATCCTTCATTGCCTTCAGCCATTTATCTTTTGTTTTAAGTTGCATAGCCTCTTCATAGGTTGTTGGTTCTTCTAACTCCAAGTTTTAGCCAACCTGCAAATCAAAAGCTATAATGTCATCATGGACAAACCTGCTAGGAGGTTTTATATTCCTCCTAGCCCTATCTCTGGTTAACTGATAATCTGAGAGTGTTGAACTCTCTTGATTATCATCAGAGTGTATTTCTTCTGGGGACATTAGTGGCTTGATCATGCCCTTCATCATGATTAGTGTTTTCTTCATGATCTATTGTTGGATCAAGTTCATTAGAAATCTACCTTGTCGAAGCTGAATGATTCACCTCCAACTGAACTCTATCAGAAGTGTTCTATTGTCCTTTATCCTATAATATGTCTTTGTAGAATATTAATTCATCAAAGATAACATCTCTGCTAATAATACACTTTCATTTATTAATCACAATTTATACCCTTTAGTCCCTGAAGAATATCCAATAAAAATTGACTTAGGTGCGCTAGGATTTGCACGAGTCAGAAACCGATGTAACTCATATTTGGAGGTTTTCCAGACCATTTTTCCATTGTTGTCTTAAGATATTACAGATAAAGGACGCATATTTATAATATGGCAGGCCGTTGACACAACTTCTGCCCATAATACCTTCCCAAGGCCAGAATCAGATAACATACATCTGACCTTGTTCAGAATCAATATATTCATTATCTCAGCAATACCATTATGTTGAGGTGTTTCCACATAAGTTCTATGCCTTAAAATACCATGTTCCTTGCAAAAATTAGAGAATTGGTTATTAAAAAATTCCAGTCCATTATCTGTCCTAAGCACTTTTACATTCCTTCCTTTCTCAGTTTCCACTTGATTTTTTCATTCCTTAAAATAATCGAATGCTTGGTCATTTTGTTATAAGAAATAAGCCCATACTCTCTTAGAATGAGTTTATCACAAAGAGAAAGTAATGACAGCTAGATAGGGAACTGAGAATATTGGAAGAATCCTATAAATCATAATGAACATAATCAAGGGGCCCCCTTTGTAACATTTATGCCCTTTTAGAAATTTACCTATGGGACTTGCCCAAAATACAGTTTTCAAAAAAATCAAGAGGTGTAAAACTTTTAAATTTGAGGCTCCGTTGTTTATGTAACTCCTAAGGCCCCTGATTATTGATATAACATAACCTTTTATGCCATAACATCATTTCATAATGCTTATTTGAAGCAACACATGACACATTCTTTATTGCCTCACCATTTAATATGCATAAACCATTCTCTAAAACTCCTTGCATGGATACTAATGTTCCCTTAACAACTTTAAAGACCCTTGTTTCATTTCTGAAAGTGTAGCCACAAGAATCTAAAATCCCTAAGGATATTAGATTTCTTCTCAAAAAAGGAACAAGTCTGACATCTATCGAAACTTTAAAGGTTCCATTTCCCATCCTAAATCTAACTGGACCATTTCCTATAACAAGACATATATGGTCATTTCCCATCAATATCTTTCCTCCCTCGATAGGCTTAAATCCCAAAAGTCATTTTTTTATGGGTTTCATATGAAAAATGCACCTAGAATCCATCAGCCACTCCCTTTCATGAGATTCATTTGATAATAGAGTAAATATCATTTTGGTCCTCAGCAAATTTCACGATACCCGTTTTAGTTCTTAGCAAATAAAAAAGCTATTCTTGGTCCCTAAGAAATTCAAAATGGACCCATTTAGTTGAAATCGGGTCCCTCAAAAATTCAAAAAAGACCCACATTAGTCCCTCAAAAGGACTAAAATGGGTCCATTTTGAATTGCTTAAAGACCACGAATAGCCTTTTTAGTTGCTAGGGACTAAAGCGGGCATCGTGAAATGTGCTGAGGACTGAAAATGGTATTTACTCTTGATAATATTAACACTTCAACAATATCAAAATCTCCCTATAGATTGACATAATCTGTCTTATTATTTTTCTGGTTTGTGGGTTGAGGTTTCCCCTTCTGAAGATAATTTTTCTTAAAGCATCATTCTTTATGACACAAGTTTACCCTTGAGTTGGATCTTATTCTTATTAGAACTATTATTATTTTTCCACTTACTTTTATTGTGCCCTTCTCAAGACAGGTCACAGGCCGATAATTATATTCATAACAGGTAACAGGCTAGGTCAGACTGACACATTTAAATACAAACTTAGCCTTTTAAGATCAAAGCCCGGCTCGGCTCGACCATTAACACCCCTACAAACAATTCACCCAGGTGAATGCTAAGGACATGACTGTAAAATGAAAATGAAAAAAAAGCTCTTGATACCACTTGTAAGCTTTTTACCAACGCAAGAACTCAACATTACGGATAATAGAACAATTTAAAAGAAGTACACTAAGAACTTTACTTGTTCAGAAACTAGTGATGAGCTAGGTTCCTATGTCCAAAGGGTAAATGAGTTAAATTCCCTGGCTAATTGCACTAATAAGAAAAATAAATACAAATTGTAGCAAGTACATAAATCAAATACCAATTAAACCTAAAATACAAGCACAACTGAAGATTGCCGAAAAACCAAGTTGCTATAACTTTGCGATAGACCTCAACAGCTCCACCTTCTTGAATCATCCAAGAACCTTCACAATTCAAAGAAAATATCTCCTTTATTATAACCAGAGAAGCACACAAGGGAAACTAGCAAGAAATCACTCAAGAACACGATTAGTACACACTGAAGGTGATTTTATGTAGAAAATTGTAGCAGAGCTCAAGAACATTTTCGAAGCATGAGAGAGAGAGAAAGAGATGTGTAACAGTAATTGATAATCACGTAAAAAGTGAACCACACCTATTAAAGTACAGACTTCAGCAATTACAAAACAAACTATCATGACTACAACAAACAACATCAGTAAAAAGTGAAACACAACAACTACTTAAACACATTCAACGATAATGCGTTTTGGGTAATATAAGAGTAACATATAGTTTATAGAAGAGGTTTATGTTAAGGGCATTACTTTTCTGCCGCAACCGCAGAAAAGTAGTGAATGCCTCATAGACAAAAACGAAACCCACTATTTTTTTTTTAATTTTTTAATCAAGATCTGGTGTGGTATCTTGATAATTTTGTGTTAAGGTAACTGCAAAAATATTTTTGCCTTATATTAATTAATCAATTATTTATTAATTTTCATACTAACTTTTTTCCTAACTTTTTTTTTTTTTAGTTCGTGGTTGGTAATTTGGCATGATTTTGAGTTATAGGTTTTTTTTTTCCCTCCCTATTTGTCTATTGCGGCATATGTTACTGTGTGCCACGTTTACTTGAGGAATAATGCCTTGGCAGTAAACCTGAATAGTGTTTATCTAAAATCTGAAGTGTGTTTTTACCAAAATAAAAAAAATAAAAAAATCTGAAGTGTGTGAATTATTTTATTTTATTTTGGTAAACAAGTGTGTGAATTATTTTAACTATTGTGTAAGCGAAAGGAGAAAAAAAGAGGAAAAAATGAAAGTGTAACACATGGACTTGTAAATTCTCATGTACACAAAAGTCCTCACGCATTATTATCAATTAGCCTAAACCATTGACTCTCCACTGGTAATGGAAGACTGAAGAAAATCATCGATGAATTAAGGGATAAAATATTATAATAACGAACTCAATATCATATTTTAACCTAAAATCTTAATATTTTATTTATATAATTATCACTTTAATTCATTTCTAACGTAAAGTTGAATTCCTAATATTCTCCCCCTCCCCCTCGAGTTTAATTTGATCCCCTCTCTCGATAAATCCAAACTGAGCCAACGATCATCATCTCCTAGAAATCTAGTTCTTTCAATATTAATTTTGAATCTTACGGTGAACTTGTGAAACTCTTGCACAACACTCTCTCTACTAATAAAATTACGATCACTTATTTATACCCAAAACAAAATTGGGATTATGCACTAATAAATTTAGAAATTAACAATTAGTGCTTGAATTTGATACCAATACGCCACAATCTGATGATTTCTTAGTTCTTAAACAGAGAATACAGGATTAGTATGTTATGGTTCCTGCTAGGTAGATTTTCGAGGAGAAGAATTTCAGTAATTTCGGAGCACCATTTAGTCAGTAGTTCAAATGAATCAAAATTATACAATTAATCAGGAGAGAGAAGAAATAAAAAATAATTTTTTATCCAAATGTCATCTCTTGAATGGAATGACCACATGGGATCTGGAGCACAAAAAAAAAAAAATCGATTTTGGAGGATCAAGTCAATAGAATCACCAACAATTTAAGAAGAGTTACTTGAAATATTATAAAAGAACAATTTCTTTAATGCAAGCTATTATTAAGCTCCAGCCCCAGATAACCATACTGTACTATTAATATATATCCAATCTACTCATAAGCATAAACTCATGCATAGATACATGAGTGCAATGAAAAGCAAAATCCACCGTCATACTCTGCTACCTAAATTCATTTATGAACATAATGAAATCCGCAGAGAAAAAACACACTGAAGTATGTAGAAAACAATATACAGATGTGTCACAATCTAAGCCACATTCGACTTAATTCCAACTATGGACATGAGAAAATGGAGCTTTTCATTGATTTCAGCAGGGTCGCAGGAGTTCTCCTTGAGAAAAGTGGGGGGCTCAACTCCAATGAAGATGTAGAGAGCCTTCAATTCATCTGCACATGATGCTTGTGTTGTACCTTCATATCCTACTACCTTCCGAATGACATGAATCTGTTTCCATATGTTCTCTTCATTGAATACAGCCTGCAAAAGTTAGTGTAAATAGCTTGACAGTGATAATATATGTGGGAGCAAAGCATTAAGCATATCTCAATATCCTAATTTCACATGGTAAGACCAAGTTTACTTCGCCTATAATTAACACCATGAACATGATCTTATGCATTTTACTTGTTGAACGCTCTGAATGCACATAGATGTCTTCAGTCTCTACTATACTTTAGCTTTAGTTTCATATTATTTACTATTTCTGAATTGTGGTTGATACTTGATGGGCCTATACTAGCCAGTAAGACCAAGTTTAACGGTTTAACCATGCACTAGGAATAGAAATTGATAATACTAGTCAGTTTGGAATCTTCTATACATGTAATTATTTCCACATGGAATCGAAGGCAAAGTTGAAGTCCATAAGCAAATTATAATGGCTTTAGAATTCAAAGAACCAATATAAATCCTATTGAACCAGTTCTTAACAACATAAAAATAATTATTACCATGTCGTAAAGTATATTTAGATATTCACTTCATCATATAGTAACAAGAAGACTATTTGAAAATACACATATATTAGGGTCTGACCTCACGAGAAGGGCACATAATGTTTTCTATAGAGGAACATTCAGATGGCCTAGACTCATGTTCTACAGACGAAACAAGAACCTCCATAGAATCTGTATGCCCATCAACCATAACTTTCGAAGATTCTGCAAGCATATAAATTAACTCAGATATCAGGACTCAAAACATATATTAGCCCTAATACAGAATGGAAATGGCAAACATATTCTATGGCCTAACCTTCTTGCAAATCAATTGTATATGTGTTTCCGTCAAACAAATCTAGCCCGTTTTCATCAGCAACTTCTCTGGCATCTGCATCTGACGAGTCCATAATTTCATTATATTCATGCAACCGAGATTCTGGATTTACAAAGTCAGAAGTGTAACTATCTAATTCCCCTTCATGCTGTATAATAGGGCCATCTGGTAGAGGCTTCACCTTCAGGTCCTCTTTAACAATTATTTGGATGTCAGTTTTTTCGCCTGTAACATCAGATGAGTCCTCAGCTGCTGAATTATTATAAACCTGCATTTCTATCAGCAGATCTCCAACTTCTTCATCTGGAATAGTCTCAGCCAGTGGCTTCTGTGAGTCATTTGCATGATCAACTTTTTTTCCTTCTACTAAACCTCTTATAGGTTCACCTGATTCTACTTCATTGCAGATAGTATTCTTATTTTCATCATTTCTTGACTGAAGCACCTCCTCACATACTTTTGGAGCTTCTTCCTTTCTCACATCTCCTTCAGTCACCCCAATGATGCAATGGGGTTTGTCTTCCCATGCTACCCCTGTATTTTCAACACCTGAACCATTTTTTTGGTCACTTTCATTTGTCCCTCCACGGATTCCTTTTACATGTTCTCCTCTCCTATCAGTCCTACCCTCATCTCTAATTTTTTCTAACAGCCCCTTTGTTTCTCTATGTAAATCTGATTCCTCCATGTCACCTTCTATGGCCTGATCCCGAAATTCCCCTGAAACAACTGTTGTGACCTCAAAGGGTGTCTTAAATTCTTCAATTTCATTGCCAATCTTATCAAGGCTCTCAATTATTGTTACTACTCCATGGCCCTCACTCATTGGTTGCTCCCCATTACTTTCTCCTCTTAGGTGTCCTTCCATTCCATCATCACTGAAATGGTCACTACTTTCTTCCTTAAAGCCATTGTGTTGGATGACATCAGTGGCATCTTGCGAATGTGACAGTTCTGGCTCATCCTCCTTCTTCACAACCCCTTGTCCATAGTCATTTTCCGATGTCATATTTTTCTTATTAGCCATATATTGAACAGAAACCATAGCAGTGCCTCTCTTAGTTTCATCTCCGAGGCCTTGTTCCACTTTGCTTATGTGTATTATATCAATATCTGGCTGAAAACACCCCTTTTTAAGATGCAGAGGATACTGAGGAGTAGGCCTAGGGATCAACTTACTCATCAAATTCTGAGTGCAAGCATGGCTCGCCAAGAAGAAGGCATAAGGCATAGAAACAGCAAGGCCAATAGCAGAAGCAATAAGAAGAGGTGGAAGAACCAACGGTGCAGAAGACATTACGAAACCAGCCACTAAGATCTTCTTTCCCAGCGTGAGTCCTCTGTTGAACACCCACCTCACCTTGCCACCATTCTCTTCATCTTCTACTTCTTCCATTTCCAACCTATATAAATATATATACCAATACCATCCAAAGTTGAAGCAAACTCGTTCTTTCTCTATCTATGTGTGTATGTTACAACTTGCAACAGCATCAGCAATTGGATTAAGTCAATAGAGTGAAAATTGTTTGAAAAGAGAATAATGAAGGGAAGAAGGAAAACATAAGAAGAAGCCGAATTAGAACTTTACCTGAACCGAACATAAAAATAAGCTTGAAATTTCAAAGAGTATGCTTCACCTTCAGTACTCTGGCATGGCCAAATCCATTTATTAATTAATTCATTTTGGTGAAGAAATGTTGCTTCATCATTCATATGTGGTTTCTGATGACACGTGCTAGAAAGAGAGGAATGACAGCTGCAGGGAATTCAGAATACCACGCTTTCTTTTGCATGCAGCATTCAAATATGTATCCAAGCATTAATTAGTTTCATCTAAATAAAAATAAATCATATATATATATATATATATATATATATATATATATATATATAGAGAGGTAGGATCTTTTGAACCGGTGTCAAATTTGAAGTTTGACACCTTATCTGAGAGCCGTTAGATAAAAAAAAAATCAACGACTCTGATTTGTAAACATGTGATATCATTGATCTTTTTTGATCTAACGGATCTCATATGAGGTGTCAAATTTCAAATTCAACACCGGTGTCAAATGATCCTACCTCATATATATATATATATATATATATATATATATATATATATATAGAGAGAGAGAGAGATAAAATCATTTCTGCAACTCATATATAGGTAACCCCGGGGTGTAGCTCAGTTGGTAGCATGTTGAGCTCGAGGTATCGGGCTCGTGAGTCTAAAGGGCTTGGAGTTCGAATCCTGCGAGACGCACTTTGGGGCCAGTGGAGAGTCCTATACCGCTTCAATCCACAGAAGGGATTAGTTTCATCGCGAAGGGGTGGGGATACCCTTGGGTTTACTAAAAAAAAACAAAAAATCATTTCTGCAGCCGCTTTACGTACAACAATGACATGTGTATGGTTATGATTCCCCACATGTAATGCTTTCATTCATTGTATGATTATGATTTCCTGCATTTAATGCATACAAGCATATGTATGGTAAGAAGTATTTGATTGTTGCACGTACAGCAGCTGCAAAAATATAAACCCTATATATATATATATATGTGTATATATATATATATATATATATGTATATGGGATAAGTTATTCTACCTACTTTTTTTTTTACCTACCTTTGTTTACCACTGTCCAACACCGTTGGATCAGAATCTCAAACATTATTTTATCATTTTTCTCTCTTATTGAGATTCTGATCTAATGGTGTTGGAGAGTGATAGACAGACGTAGGTAGAAAAAAGAAGTAGGTAGAATAACATGTCCTTATATATATATATATATATATATATATATATATATATATATATATATATATATATATATATATGGCTTATCGTTTCTCAAGCTGCTTGAGATAATGTTATTTCCGGCTACTAAATCATAATCATACAAAGATGGATCAACGGTGATAAAGAAGAGAGAGAAAAAGAGAATCATAACCATTCAAAGGTGAATCAATTAATATAAGAAAATAAATAAACAAAACGACGTAGTTTTGGGGTAGCCAAAGATAAACATATCTCAAGCAGCTTGAGAAATATTATTTCTACGTATATATACCGAAAAAGGACTTATCATGAAGTCTCTTTTCCTACCACTCTTACTTCATTGTCCATGCCAACCACTTTTTTATTTTTTATTTTTTTCTTCAAGGTGGACCCTATCCCTTTCTCTATCTATAGGAAAACTTCTCATGCAATATGAGAAGTTGTAAGCCATATATATATATATATATATATATATATATATATATATATATATATATAGGGCACGATCATCTTACACCGGTGTAAGAATAATAAATCTTACACCAAATCTTAACCGTTGATTTTCGTGCATCCAACGGTTATAATTTATTAATAATTAAAAATTAATTAATGAGTGGTTCCAATTAGGTGTGTTAACGGGCCGAGCCGAGCTGAGCTTTGATCTTAACGAGCCAAGCCTGTATTTAAACGTGTCCGACTGGCCTTAGCCTGTTACCTGTTACGAATATAATATTGGCATGTGGCCTGGTTTATTTACAAAAAATAAAAGCCTGTGCGAAGCCTGTTAGCATGTTAAAGAATAAAAATAAGAGAACAGAATTCCACAAAAAATCAATTTCCAGATAGAAACCTTAGCTTTCAATTTGCAGCAATAATTTACAAAGTCTACAATAAATAAACAAAATTAAAGTGAGAGAAGGTAGATAACAGGTTATATTATCTTAGCCCATTATAAAAAAAGTGCCAACAAAAATAAAAATAAAAATAAAATAAAATAAATAAAAAATAAATTAACACAAACGAGCAGTGCACAGTGGAACGAATGAGTTTTTGTGGGTTTGTTTGTGTGAAGGAGGATGAAGGATAATATAGAACATCACTAGTAATTCCATAAATATACATAAATTCAATATATATCCAAATAGCATAATATAGAACAAAATCATTCAAAAAGTCTGTTAAACCAATAAAATGGGGTGAAATAAATTGATGAGAGAGAGTTATTACAAGTAGTATAAAAAGTATAAATAAATATTTATATACTAGGCTAGCCTGGGACGCTCTAAGGCCAAGCTTCTGAATTAGAGCCTGAGGCCTTTTTATTAAACGAGCTTTTATACAAGTCTAAGCCTGGTTCCAACACAAGCTTTTATTAAACGAGCTCAGGCCTTTACGAGCCGAGCCAAAGGCCCCTGAAAGGCCCCTGGCTCGTTTACCACCCCTAGTTCCAATGAATCTCAACCGTTAGATGCACTGAAATCAACGATTAAGATTTGATGTAAGACTTATTATTCTTACACCGGTGTAAGTTGATCTTGTCCCTATATATATATATATATATATATATATATATATATATATGAGAAAAATATTTCTGCAGTTACTGCAGATAAGTTATCTGCATTTATTCCCAAAACGACGTCGTTTTGGTATTGAAATCTTAAAAAATTATAAATATATATATATATATATAATATAAGATTAAATTATTTCCAAACTTACACTGATGTAAAATGATCCTGAATCGTATATATATATATATATATATATATATATATATATATATATATATATATATAGGGCTTAACATTTTTGCAGCCGCCGTAGATAACACTCTATACAGCTGACACAGAAAAGTGGGCCCCACGACATTTAAAAAAAAAAAAAACAAGGATCCGATGCCGTATCCTAGGATCTGCACGCGGATCCTGGCTAGCTGTAGGTCATTTTGCCATATATATATATATATATATATATATATATATATATATATATATATATATATGAGGTAGGATCTTTTGACATCAGTGTCAAACTTCAAATTTGACATTGGTGTCAAAGGATCCTAATATATATATATATATATATATATATATATATATATGAGGTATGATCCTTTGACGGTGTCGAATTTGAAATTTGACACCTCATCTGTGAGCCGTTAGATAAAAAAAGATCAATCAAAAAAGATCAACATTGATCTTTTTTTATCTAACGGCTCACAGATGAGGTGTTAAATTTCAAATTCGACACTGGTGTCAAAAGATCCTACCTCTATATATATATATATATATATATATATTATGTTGGGTAAGCCAATGTACCTCTCTTGTTTATTTGTTTTTGTTGGGTCGTGGACTGGTATTACTTGGATCTCATTGCAAAAAGGGATTGGGCCAGGGAAGGACTTTGTTTAGGGATAGGAGCAGGTGCAGGTCACGTGCTTGCTGCTCTATGACCCTGTTTATTCTTGGCTGTAGTTTCAAGTTTCAACTTTGAATGAATAAAGAGGAAGAGGAAGAGGAAAAGAGGGGAAGTTGGTAGCAGTTAGCAATAGGCATGAGAATCGTTCGGAGAGATCTCGTACGGAATGGACCTGGTAGCGTTAAGGTGCAATTCCAATTCTATATAGTCTCGTTGATTCGTTTTTTTTTTTTTTTTTTTTTTAAAAAAACAACAAATTTGTTGGTTACGGTTTTGATATGCAGATGGTGCCAGTGGATTCGGATGATCTATGGTATGCATATAACTTGATAGCTCCAGGAGACTCTGTCATGGCTGTTACAGTCAGGTACTCAACACAGGCACAGACTCTTTCTGAATGCGTGGATTGGAGAATTTTCTCATTTTCGTATTCGTTGAACTCGTTACTTGTTGTAATAGGAAGGTTCTTAGAGAAGTAGCTTCTGGCGGACGAGAAGCGGAACGTGTCAAGCTCAAATTGGAAATTAGAGTTGAAGAGGTACTTTCTCTCATCTCACGTGTCATGTTACAATAGGGTTTCAATTTACTTTTTTATGAGTCTTGTCTTATCTCTATTCTTTCCAGATTGCAGATTATGACAAAGAAGGTTCTGTTTTACGTGTTCGCGGCAAGAACATTTTAGAGAATGAATATGTCAAGGTAGTGTTAACTGCAACTGCCATCTCAATTCTAACCCCAAACTGTTACTGCTAAATTGAAGTTTTTATCTTTGTAACTCACTGTCACTCACACTCACTGCAGATAGGAGCATTCCATACTTTAGAACTCGATCTACAGCGACCTTTTGTGCTCAGAAAGGTATTCTCTTAAATCATTATGCTTCCTGTTATTGTTCCTTTTATGTTGTTATATGCGTGCTTCACATACATAAAAGCTAGATCTTTTGCTTGCGTATAAGAATTATGCATATAACACGGAAAAAATAGAAAGAAAAATAAATAAATTAGGGAAGTGGAATATTTAAGAAAATCACTCATAATATTTTCCCCTCTTTTGAATAATCATGATCTCTGAATATTAGGATTTGCCTTTTGTAGGACGTTTGGGATTCTTTGGCTTTGGAGGTACTGCAGCAGGCCACCGGTATGTTATCAGTTATCTGAGTCTGCCAATTTTATAATAGACATTTATACTTATGGGAATTGAAAGTTAGTGTAACCAGTTTGCAAGGGAATTTCAGTAACTGCTAATTTGAAGATATTTCTTTAACAGTACAAATATCAGCCTGTCTATTCATTTTTCCTGACATTGGACCTGACAAATGTACCTATGATCAAAATGTTGAAATAGGCATTTTTCCCATTTAAGTACGCATTGTAAGGCAAATGGTGGAAATCTCATTCATATTTACTAAGCAACATGGAAGTCATAATCATCTTCTGATCAGATCGTAGTATGATTGTTTTTGTAAAACTGTAAATCTTGGTAATCAATATGGTAAATTAAAACTCCATGCATATTTTGCAGATCCTGGTGCAAGTGCTGATCTAGCTGTTGTGTTGATGCAAGAAGGATTAGCCCATATCCTCCTTGTTGGTAGAAGGTACTAGTAACTTTCATTTGAAATGGGTTTGATATATACATTACTTATAATAGCATTTTATACAGAAGATATTTAGACTACTTGGTCAGCATTCTATAATAGTAGGACGGTTGGTTTGAGGTGTATTTGATTTTTGTGCCGGGAACCGCAAACTCTGTATATTAAATAGATGTTCTTCTTGTTGACATTCTAGTTAACTTTTGACGTGTAATTTTGTCATCGCAATGAAATGATTCATCTTATTACGACTGATTAAACAGTGTGACTGTTACACGTTCACGGATAGAAACTTCAATTCCTCGCAAGCATGGGCCTGCTATTGCTGGTTATGAGTCAGTATGTTGTCTCTCTCTCTATTGGAGTGATTTGTTAGTGAATGAATTCAGCAACTTGGGTGTCATGATTCTAAAGCATTATCCTCCGTTTTGCAGGCTTTGAATAAGTTCTTTGAGAATGTTTTGCAGGTAAATTGAGCACAAGGACTTATAATTCTTATGTTTAGCATTTATTCTCATTAGTGATATATATGGAATATATAAAATTTAAAATGGGTTTACTATGATTTATAAAACTCCTTTTTCAATCAAAAGGGATTTATTAAATTTATAGAACTACTGCTAATGATATGCTGCAAAATCAAATACCCCTCATAGCTCTATAACCTGATGTGTGTTATGTGTGGCTCTAGCTCCGAAATGGCTCCTCATTCTTTCTTACTGACACTTCCATACCCATGGTAATGTGAGATGCCTGTGCTGATATCATATCCATGTACCTAACTTGGGCATCTTGCTCAAGAATCCAATATATGCATAATCCAGTAACATTAGATGCCTGGATGAGGATGCCCGTGTATCAAATATCTCTATTGTATAAATGATTTTGTCTGTCTTTGTTTCTTTGTCCTTTGCTTCAGAGGAAATCATATCCTCATCTTTTGTTGTATTCTTTCTTTCTTCTCTTTAATAATATTATATTTCTTCTTTTATCCAACAAAAGTGTAAAAGGGGCATTTACAAGTTTAATGGATTTTACCAATATTTGTTTCAGGCTTTCTTGAAACATATAGATTTTAACGTGGTTCGTTGTGCTGCGATTGCAAGTCCAGGATTTACAAAGGTACATAACTATTCCCTGTTCGTTTTATTTGGCTTCATTCTTAGTGAGCATTTACAAATTATATATATATATATCAATAATAAATATATTTATGTTTAATGATTTGTACATGCATATGGTTAGACAGGATTTTTATAAAGTGTTTATTATACTTATATTTTATGTCTCTATTTCTGTTTCAGGATCAGTTCCATCGTCACTTATTTTTGGAGGCTGAAAGAAGACAGCTACGACCTATTATTGAAAACAAGTCGCGCATCATTCTTGTTCACACAAGTTCAGGATACAAGTATGGTTACTTTCTTCATTGCATCTTCTCCTCTCTTTATGAAAGCTTTGTGAGGTAACTAGCATTAAGTTAAACATTTGAAAATTGTTCAAAACAAGTCGTGCATCATTCTTCTGCTCACAAGCTCAGGATACAAGTATGGTTGCTTTCTTAATTGCATCTTCTCTTCTCTATTACTACTTTTTAGGAGTATATGAAAGCTTTTTAAGGTAACTAGCATTAAGTGACACATTTAAAAATTATTCGGGTCAATTAGATGTAGCTTGACTTAAAATAATTTTTCTTATGTGATATGCTGTATAATGTGCCCGTCTTTAACACTTGATTCAACAAAGTTGTATTTGAACACATATTGTTTGAGAATGGTGACTAAAATAAGTTTGGTAATTGCATCTGCTGATTCTGCTCCATCTATAATGTTTTGAATGAATGCCAAATCTCATATGCCTGCCTGTCAAAGACATCCGCTATTTAGAATGTGAAGAACTTAAGGATGGACTTCGTAGTTCATTCACTTGTAGGTACTGCAGTGTTTGATTTATCGGATCTCTTTCACATTATAATTTTTTTATCTGTAGGCATAGTTTAAGGGAGGTTCTGGATGCTCCAAATGTCATGAATTTGATAAAAGATACTAAGGCAGCACAAGAGGTACCATCAAAACCAAAGTAGTTAGTACACTTTTTTTACTTTCCATTTTGCTCTGCTGAACATTTTCCTTATCCTGTTTACCTATTGCCTATTGATCCTGGAACAAACTTTATTCTCTCTCTTTTTCTTCAGGTTCGAGTTTTGAAGGATTTCTTCAACATGCTTTCAAATGTCAGGTTCTATTTTTGAGATGCTTTTGTTTGGCTTGCCTTATGTTTATGGTTGGAATGTCAAATTCCGTATTTAAAAATTCTAGTTGCCAATGATTTGAGAATTATTTATTTTTAAGAATGGAATGGGTGAGAGGCACTAAATTTAGGTGGATCAATAGGGTTTTTGTTTAACTTTTATTTGCTCATAATCATATCATGTCTAAAAGAAGAATATTGATCTTTCAGTCAGTTGCATGATTAATTGCCTTAATGTCTTTTAGATGCGTACTTGATTAAAGCTACTTAAGAGAAATACATCTTCCTTGAAATTTCCTTTTCGTTTTTCATTCTAATTTGTTCGTAAGTGTTTATAACTCAAATTCCACAATTTTTTTAATCAAAGATAAAACATTATCTCAAAACTATATGGGGGTAATTTTTTCCCTTATGAGCGTGGAAGAGCTGCTTCAAGTTCATGTAACTGTTTATTTTGAGTATGGAATATTAGGATTAGATGTATCATACGTAGATACGGATATGGGTACAAGTTTTGGATATGATACCGAGATGATGTGGGGATAAGAATTATGTTAATAAACTAGGATACATGTATGGTAGGATATGACATTAAATATATATAAAAAATTATGTATATCATCTTATAGAACGTCAAAAACCATATGAAAGCATCATAAGACCTCATAAATAGAACAACACTATAGCAGTCTACTCCATGAGTGAAGGAGAAATTTTTTTCCAGCTTAGTCATTGCAATACGTTATAAACTAACATTTATCAAGTATTCGAGTATCATGTAAGGTATCTGTATCAGATACATATTGAACACCAGTACTACAGTCATTTTAAAGTATTTGTGCCTCCTAGGTTTGACTTTATTGTATGCAGGAAAATATGATGTCAGATGTTTTTACTCTTTGTCCCAAATTGTTTAATTTCATGATGTCTGTTAAAGTTGTGCAGTTCATTATTGGAGAAACCCTTATTAAGCTTGTGTTTTATATAATGACGAGTAAATACCCTTTTTGGTCCCTAACAAAAAATACGGTCCCCATTTTAGTCCCTTACAAAAATAAATTAGTCAGTTAGTCCCTAACAAATTCAAAGTGGACCAATTTAGTTGAAATCGTGGTTCCTCACAAATTCAAAAAAGACCCATATTAGTCCCTCAAAAGGACTAAAATGGGTCCACTTTGGATTTGTTAGGGACTAACTGACTAATTTACTTTTGTAAGGGACTAAAGTGGGGACCGTGTTTTTTGTTAGGGACCCAAAAGGGTATTTACTCTATAATGATTGTTCTTTGTTAAGTACTGGATGGGCACTGTATAAGATAAAACACCCTCATTTGACCTGTACTATAATAAGTATTCTTTCTTGTGTACATTCGTACTATTGATGTAATTTTTTGCAAAAAAGAGAATTCAAAAGCCCTAAGGAAGTAGCTCTTGTTTCTCCCTTAAACTGATTGTCACACCAGAGCTGTGAAATAGCTACCTACATATTGCCTTTGCAGAATTCTAGAAAATCCTGATTGAATATTTTCGGGTTGGGACAGGATCCATCACGTGCTTTTTATGGAATGAAACATGTTGAGGTTGCCAATGAACGACTAGCAGTGCAAACTCTTCTTATTACAGATGATCTTTTCAGGTATGTTATAGCCCTAAGATATTCTGAATCAAAGATAACATGCTAGACTGTTCTATCTGATTTGGACATACTTTCACATTGTTGTATACTGCATATTTGTTTATTTCAGTCATGTGTCTTATCTCCGTTACATCCTTGGAAATGGTTTAGATCAAACATCTTTGTAAACTACTTCCATTAACTTAAAATTTGTTGTCTACTATAAAAAATAGAAATATATTTTGGTTCTGAGCTATTATAGTATCATGGTAACTGAACTTTATCTTTGCGATTTCTTTATCATCCCATTTGTTAGCTTGGGATTTGGGTTGCAATCCAGAAAATGCTCCTTTTGATGCTGCGATAGATAATTGTGACTTCAATATATCTACATGCTTTTGATTATAGGAGTTCAGATATAACAGCAAGACAAAGGTTTGTTAACTTGGTCAACTCAGTTAGACAATCAGGAGGCTCTGTCCATATATTTTCATCCATGCATGTCTCTGGAGAACGTAAGTTTATTATTTTCTTTATTCTTTGCATTTTTTCTTGGGTGGATGGAGTGTGCAATATTTATCTTAGAACCCCATGAACTGAGAACCTGTGTATAATTGAAAAGCAAGTTAGAAGTATTAGGATGATAATAGATGAACTAAAGATTTTCCTTTTTTCTCCTTCCCTCTTTTTGTTGTGGTAGCAGTAGCGTGCAAGTAAATAAAACTATTGTTCAAGCATTTATGTTCTAATTTTCTATTGTTTAAATTTAATTTTCCAATTGGACAGAGCTAGCACAGTTAAGTGGCATTGCTGCAATTCTTCGGTTTCCTCTCCCCGATCTTGAAGACATGGAGATGTGATGGATAATGTTGGTCAAACACGTTGCTGTTGGCCATGGCCCTTCTTTGTTTTTATTTTATGCTGTTCTAAAATACACAGCTGCTGTTGCAAGACTCCCTGAGAACTCCTAACGGGTTGCTGAGTTTGCCAGATACGTTGAACCGGGGACTTGTAATATAAATCAGGCAATGCTAATTAATAGTTGCAAGTTATATTCAACAGCCAGTGTAATATATTTTGGGGTGAATACTTGTGCTCCTTGGTATTTATATGTTGGAAATTTATACTTCACAGTTCCTATCATGTATATGAATCTTTGAATAATTTACATACATGCACAAAAATCACAACAAAGTGAGCATTAAATGGTGTTGATAACCGCCCCTGCCCCGACAGTAACCTCCATTTCCCACTCAAACACACCATTTTCCGCTTGCGCGCTTTCTAAAATTTCCGTGTTTATTCCAATGATTGACTTCCCATGTGGATAAAAATATCAAAAAAAAAAAAAATTGTAAAAAAAAGTGCACGCATCAAGAACAAGAGGGGGTTAACTTTTCATTATTCACTATCATTAGGTTTAACAGATTTTTAGTAGTCATATTATTTGTGCTTTTACACACATTTAAGTTTCGCTATCTTTGATTTTGATGTGCATCTCACTGTTCACAAAAGTTTGTTTTCTTAGCATTTTATATGGTATTCCAGACGATAAATCTCTTCTTTTTTTTTATCATATACAGATATGTTCAAATTATTTTTGACTTTTGTTTCGTTTAATAACTTATAATGCCGCCACCTCTCTTGATGATTACATTAACTTCGAGAAGAAGAACCGTGGAAGAACCAACAAACACGAAGGCGAGGGAGGAATAATAAAATTATATGGTTGCTTCTTTTGTAAATGCTGATATGATTCCAAATCCCATGAACATCCTTGAAAGCTGCTTCGTTAAGCATTTGTTTATCTTAACAGTAAACAGAAAAACATATGATTCATTACCTCTAAGATTCTGAAACAAATAACGCAATTGTTACAGCAAAAGGAAAAGGGGAACAAGAAGACATTTGGAATTTTTCTAAACAAGATAAACTCAACAAACTTATGATTTTAAATACCATACATAACACCCTCCATGATAGGGAAATCACGTACTTGCCCCTGGCCTTGGGGAACAGCTATAATGAAAACCTACATGTTGACAGAATAAAATAAACACACTGGAATTGCACGTCTTACAACATTTAGATGACAGGCCAAAACACCACAACCTATTCACTCAGCTTCGTCCATAGCTAAAACAGGTCAACCATGATTCTGGATAGTTCTTTCTGGATGCCTTTTGATTGGGGCTGCTAGTCAAGTTACTCCAACACAAACAGGGAAGAACTAAGCAACCAACATGATTCTAGTATAGTCTTTTGCACGAATCTCCTGTGAATAATTTATCAGAATTTTGAGGATAGCATGTTCATTACTCATCTCCGTGATTGTTATTGAAACCTGCGGAGCACCTGCCAAGGTCCATTTGGAGCAACAGAATATCATTCGGCTTTAAAGATTTCATAACCTTCTGTGCTAATTCTTTTTTATTTCTCCACTTCTATTTCTAGAAACAGAACCATCCTTCCCAGAGGGTACTCCCAAAGCATGAGCAAACATTCTCTTTGCAGCTCCTAAGTTCTCCTTCTTCATGTAGTCTTTACTTACACTTTGTCCTCGTTTTCCATCTTGAGAGAATTGTGGCAAATCTTTGTCAACTGGTGTTTGATCATTCCTTTTATTAAGTGAGGCTGCATTAGAACTGCTAGTGTTTCTTATTCCGCTGTTTAAGTTTTTTCTCTGGTGTAAGGACTCTTCAGAATCTTTTGTGAGATTGGACACTTCACAATTCTTATCTTGGTCATTTAATTCATCTGTGAGCACTCTATCCTTCATACTATCAGTAGCCAAGTCATTCTGATTCTTTGTATGGATTCTTTGACCCAATGCATGTGCAATCATTCTACGGGCAACCACAGGCACACTTCGTGGCTTTTGTTCACCAGGCTCTTTTTCATCTTCCAAATTCATAGAGAAAATTCGCTCACGAGCAACTAAATAAGCTGCTTTTCTCTCCTCCAGTGACTGCTGAAAGGATGCTGTGTTTGTCTCTGAGACTAAAAAATGCAACACAAAATTAAGGCCCATAAAACAGTGCAAGTATTCACATCATAAAAAATTGTAAGAAGTCATTACGAAAATCACTATTTTCCATATGAACTTATTAAGTTTATTATACACAAGTTGTCACTCCTATACGCATCTGCAAACAAAATTGTCATCAGTGTAGTGCTCTCATCTGTCAGTATATGTTTGCTGGGTGTTCATATGCCTCTCATTTGTCAGTTCACATTTACTTCTACATCAGTATTCTATTTCTATTCTAGCTTTACTACAAGTCTAATAACTGATGCAGTGGTGTTTTACTTTTAAGCATAAGTGTTTTTGTGTTATTTTTGTAATTTTTTATGGATTTCTGTGATCTCTATACCATCAATACTGTATCCTATTTCTTAAAACAATTGCTTTGTTCCTATATCTATGTTACCAAACCCACGTTCTGTATCATATGTTCATATTCATGCATCATAGACATTATAGGAAATAATTTTATGTCATCTAAATGTCATATGCATGTTACACTACAACACAGTAGTGCAAAGTCTAATAATAATAATAAAGAGATAATAGAAACATACACTTCTCTATAGAAAATAACAATAATTTTCAGTAACGCATCTATCATAAATCTTTCACACAGTATTTTTCCAAGTCTTTAAATAAAATAGAAAACTGTGAATCTCATTTACAACATGTTATATGCTATGCTATGTCTTTTACTACAAGAAAATAGTAAGCTGTTATAGCTATGTACTAAAATGACTGACAGAGAGAAGAAGAATCAGTAGTATGTATTACCTGGAGAGGCTTCTTTCCTCCTTAATATTTGGTGTGACGTAATCAAAGATTGAGGTTCATCATACTTCCATAGGATATCACTAACAAGGATTGGAGGTCTGTAATCCATCCATATATAACAGTTATTTCGTAAAAGAAACCTTAAAAAATTGCTGAATTACTAAAAAAATAAAGTAATCCAAATTAGGCTTGATATAAAAAGGGCCAGGAGAAATAAAAGATGAAAGTTCATTTACATAGATGTATCTGGACATCTCTCCAGAATCAGATGGCGATCATCTCCTTCACCAACAGATTCATGTGCAAACCTGGCATCAGTTATAAAACTATCAAACAAAGGAAAGTAGATGCAGATTTAAAATGAAACCAGAAAGGACCTTTGACAAGGACTAGCAAAAAATAAAATTCATAAGAAAAATACCCAAATATCTCAGCAAGGCGATGCAAGAGAAGGCGATTGTAAGAGTTCATTGGCTCCAATTCCAAGATCCCGTCTGAACTATAGTTCAATAAAAACAGATATTAAGAAAAATCTTATGCAGTACAGGAAAAAAAAAAAACTCTGAACTTTTATAAAACGACTATTTAACACAGAACATGTATATGTTCAACTGCCACAAAAACCAGCTACAATCGGATGCTATAAATGACCAACAAAACTTAGAGCCGCTCTGCAAAAGCCCCTTCTTTACACATTAACCAATGCCATAAGACAATTTATATTAACCAAGTGACACTGAGTAAGAGATGAATGAACAACATAGTTTTGAATTTAATAAGCAAACTGTGATACTAAAACGTTGACTGTTCAAATTTGTCTATGACCACGTTAGAGACAAGTACAACACTAGTAGTTACATTAACTAAACCTTTAACTTCAAGAACCATAGTGATGTCTTGGACTAATAATCAGGTTAAACAGGAGTATATTTTCAGTGCTCCTGTAGTAGGACTCAAATAAAGGATAGTGTAGGATAAATGGTGGTAGGTGTTTCTTTTTCTTTTCTTTTTTTTCATTTTTAAATGAGTGATGTACTAGTACTACTGAAAATATTTTCAGTTAAACACTACTCAAAAACCGTCTCATAAATGTTACCTTGTGTCATCATCCTGAAGAAAGTTAATTAAGGCTTCTTCCATTGTGAGAACTAGATGCTTGCAAGGAAGATTGTCCTTAACAAGAAAAGCCAATTCCTCAACCTGAAATATAAAAACATTGTCATTAAGACCCAATAAACACATGACATAGGTCCTTCTAAAAGATGCTTCTTTAGTGCTAAGCCAGTTGAAATTGACACCAAACAAAATTTCATCACGCAAACATTTGACCCTAATCAAAACCTTCAATTAACATGAAATAAAGGAACATCCTTGGTCATAAAACTCAGCGTAGGGTTCTGGCTTTAGTAACTACACATTAAACAATGCAATTTGCTACGAATAAAAGAACTTAATACCCAGAAAGAGAGAGGGCATGACAGTACGAAATTGAAATTCATCAGAGCATAATCCGAAAAAGAAAGAGAATCGAAAAAGCATACCATGGCGAATTGGGTCATACTCATATTGAAGAATTGAACAAAGTCAAAGGCTTTAGGTTAGGGTTTACAAAATTTGAAACATTCGAACTCGCACTTCAACTTCGGATTTGCTCAATCGATGGCTGCGTGCGTGTTTGAGTTACCCACCACCTTTTTCTTTTTTAATGATTTTATCTCAAAACACATAAATATATCCTTTTGGTTATTCCTATTCTATAACCAAATGCCATTTGTTCGTACTTCTCTAAAGTTTTTTTTTATCCCCTTATCATAACTGTAAAAATAAGATAATGTTATTTTAAAAGTGAAACTTTTTAGAAATTTTTCAGCAATATCTTTTGGAACATACAATTTATTCTTTAAATTTTATATGAATTTCCATTAAAAACAAAAGAAAAAAAATTATTACATGAAAATCAAAAAATCACTAATAGAAAAGAATAAATCTTCCATAATATGAAAAAATATTTTTTCGTTTTATATATTGAATTAATTTTATTTTATTTTGGTAAATATATTGAATTAATTTAGTCTGTGAATAAATGTGACTAATTTATTGTGCATTTGGATGAGTTTATTTTCTTAAAAAAGTTGCTTTTTTTTATAAAAAAAAAATATGAAGAATTTTATGTGTTTGGATAAAAACTTAAAAAAAAAAGTTAAACTAATTTCTTTTTTAGAAGTCAGATTTCTTGCTTTTAAAAAAAACAGAGGTTAAAAATTAAATAATTTTTGAAAAAATCAATTTTACCCCGACCCACTCCAACCACTTCACTTTACTATAATCACATATCCGGTAATTTCATATATAAAAAGTGTTTATTAATTTTAATATCTAAATAAATTTTTTAATTAAAAATATTTTTTATTTAAAAATATTTTTTATGTGATTTATCCAAACGAACCTTAATGTTTTAATAATTTAGAATCAACTTATTAATTCTTCTGCACACACAACCTCATCGTCTTACCATATACCATATTGACGAAACATTCTTACATGTTTCTGGACGAAGAAAACTCTCCAAAAAAAAATTCACGATTAGATGTCACGTAGTATGTGAGACTTACATAGATCTAAGGATGGAGATGCTCCTCGAGTAAAATTTTACTCCACCAGATTCGTGAGTTGGATTTTATTCTGTTAATGTAGATATTTACGCTTTTATATTTGGAACAGTAACTATTTTGTCACGTCTGGTCAAATTATTTATCAGACTGCCATGCCAACAGTAAAAAAATTTGGAACGTCACGCGGCATAATTCGCTATACTGTGCAGCGAAATATGTTTGCAAATAATTCGCTACACAGTGTAGCGAATTATGCCATGTCAGGCTGCACAGTCAGAAAAAATAACAGTGTCAAGTAGGCAGCAATACAAGCATAATTCACTACACAGTGTAGCGAATTATTGCCTGCTTGACACGTGTCATTTTTGCTGACTGTGCAGCCTAACATGACATAATTCATGACACTGTGTAACGAATTATTTGCAAACATATTTCGCTGCATGTAGCAAATTATGCCGCATGGCATTCTAAAATTTTTTAGGTTGGCGTGGCAGTCTGGTAAATAATTTGTTGAAGTCACTGTTCCTCTATATTTTTATTCAGTATTGATAAAACTTAATGCGATAGAAATAGAGCACATAATTTTGGAGGAAAATTTTTGTTATTATTGTGCGGTTCAGATCAGCTTTTTTATTATAATTTTGTAGAGCATTAGAGACGGCACTCAAAGTTGTATATGAGAAATTTGTACAAATATATGTATTATAAAGTATAAACGGAGTATTATGTCTAAGTTGATGGATGAATGAATTGGGCAAAATATTTATTATTATGTATAGATTTAAAAATTCAAATGATCTTTCATCCATGTGAGCTTTTTCTTCCCTTGCTAGACGGTTATACACAATATTAATGAAATCATAACTAAAGTTCGTGACTTTAATTCATGTTATAAGGTGACCAATTGCAGTTGGTTATTTCTTATTCACAAGAAGTAAGAAATAGGGTTAATAAAAAGGTAGAGAAAAATGGTAAACTGAAGGATCAAATCTCTCGCTATATAACCAGTCTTCTGATATATTATATAAGATTTTATAAGAGTTATATCGTAGGAAAAGTGATTGTGTAATGTTATAGAAATTCGTTTTACGTGTCGTAATTTTTTTTCTTTATTTTTGCTTCAAAAAGTGTGAGCCCTATAAAACGTTATATGTGTAGGAAACTTTCTTATATCATGTTAAATGATAAATGCAAATCCTTATTATCTAACACCAGTAAGGGCCCGTTTGGATGAGCTTTTTTTTCTTACAAAAAGCACTTCTCAGTTTTAGTTCATTTGGATGTCTGCTTTTAAAAAAATAGAAGTCACAAAAAAGTCAAAAACCTACTTTTTCCAGAAGCTAAACATTTTAACTTCTAAAAAAAGCAGAAGTCAAAAGCCAAATATTTTTTTCAAAAACTAAATATTTTTATAAAAATATAAATAACTCTAACTTTTGTAAAAAAGACTTCTAAAATAAGAAAGAGATAAAAGTTACTTTTTTCAGAAGTGTAAACAAACGGGCTCTAAAACTACTGCTCAATCTGTAAGCCCTGGTTCTTTGGACGGGACAGGCCAAGTTGGGTCGAGCCTTCTTGAGCTCGAGCGATTCGCTAAATGCTGAACTTTTGTGCACCCTTACCAAGTAACATCTTTAATAAGTTTTTCTTGCCTTTAAGAAGCTTTCAGTTGGCGTACATATGCATCAGTATAGCACACTACCAAAAATACGCATGCAAGTTGCACACTATCTGAACCATTCAGGATAGAATAAGTTTAAGTAAATAATATAACAAAAAACTTTCCTATAACAAAATATGAAACTAATTACATTATAATTGTTCGGCACCAAAAAAAAATAATTGTAAACATGCCCCCAAAATATATAGCTAATACCACAGACTTGTTGCCTTACAATAATTCAACAGTTGTTGCGAAAGTTATTAAAAGCGGACCGATCCGGTCGGGTCGATCCGAGAACTGGTAAACTGGTCATATAACTGGTCCGATTAAAGCAACGGACTGGTCATGCATCAGAATCGGTGTGACCCAGTGCGACCCAGCCAATTTTCATAAAAACCGGTGACCCGGTCGGTTAATCGGTGACCCGACCCGGTCCCAAAAAAAAAATCCAAACTTTCATTTTTTTTAGAAAAAATCATAGTAGCTATATTTGAATATTTTTTTGCTTATTGACTTACATAAGTTATGTACCTACAACATTAATATTATCTCAATTATGTACTATGCGCATAAAATTTTGAATTAATTTATAGTTAGAGATGTCGTTTTCTGAACCTAGAGTCCCGTATCACAATCATTATATTTTTATTTGATTTTTTATTTGATAATAATATGTGATTTATTATTTTTGTATTAAAATATTTGAAATTTTTATCATTTTTTTTAGATATTTGAGTATGTTTATAATTTTTTAATATAAATTATACAATTGCATATAATTAATGGGTCATGCGATTAAACCAGTGATCCGGTACCTCGACGGGTCAATGACTGGACCGGTTTTAATAGCATTGGTTGCTGCCCTTAATATTTTTCCCTTCAAATAAAAATCAAGACATTTAAAAGAAGGGAAAAATGTTTCTGCAGTTAATACAGATAAGTTATCTGTATTTATTCCCAAAACAACGTCGTTTTGGTATTGAAATCTTAAAAAATTATAAATATAAAGACTATTATAACCCTGAAATAAACTAAAATTACAAAAACACCATGATTTTTTTCCCAAAACGACGTCGTATTCACTTACTGCAGATAATTTATCTGATAACCTTAAAAGAATATTACAAATCAATTATGCCAAAAGAAAGCACAAATGTAATTCATATATTAGATGGGTTCCTGTATTTAACATGATCACCAGCCACCAGAACAAACAAAAGAAACGTACAGATTCAATTTTTCCTCGTTCCTTTTGTTCTCTGACAATTCAGCGGATTATCCGCTGAGCACCTAATTTTGGAGCAGCAGGTTTAGCTCCCCGACCTCTGCCACCTGATAAGGGCCTGGCCTTTGTGGTGGGTGCAGGAGCAGCAATGGCAGCCCAGGGATCATCTTCATCAGTTACAGTTGATTTCAAATTTAATTGTTTTGCGGTTTTTGGAGCAGGAGCTGCTATGGAACCCCATAAATCATCATCTTCATCCTTGTTCAGCTTTGGCGTACTTTTGGATCGCAAACTTGAGGCTATAAAAAATAAATTAAAAAGCCCTTCCATTTAATACCCGAGTACATAAAATTAACCAAATAAGTAAATCAATTGACTAATTGGGTTGGGAATATTCCTTTTGCATTTAAGGACATTGTCCAATCAAGTACAGAAAACATGCTATATAAAATGGCAGCAGCATCTCGAAGACACACAATATTTTTTTCAGTAATAATTGTCAAATTAAATACAACAAAAGCTCAAAATGCATTTCTTAGTTAAAAAAGTGATTAAAGCAGCTGCTTTAGTCACTAATTCACTAAATGCCAATCCAATCATTAAGTGCAAAACCTGAACTAGGAATTCATACACTCCTGTCAATCACTTTGTGAGGATATTGTCATTAATCATAGGCATCAAGATACACTTTTTTATTCTAGTACATAGATAAATAACTTTCAATCTGACATCCGAAAATTATTATAGGAACATGCAGTCATGGAAATGAGGAAATCCCTACCAAAAGACTAACAGTTGAATAATTAATACCTTGTTTTGTCTGTGAAGCAGGTTGAGAAACAGGCCGTCTTTGAGCTGCTTGAATATTTGCAAGAGCAGGAGTTGGCTTTGTTTCTTCAAGTGGTTCCAGATCATCCCACCCATCCTTGTCATTTTCACGCTCCTCATCGATTCCATTCTCCAGTTCCCCCCAGCCATCCGTTGATGTAGGGGAGGTAGGGACAGGATGTTCAGCAAAATCTGGTGCGGAGCTTACACGGATAGGTGCTGTTGATGGAGTATCAATAGCTAGAATACCCAAAAAAGAAATGAAATAAACATAAGTGAAATTGTAAAAATTTACTCATAGAAGGAAGCCATCCGAATGAAGCAGAACAAATAAAGGCAGTATCAACAGATCATCAGATAAGGGAGCAGAATTAATAGCTTTGCCTCAAGGGTGGATAGGGAGACGAGGGATGACATCTTTAGGTGTGCCTTCCCCTCACAGTTTCTCAGTTTTCTTCTCCTTATTTTTCTTCATAATTAAGACAAAATCAGACCAAGGTACAGTTAGTTTGATTTTTTGGGGCCCCGATAAGTAAGACAAGCTATTTCATAAAGAACTTGCGGAGTATAGATTTTGATGACCTCAAGTCCCTTCATCCAAAAGAAGCAGCTTTTGTCTCTAAACATGGAGAAGGTGGTGCACTAGACCTGAAGATCAAAAGGTACAAGAGAGGAATGACCCAAGGTTGATGCACCACTGTTTGCTGGCTTCATCTCATAATAGGAGCTGGTGCTCAATTTTCTCCTCGTGATTTCATTAATCAAGAGGAAGATTCCTTTCTTTCAACACCAACGCATACATTTGTCATTCCTAAAGTGGATTTTGTATTTACCAGTTACCACTCAAATGTTCATTAGGGATGGCAGCAATATTCCAGTGAAATAAGTGCGAGACTACGAGTGACTGAAGTTGGTTACAAAAGCATATTGAAAAGAAGTTTTTGTATATTGATATTGAATAAATTACATGAGTGAGTATTTATACAAGAAAGAATCGCTAAGAATGACTAAGCGATGACTAATCAATCCTATCACAATCCTAATCACAATCAATTCTAATCAATCACAATTAATCCTAATCAATCATAATCAATCCTAATCAATCATAATCAATCCTAATTAATAGGAAATAAAAACGGAAACATGTTTGAATTCTAATTTTCTACACTCCCCCTCAAGTTGGGAGGTAAATATTGATCATTCCCAACTTGCCAATCAAGTCTTCGAATGCTGGACGGTGTAGGCCCTTGGTAAGGACATCTGCCGTTTGCTCTTTGGTTGGAACATATATCAAATGCACACTTCCATCATCTAATTTTTCTTTGATGAAGTGACGATCAACTTCCACGTGCTTTGTTCGATCATGATGCACAGGATTTTGAGCAATGCTAACAGCTGCCTTGTTGTCACAATATAGTTTTATTGGTAGGGAATATGAAATCTTCAACTCTTGAAGAAGTCTTCTCAACCAGATTCCTTCACAAACTCCATGAGCTAAAGCTCGAAATTCTGCTTCAGCACTACTTCTTGCAACCACTGTTTGCTTTTTGCTTCTCCAAGTAACAAGATTTCCCCACACATAGGTGCAATAGCCTGAGGTAGATCTTCTGTCTACTGATGAGCCTGCCCAATCTGCATCAGTGTAGATTTCAATTGTCCTTTTATACCCCTTTTTAAAGAATAATCCTCTTCCTGGAGTATTCTTGAGGTATCTAAGCACCCTATAGACTGCACTAAGATGCTTCTCCTTGGGTGAGTGCATGAATTGACTAATCATACTCACCGCAAAGGCAATGTCAGGACGCGTATGAGATAAGTAGATTAGTTTACCAACCAATCGCTGATATTGTTCTTTATCCACCTCATTCCCATCTTCAATACCTAACTTGGTATTAGGTTCCACAGGTGTCTCAGCAGGTTTACACCCTAACATTCCTGTTTCCAACAAAAGATCTAGAACATATTTCTTTTGTGTTAGAGTGATACCTGTTTTGCTCCTAGCAACTTCCATACCAAGGAAATATTTGAGAGTGCCAAGGTCTTTGAGTTCAAATTGAGCTGCTAGTTATTTCTTCAAGGTGTTCAATTCCTCAATATCATCACCTGTAAGAATTATATCATCTACATATACAATAAGAATAGCAATTTTACCATCCTTAGAGTGTTTGTGGAAGAGAGTATGATCAGTCTGTGCTTGAATGAAGCCTCTTCTTTTGACTGCTTGTGTGAATTTGTCGAACCATTCTCTGGGAGACTGTTTCAATCCATATAGAGACTTTTTTAGTTTACACATTGATCCATTTCCCTTTTCAAAACCAGGTGGAGGATCCATATAGACTTCTTCATGTAAGTCACCATTTAGGAATGCATTCTTCACATCTAACTGTTGCAGAGGCCAATCTAGATTGGCAGCAAGAGATAAGAGAACTCGGATGGTATTGACGTTAGCAACCGGAGCAAAAGTCTCATGATAATCTATCCCATGAGTCTGAGTGAAACCCTTTGCAACCAATCTTGCCTTGTATCTGTTGATGCTATTATCTGCATTGAATTTTATTGTAAACACCCATTTGCATCCTACTGCCTTTTTTCCTTTGGGTAGGGTCACTATCTCCCAAGTTCCATTTCTTTCTAAAGCATTCATTTCTTCAAAGACAACATCCCTCCATTTTTTATCATTGAGAGCCTCATGTATATTTCTCGGTATCTTTGTATTATCCAACATAGTATTGAAAGCACGAAACCCTGGGGACAACTTTCCATATGAAATATGATTAGAAATAGGATGAGTAGTACAAGATCGAGTACCTTTTCTGAGAGCAATGGGCAAGTGTAGATCATTTTCACCATGACACTCAAGTATTGGGGTGCTGGAACTAGAACATGGTTCAGAATCCTGGCAGTGTAGAGGCTCTGGGTTATTCACACTTTGAGGAGGCTTTCGCCTGCTATAAACTTGTCCCCATTTTGAGGAGGCTCCTGATGGTGAGGATTCTGTAGCTCCCCCTGTTTCCAAAAGTAGAGGTAATATTGTGGCATTAATAGGTTCCCATGACTGATCTTCATCTACTCCTATAGACTCCCCCTGAAGAGAAGTCGAGGGGAAGAAAGGGTCATTCTCAGAAAAAGTGACATCCATAGAGACAAAGACCTTACGAAGAGAGGGTGAATAACACTTATAGCCACGTTGAGTAAGAGAATAACCAATAAAGACACACTGGAGAGACTTAGGATCAAGCTTAGACCGTTGATGGGAGGGAATATGGACAAATACAACACAACCAAATAACTTGAGAGGTAAGGAGGAGACACCTCGGAAGGAAGGGAAGATACGAACAAGACTAGAAAGAGGAGACTGAAATTTCAGAATGCGAGATGGCATTCGATTTATCAGATACGAGGCAGTGAGAACTGCCTCTCCCCAAAGATATTTAGGAACACTCGTGGTAAACATAAGAGCCCGAGCAACTTCAAGGAGATGTCGGTTTTTTCTTTCCGCAACTCCGTTTTGTTGGGGTGTGTCAGGACACGAGCTTTGGTGAAGGATGCCATGTTGGGAAAGATATTCTCCAAGAATAGAGTTAAAATACTCTTTGCCATTATCTGTACGAAGAATTTGTATAGCAACTTGGAATTGGGTTTGAACCATGGCATGAAATTTTTTAAACACGGATGCAGCATCGGACTTATCCTTTAGAAGATACACCCAACAAACTCGAGAATGGTCATCAATGAAGGTAATGAACCATCGAGTACCTGAAATATTTTTAACACGGGCTGGACCTCATATGTCGCTATGAATTAAGGAAAATGGGGAAGAGTCATGGTGAACTTTAGAAGGATAATGAGCACGAGTATGCTTGGCAAGTTGACAAATATCACAAGAAAACAAACTTGGACTTTTATTAATAAATAAGTTTGGCAACAACTTCTGAAGATAAATAAAATTTGGATGGCCTAGCCTACGATGCCACAGCATAACATCATTACATGAATCAAAAGGAAACATAGAGTTTTTTTCTACGAAAACAGCTTCATGAGTCACATCCTCCTCAAAGTAGTAAAGTCCACCATCCTCTCTAGCACTGCCAATCATCCTCTCCGAGTCCTGTTCCTGAAAAACACAACCATGTGGAAAGAATTTAGCAAAGCAATGCAACTCAGAGGTGAGCTTGCTAATGGAAATGAGATTACAAGTCAGAGAAGGAACATAAAGAACTGATGTCAAAGTAATCAGCTCAGAAAGTTTAATGGTTCCGTGTCCCGCAATCTGGGAAAAACTGCCATCGGCGATCTTGACCCGAGAAGGTTCAGAATATGGAGTGTATGAACAAAACAAGCCAAGATTACCTGTCATATGATCAGAGGCTCCAGAATCAAGGATCCAATGATTTTGACTATCAACATGGAAAGTTGTACCTTGCTGGACCACATGACTAATGGCCTTAGGAGGTTGCTCGTGGTAATAAAAAGAGTGTTTTGAGGAAGCCATGAATAAAAAGAGAAGGGTTGACCGTTGATGAAAAATCAAGTTTTGTAAACTTTTGATCTGACCTCTGGAACAGGAAGGGGAGAAGCCGGCAAGAAGGTCTGTGCAAGTCGCGACGGAAAAAAAACGTCTGGAAGGCGGCGCGTGGTGGCGCGTGCAGCGGCTGACGGCGATGGGTCCAGCGGCGGTCGACTCGTCGGATCCTTCTGAGTCGAATGGTCACCTCACTTTTTTTGATCGGAGGTCAGTAAACTAGGTTTCTGTGTTGGACAGATTCAAGGCGGTGTTTAGGAGGTGTTTGACGGTGATGGAAGTGTTTGGATGGTTATTTCAGATTTGAATTAGGGTAGGAACGAACCCGCTCTGATACTATATTGAAAAGAAGTTTTTGTATATTGATATTGAATAAATTACATGAGTGAGTATTTATACAAGAAAGAATCGCTAAGAATGACTAAGCGATGACTAATCAATCCTATCACAATCCTAATCACAATCAATCTAATCAATCACAATTAATCCTAATCAATCATAATCAATCCTAATCAATCATAATCAATCCTAATTAATAGGAAATAAAAACGGAAACATGTTTGAATTCTAATTTTCTACAAAGCATTAATGGCATTTAAAGTTATATGGATGATCTGGTGGTTGAACCCATGCTACACTTTTTAGATGTTCAGTCGTGAAAATAAAAATTGATCAAGAGCTTGATGCAAAGCAGGCCAAAATGGGGAGGGGAAGATTTAATCACATATTGAGATGAATATGCAACAAGCAAATCAGATTTAAAATAACTAAGAGATTGATCATTAGGCATACCTGAGCTGGCATTAGAAGATGTTGGAGTAAGTGCACTAGAACTCACAGAAGGAACTGGAGCATGATCAGAAGGTTTACCCTTAAGGGTCAAAGAGCTCATAGCCCATCTGCATAGTAACGAGAGTTAAGTAAGCATGGGTTAAATGCGGAGAAACTGCTCAGCAGCACAGGTGCAGTTAAAGAGGACTGAAGCTCAACTAGAAAATCAGGCACCCTAAGGTGTTATTTTTTGCAACTGATTAAGTACCTTTCCTGGAGTAGAATGCAAACCCACGTATGCATGCTTGAATGCACGTATACTACCAATAAGAAGTCATAAATGCAAGCTTCTGATCATTACTATCCACTCTGTAATTATCTGCAACCCTCCTAATTTATATGCATTTGTATGTGGCCACTAAATCAAGTTTTTAAAATTAGATTGCAAGAGACACAACATTAAAGAAAACTCCTCATAATACAAAGGTAGACAAGAAATCAAAAATTAGGTATTATTCTGTGCATTTTTAATTAAAACACTAATGTAGGAAAGAAAAAAAATGGAACCTCCTCTTGAATAATTGTGATCTAAATTATCTAATATAAAAAATTCATGTTAACACTCTTGCTCTCCCTTTATTGCTTAACATGTAAAATGCCTGGCCACACAAAGTTTGGACTGACTTACCCAAGTAAACTTGCATTTCCTGGAATTGATGAGATTCCCATGCCTGCACCCCCAGTAGCGTCTGCTGTATTTGTCTATAACAGAAAGACAAACAAGAACATAAACATCAGTATCACAAATCACCAATAAAAGGGGGAAACAACAAATTATCACCATCAAATAGGCCAACCACATAAGCCGGGCTTCCTTAATTTATTAGAACAGTAAACTATATAAATTGTTTAAACTTTTAATATTAGGTTTTTCTCAAATTTGTCTGATAGATAATGTATGTCAAATACCCAATAATTTCCCATCACTTCAACCTTTTGCCGTACTTTTATTTTTTTGGATAATGTATGTACCTTAATCTGTATACCCAAGCAGATCATCCCTAACTGTCAGTATAATGGGATTCGGGCCTTAGGGGAGAACCCTAAAAAACATGAGGAATGATTGTGTTTTCTTCACACAAGAGATTTCATTAAAATAAAATGTTTTTTTTATCAACAAAAAATTTAACAAAGGACATTATTCGTAAAACTGTATAACTAGAGATGACGTGTAAAGGATAAAGTTTTGGGCTAGAGTTTTAA
Source organism: Gastrolobium bilobum (assembly GCF_033153095.1). Classification (NCBI taxonomy): domain Eukaryota; kingdom Viridiplantae; phylum Streptophyta; class Magnoliopsida; order Fabales; family Fabaceae; genus Gastrolobium; species Gastrolobium bilobum. The sequence goes on from NW_026899254.1 coordinate 392,555, forward strand.
AGAGCAAGTATAAAGTTCAGTCTGATTTGGTTCCTAATATTTCTGCTACTCGGAATAGCTCCTCTCTTTGGAAAGCAATTGTTTCGTCTTGGCCTGTGATATTACAGCATTCCAGAATTTTGCTAGGTAATGGAAATTCTACTCATTTTTGGGATGACCCGTGGGTTCCGGGTTGTGGTGCACTCTCATCCTATGCTGCTATTTCTGATCCCTCTCAGATAAATTATCAGCTAATGGTCTCTGATCTTGTCTCATCCTCCGGAAGTTGGATGTGGGGGGCTTTCCAGCATAGTCTTCCCGATCACGTCAATGCTCGTATTAATAACATCCTTCCTCCTTCGGATGTTAATGGTCATGACCGAATTTTGTGGACAAGGACATCTGATGGGAGTTTTTCGCTGAAGTCCGCTTATATGGCCATATCCAGGGGTAACGAGGAATCTACCAATTTACCTTGGAATCGCGTTTGGCAGTGGCATGGACCTGAACGGATTCGTACGTTCCTTTGGCTGTTGTTAGGAGATAAAATTTTGACAAATGAAAGGCGTTGCAGACGGCACATGGCGGGTTCAGATATATGTCATCTGTGCAATTGTTTTACGGAAACTTCCTTACATGCGGTTAGAGATTGTATTGCAGCAAAAAAAGCGTGGGAGATTGCAGTTAAGCGAGAGGCTTGGGAGGATTTTTTTCTCTCTTAATCTTCAGCAATGGGTGTTGTCCAATATCTCTGAGGATCGTAATTGGTCCAATTTGCCATCATGGCCTCTTCTGTTTGGTATCATTTCCTGTTTCATTTGGCAAGCTAGGAATAAGAAAATTTTTCAGGGATCTTCTGTTCCTGCTTATGGCACTTTTAGAGCTGCTATGGTCTATGGTGAAGATTTTTCTTGGTCAGAAAACACACTTCGGGTTGCTGGTCTTGAGACTAACTCGAATAAAGAGAAATTAGTTTCTTGGGTTTTTCCTTCGGACCCTTGGGTTAAGCTCAATGTGGATGGGTCAAGTATGAATAATGGAGAAGCTTCTGCTTGTGGGGGTGTATTTAGGAATGCTAGTGGAAGGTGGCTTGTTGGCTTTTGTAAAAATCTTGGTTGTGGTAATGTTTTGTTAGCAGAACTTTGGGGTTGTCTCCTTGGGCTTGAGATTGCATGGAGGAAAGGTTTCCGTTTTGTCTGGTTTGAAGGTGATTCCTTAGTAGCCCAGTTTTTCATAAGAGAAGGGTGCAGCTCTCATCATCCAGCGTCTAACTTGGTCTTGCGCATAAGGAATATGCTGGATTGGAATTGGAGGGTTAGAATTTCCCATATTCATAGGGAAGGGAATGGGGTTGCCGATTGGATGGCCTCTTTTGCCTACTCCTTTGATTGGTCTTTACAAGAGTTTGACTCGCCTCCTTCTGGTTGTCGTGACAAACTTGAAAGGGACTATGTAGGAGTAGTTTGGTCTAGGAGGTGTCCCTAGTTTCTTTTTTTGTTTTTCTGTTTCCTGTTTGCTTTCAAAAAAAAAAAACAAGAACTAACAAGTATCCCGTACATTGCAAGGGTATTTTTATATTTGGTACAAATTAAAAATATAAAAAAAAGAAAAAATGTTTAAAATTATAAGGGAGATATGCATAATTAATTTGTAGAATCTAAAAAAACAAATTCAAAGAGAAAAAATGAAAAATATTATAAAGCTATTGATTCAAATGAATTTGAATTCAAATTTAAAAAGAGAAAGTAAGAATGACATGTGTCATTCTTTTCATTTAAGAGAGAATAGACTAAAAGATTAAACTACTCTAAAGAGAGTGTAATCCAATTTGATATATATGGGTGGACTTACTTATATGAAATCAGAAGTTAGTTAAATTAATAATAATAATAATAATTCTAAACTTTCATCTAATTTCTTCTGAAAGATATACATGCAGATTCAATTAAGAACCATAATATGGATGAGTAACAGCCAAAAAGAATTCCAGAGTATACCTTTTCATAATATTGCTTTGCCAACTGCAAAAATTGATCAACAGCTTGAAATGCCTTAGAACGAACATCACTGTTTGAACCATGATAAGAATAACATATAATTACTACCTTGAAAAATGAGATATAACCAAAGGTATAATGACAAGAATGATCTCTATTTGGAATCTGAAGACTGCAAAACAACCAAAGCAGCACATAGCACCAATATAAATACTCATACAGAAGAACATCTATCATGAAGATTCCAATATTCTAATACTAAAAATTTTAAAAAAGAAGAAGGAATTAAGCAAGAATAAAAGTAAATTATTTTGAAAAAAAATGAGTCAACCCGTATATTAATTAGTGGGATAAATCAATTTACTAGAGAACTCCTCATCTACAAATAGCTAAGGGGATATTAGAAAATAATAAACCAACTGCAAGATATAACCTGTCAGGATCAATTGTGAGTACAACAACATTAGGAAGAATCCTAGTAGCAACTTCAGTGATGTCATAATATGAACTGGTGGCACATAAAGCCATAATGCCTGAACAATCAAAATTTAAAATGATAAGAAAATACTTTTCGAAGAATTTACCAACAGAAAAACTGAAGAACAAGAGTAATAGATAGATGTGCATGATTCTGATACCTGCTCCTCTAGCAGGTGGAAAAGTATCACGTAAAGCACGGACCGTAAATGCATTAATCAACACTCTTTTTCTTGTCTGCAAAATAGCTATGAAGAGTTAATTCACCAATGAACGGATGCTAGCATCATTAAATAAAATATACCAAACTATTTGAACTTGCAGATATAATTTGATTATACCCCTTCGTTTAAGTAGCTTGCAATATTTCCCAATAAAATGGTAGTATTTGTTCGTATTGCTGGTTCTTCATCAACCTACAAAACAAATATCAGAATTTATACATTTTAGAAAAGGACAACCAGAAAAGAAGATGCCTTTCTCATCAGCCCAACAACCCTTCCCCCCACCCCAACCCCCCCAAAAAAAAATTACCCTTAAAATGCCTCCATTTTTACAACTTAAAATAGAGTGTAAATTATTAATGGAAAGCAAAAAGTAAGGCTTGCTTATTCTTCATTGCCTCAGTCAGCAGAAGCAATTAGCCTTTAATTCCCTACACATTAATGGTTGACGCAGTACCTGTAACTTTGACAGATGCTTTAATAACGACCCTGAAATGGTCCTATGAGACAGCTGCAATTATGAGATAAAAAACATTGTTACAAACAAATAACGGGCAATACTTCTCTCATTTAACATGAGAGATGTTTTTTTTCCAGCACTAACAAGAAATGTGGAGCCCACAAGCTACAGAAAAAAAGAAAAAAAAGAAAATGCAGGCATGTGTTCCTATGTCTCTGTGACATAAGATTGTTATCTCCTACAGCTGGAGAAAACAATTTCCCATAAATAAACAAACAAACAAGTAACTCTTGCAAATTCATCAAATAGAAGAGAAGATTGGGAGATGAAAAAGGAAGAAAAGAAACAGTGAAGATAAAGGATTTAAGCTTTTAAGCACATAGCCTTTCTAACGGGGTTCACCAACATATATGTTAGAGTATAATATAAACCATTAAAAAGGACCTCACCTTATAACTTAAACTTTTGGGTTGAATTGGTTCTTTACATAGTATCGGAGCCTCGGTGTTAATAATTAATCAAGTCTTGTGGAGTTTTTTAGCACAGATAGGTGGGCCTGTGCATTATCCACCATCCAATCCCAGTAGGATCTCGTGAGAGGGGGCATGTTGGAGTATAATATAAACCATTAAAAAAGCCTTCACCTAATAGCTTAAGCTTTTGAGTTGAATTGGTTCTTTACAATATATATTGAGGGATTGCGCAGCTTTGTTCCCTTGAATTTCTTTATTTCTTGGTACTTTACTGTTTTGTTCTTTTTTGTAGGAGGATTCCTTATCCTCCCTTCTCTTTGTATTAATGAATTTCTTCTTTTATCAAATATCAAAAAACAATTTTAAGAACCAATCAGAATTTGATGACCATTTGGCATTATAAATGTGAATCAGAAGCAAACCTTATTTGAAGTTTAAACCCAATAACTAAATCTGAGCATCTTAGAAAGCATTTATTCGAATACATATTGAAAAACCAACTAAGGTAGTTCTAAGAGCAATAACAGCTCTGTCATGCTATTTCCCAAGCTCTGACACAAGCCAGACCTCTGTTTAACTAGACAGGTTAATATTCAAAGCACCATCCCACCCCTCAAACAATCCATTAAGATCATTGAGACACCAAGGCATACAATATTACAATATCATGTTAGATCTAACTAGAACTTGGCCCAAATCAGTAATATCACTAATATTAATTCATTTAATTCTACCTTAAATATGCATAATTAAGAAATGTGTTCTACATTATACCTTCCATCAAAGCTTACATAGTACGGAGATCACTTTAAAAGCTCGTTTGGTGAACAGGATAGGATAAAGGTAGGATATGATATGGAACTGATAAAGGTAGGATATGATATGGGGCTGATAAGCTTATATCATGTCCTGTGTTTGGTGAGCACCTGAATAGCAATCTGATAAGATTATGTAGAAGGAGAGAGGAGAAAGAAAAAATAAAATATAATGCAATAAATACAAATATATTGGGTAGCGTGGGGATATATTGGATAGCGTGAGGATATATTAGGTATCCAATATTGATATCCTATCTTGTTGAATCCTAACCCAGCTCCCCCCATAGGATAAGAAATCCTGTATTGGATAGGATAAAATGAGACAATAGAATAAGCTAATCATATCCTATTGACCCACCAAACAAAAGATAAAAGTAGGATATGATAAGTTATCCTATCCTATCTGCTTTGTCAGGTGCTCCAAACAGGCCCTAATATAAATTTTGCAATAACCAGGTCATATATACTATGTAAACACCAAAAGCCCAGTACTAGCCATATAACAGTATAACAAATTTCATGTGTCCAAAATTCTCATTAAGCCAATAACATCTCTCGTTTTTAAAATAAACATTTGACAACAAGAAAGAAAAATTTGCCAACATGTATATAAAATATACATACCTTCTGAGCCAGAATTAGCATGGACTTGAGAGTAAGTTCCCTCAGAAAAGCAGATGTATCAGAGAATCCAGTAGCAACATGAGGGTAAACCTGATCATAAGTGTCAATGATAATTGCACAGTATCCACATTGTTAGCATGAATCTCTTTGTATTGTACAACACAGAAAAAAGAAGTAAAGAAATTAAACAATCTTATCTTGACTACGTACCTGCTCGTCAACAACTTGTGCTGATAATGACTCTCCATATTGATCAATATGTTGAAGAAGGCCAACTCGAATAGCTCGGTCATTGGAGGCAAAGAGTTTAACAATTGTTGGAAGAACCTAAATATGAAATATTGAAATCCAATACAAGCATGAGATGAATCCTGATTATAGTAAGATAGCGAGAGTGTATTAATTAAGCACACTGAAAGAAAGAAGAAAAAGATCATCATGAAAGGACTGAAATTATTATTTACCTTGACACGAAACTCCTCAGCTGAAAGCCAGGAACCCACTTTCAACAATGCAGTCAAGGCGGGGGCAGCAGCTGAACCAAATTCAAGGGCAGAAGCTAATAAAGGAAGTAACTGTGAAAACCAAAAATGAACGACATAATCAAATGGGATAAAATGTTTATCAGATTAAAGTTTAAAATTAGAACTTCCAAAGTGACATACCTTCTTCAACACAATCTGACGAGGAAGCTGCTCTGCTAAATTTGGAAGCTTGCGGAAGAAGGTGTCTTTCTCAACACTGTCTTTCAAACTGAGAATTTCCATGAAATGAATTGTGTCTACCAGCTTATTTTGAAAATACTCTGCACATCCATTAGCAATAAACTCAAATTAAATACACGGAAAGGAATGCAGAGAAACTATATCAGGATTACAAAAAATTATGACTATCAAAACAAGAAAGGAAAACATTTAGAATGAGTTGTAGATTGTTGAAGCGGATATTCTTTTTGCTCCTTTACAACTGATCATGAATTCTTCAAACAAAGTAGTAAAAGTGCAAAACTTCAACAATGCTAAGTTAAACAAAATTTCTATAAATGACACCTATAAAAATATTAAGAAGCACTCACCACTGTTTTCTATAAGCTTTGATGTATTCAATCTACGAGAAGGCGTGGAACTTAGTAGCCGCTGGTAATCTGGAAGCAAAGACTGTAAGAAAGAGAGAGAAAAACACATACAGAAATGAAGAATGAATATTTCATCAGAATGAGATATAAAAGCAACTTACAGACCAAAACCTCCCTTAATCTTTATACACATAATAAATAGAAAAACAAACAGATTAAATTCCTAAGCAGGCTGACCTTGGGAATGGAGACAGTGTTGCGTAACTCCTCAGTTTTCACCAACTTCATACCAGAGAATAGCTCATAGATTAGACAACCTATAAAATTAGAATTTTTAGTGATTTAGAAAGGTCTACTTAGAAAGAGAAAAAAATGAAAAAAGACAGGATAAAAATTAGTCTGTGAATCTATAACATCTGTACAAGTTTTCATAATTTAAACTAAAATTACTAACTCAGACAAAAAGGTAGCAAATTTCTTTTAATATATAAACATATTCTTAAAGAAAATTTATGCGAGAGAAAAGGTTAAACAAAATATGTAAACATCAAATTTTGAAATGCATACAAATTACTAGGTTTGGAAAGAAGGGGATTGGCCATTATCAGCAACATAATGCAAATGCAGATTTAAGAATATTTCCTTCTTCCTTAAGAACCCCAATTGACATTCTGATCCCTTCTTAACAAAAAGAGCAAGAAGAAACATACCCAATATGCAAGAATAAGAGGGCCAGGGAGTTTCACTAATTGCACTCCATTATGTAAACAACTGTAAATATCAATTCTCTCAAAAGCTCAAATTGTTAGGTGATAGTTCAAGATTGGTTTTTATATCACTAACATATCCCCTTACGAAAGAACCTTTTGGGCTTGAAGTGCAAATATTGTACAAGCTCACTCTACCTTTGCTGAACTCGTAACTATCTTGTCATAGAAATTATGATACCATATCAAGGACCAGCTCTCCCTAAAGATGGTAGGTGAAGGTTCAAAATTGCTTTTTATATCTCTGACAGCAAGAAAACTAATGTAATTTCACAAACTATAAGTTAAATTTATTTGTTCCTCTTTGTGGAAGCAGCCAGCTCTAAATGAGAACAAGTTCCATAATATAAGTTATGGCCACTTGATACAACCATGTTGACTAGGCTAGACAATAAAAGGCCGTGAAATGTCACCATCAGCAACCAAGTAAAAATGCAACAATACCAGAATGTTCCGTTTTTCCATTCCACCTTATATTCCAAATTGCCATCGCAATGCATTATAATTAAAAGGAACGGAAAATAACATACCCATGCCCCAAGAATCAATGGCCCATGGAGGAGACTTCTTAATTACAGCCCAGTCAGATTTTACAAGCTCCATTGGTTTGTATTGTGCTCCAACAAGCCATGCATATTGCTAAATCGAAAACATGTGAGGAATATATATTAGGATTTACTAATTGATATCCTTTTATTCTTTTCAAAAATAAAAAGGCCTAATTAAATCTTTGCAAGATGACCCAGAAAAAACTCCTTACAAGGGAGCTTCCATAATGTCAGTCAATGTTGCAATGAATGTTGTAAAGATAGATGCTCAGCCTCAAATGCTAAAAAAGACCAGTAAAGTGAAGCAACACATGGCTGAAACTTGAGGAAAAGTTTTAAAATCACACTTCAGTCTGCTGATGAGTTAAAAGGACCTTTTAACCTCATACCCAGGAACTTTCACCGTATGTGGAGTGATTATTTCACTAGGATGAGTTACTAATATCTGAACTTCAAGAAAAAGGAAAAATAAAAGTTCACAGCAAAATGCTAAAGCTAACAAGAAAACAAGGTATTCCAACCAAACACAAAATTACCAGCATTTGCCCAGACGAAGTTTCATTACTCCCATCAAACTCTGATAGAACATCAAAAGCATGGAGTTTCCAGTCCAAAGTTTGCGTGACAACAACACTAGCCATGCAAACATTACCATGAACCTGCACCAGACAAAGTTTGTCAAGAAAAACTGAAAAAGAAAGTAATGAGCAATAAAAAACCATATTTGGCTCATGAATACTCACAAGTTTACAATCATTATTTAAGAAGCTCACAGCTTTCGCTATTTGATGCAGGCCCCAAGCATAATATTCATCCCTACAACCCCAGTAAGGAACACAATAACAAGCAAATACTAACTCAGTTAAGAAACCAATAGATACTCGAGCTCAACAGTAAAATCAAAGCTTTTGCTCTCATGCTCTGTAACTTACATATAATATTTCTCATAGCCTAATAGGAAACAAAAAGAGACGGACCCAGGGAGGGGCTAGCATTGGCAGTCGCCCCTCCCTAAATTTATGTATAAAATAATATTTTTCTAATAATAATAGGCTATTAGTACTAATAGTTAGCCTCTTCCTCAAAAATATTTATAATAGTTAGTATCTCCTATTAGTCTTTATAATACTTACAATTTTAAATATTTTATTTTCGCCCCTATTATAAAAATCCGGGGTCCGCCACCGGAAACAAAGGCATTAAACTGGAGATTATGTGCAATATGAAGCAGGAGCTCCATTGATACCTCTGTGTACCTTCAAGACCTAACTCCTTAATCTTGTCTGACAGTAGCATTACAGGCTCGGTTACCATATAAATTGTAACCTTGGGAGAACCAGCATCATGAGTTTCGATCTCGGTACTGTGAAGAAATGACAAAATATTTGGATGCCTAACCTGAAAAAGAGCACCATTAAAAACAAGAAGAAAAAAAATAATAATACAGAAATTGAAATGTAACAGCAAACATTAGATGATATAGCATAGCTTACAGTGCGTAGACGCTTCACACCATTACGACCCGCAGCTAAATGTCCGTCCTGAGCATTGGTCCCAGATAGAGAGAAGATTGACACAGCAGACCCATCATCCTGAAACAATAACCAAAACCAAATCAACGTGTAATTAGCAAGGCCTAGTGTCCAAATTGAAGTTAACATTTAATAAAAACGTATTGATTGTTTCGTATCAAGTATAAGATTAAATCAACCAACATTAACATTAACATATAGATAGATATTATAAGTAAGTAAGAGTAAGAGTGTAAGAGTGAGTTACCTTGGAGGTGCCGCGGTAATGAACCCAAGAACCCCAAGCAGAAGGGTAAGGTTCGCCAATGTTGTATGGGAGATCCTTAAGGCCCGTTCCAGATCCACCCACCACCTCTTTCAGGAATTTAAACATTATTTCGATCCAAAATCACAATTCTGATCACTGATTCACCTATAGCTCCTATTACTCGTGGTACGGTACGCGATCTGATTCACTCTTCCTCAACGCAACACAATACAATAATTCCAAACCAATGAGGAGGGAAAGGCCATACTCACCTTCATCTTATCGTTACCATGCTGCTTTAATTTTTATCTTCCCAAAAATATATGTTTACTTCATCATTTTTATTTTTATTAAATATAATGATAATAATTAATTCGTCTTGTATTTTTACAATTAAAAAGAAGAAGGAAAAATCACTTTATTTTCCTTCTTTTCAAGAGATTGCAATTCACATTTAAATTAAGGGAAAAACAGTCATCGTTATCGCAACAGTGACATAAATGCCACATTTCTCAACAAAAAATAATAATCTCAAATGTCATGGGAACAATAGTTTTTATGGTTTTTATAGTACTGCCACGTGTTTAAGTTTAATATAAATTATAACGAACTTGGTTAGACTGTGTGGCATGTTTTTATTAGTGTACCAAGTTCGCTATTTATAGTAACGAATTTCGTCGCATATGATTTCGTGACATATGCACAATTTGAAAAAAAAAGAAAACACGTTTTTATTAGTGTACCAAGTTTGCTATCCGTAGTAATGAATTTCGTTGCATATGATTTCGTGACATATGCACAATTTGCAAAAAAAGGAAAACCTGACTAAATTAAGTTCGCTATGACTTGTAGCGAAATTGGTACACTAACGGGGAACATGCCACATGGCCTAACCAAGTTCACTATGACTGGTCACAAATTTGGATCCGGGGTCGTCTGATAAAAAATACCGTTTGGGTGGCATTTAGACAAATTTTTTTAAAAAACGTGACAATTTGGTTACTATTGCTATTGTTATTAAATTGTTCTTTCTTTTTTTTTTTTTTTTTTCTTGATAAATCACATATATGCTTTATGAGAGGTAATCCTGTTCGAAACGGGTTTATAATTAAGGCTTTAAACCCTTTTCAAAGATGGTATTAGAGAAGATTGAACACATGTTCTCACCTGTATCTGCTCAGCTCTCATACGACAACTGAGCTACCGTTAGTTGGTAACTATTTTTTTTTTTTGATTTTAACTTATTAGAATACCATGATATACCATCTTTTCATTTATTATTAAGAAAATGTAATTTGCTGATTTAACCATATGTAATTTGATTTTCTCTAAACAAAAATGATATTATTCCTAGCGCTCTATAGTGTGTGCTAATGTAATATTCCTTGTTTTTTTTTATAGATATTTCAATCTACTCATCTATTTGCGATTTGTTTAATTCATGATAAGTCCCGAGATCAAACTTTAAATCCCTCCCTTCTAAAGATGATATTGAAAGGATCAAATATATACTCTCACATCTGACGCCAACTAAACTACCATTATTTGATATATTCCTTGTACTCTATATACTAGTTTTTCTGTAGAAAAAATTTCCTCGGCATTGCACTCGATAAATCTGCTTCGTGATTATGGATTTTTTTTTTCATTTCAAGCTACAAACTGAGCGTTTGGCTGATTCGAGATATCTTTGTCCTTTTTTTCTTTTCTTTTTTGAATACAATGGGAATCCAATCCGGCATCTACTATCCACCCTCTCACCACCAGGCTAGCCGAGTGACTTCCTGCATTATCCTCGTCCTTTTTGTATGCTTACTCTTTCGTATGCTAGCAGCATAAAATCCCCTCAATCAAATTACTAAAGAGAAATATTTCTCTTGGAGAAAAAGAAAAACACTAAACCCTTAGGTGGTGTTTGGTTCCATTTTTTTCAACATTTTCCTATGCAAATGAAGTAAAGTTTTTAGAAAACCAACGTTTGTTTCAACAGATTATGATCAAATCCCCATCCATGTAATTTGCATGGCTTTTTCAACTTTGCCTGAGAAAGAAAGGTATCGGCACTGTTTAGAAAGCGAATTTGAGAGTGATTTTTTTTTAAAACCCGGGTAAAGCACTATTGACACACTTTGAAGACACCCATTATACCCTCCTCGATAATTAATAATGTTACACACAACAGAGAGCAGAACTTTTTCATCCGTTGTATATATGTGACAATAATTAATATTCAGCACTTTTATATATATATATATATATATGGAAACAAAGTCCACTGCTGAATAGTGATTTTGTGAACAAGCATTTTTATTCCAAGAATAAAATAAATTATCCCATCTCACTACATTTTCACCTGCATTCTATTGCACCGTGTAGGAGACAAGCTCTTCCTCTTCTTGTAGTGACTCGTGAATCCTTTTTGAGTCTGTTTCCGAATTTAATTAAAGTTCTTTTTGGTTATAATTAATATTAGCAAACAATGGGTGATTTAATGAACGTATTTAAGACAAAGATAAAAGCTTACACATATATAAACTTCTGTGACAATTGGAAACAAGTTAGGCACAGTCTATTAATATTATAAGAAGTTCAAACGTACATTGATATTGTACAAAATGCTCTTAAATTCATTTTAGAGTGCACTCATCATACTAAACGTACAAGGTTATTTTCGTAATGTTGTATTATTTTCCCCATCTATATTTTACAAAAAGTCAAACATAGATTTTACAAAAGTTACCTAATTTCTCCAGTAAAATTTTTCTCAACCAAACAACTTTTTTTACATTTTCCTATCAAACTCAATTTCCAACCATTTCCCTAGTAATCACATTTCCCTATTATTCTTAAAAATTTCTCCTCAACCAAACGCCTCTTACGCTATTCTTGTTTGTGTTGATGAAATAAGGTCGGCAAAGAAAGTTTTAACAAGAATATCAATCTTAATAATAAAACGTGAGATGAAAGCGTGGAGGTAGTAAAAATAAGAATATTACTCTCATGTTGTATCAGAGTAGTTCTTTTATACTATAGAGAGAATCCAAGTGGGACCCATTGAAGAATCAAAGTGATGATGTGGTTGCCACGTACTCAAAGATGATACAGTTAATGATTCCACGTCAGCATAGTTTTGACGATAACAAACAAGTCAAAAGAGAATGCTCAAAGACGAAGCAACATCCAAAAGAAATCAAGCTTCAAGCAAATATCAAATCATACAAGTCAAGCATCAAGACAAGTCCAAGATCTCAATGGTATATTTATTTAGGACTTAGGAAAATATGTAAAGGTGTATAGATTCTAGCATTGCATGAGCTCAAGTCATTCATATCATATAATGCTTAAAGAACCTTGATCTAACAAAGTTAAACATGCATTAAAAGGTTTTTGAAATGACTTAAGCACGTAAGCATAATAGCATAATATAATCACACATATTCATGGCTCATATATTTTAAAAGAATGCATCCTTGAAGAAAAGTCGAGACAAATGGTTTTATATGTACAATGTTGGTTTGGAAGAAGTACCTACATGATATAAACTTTTCTCGATAATTTCCATAACCAATAACATGCATTACAAGTCATAGAAACCATTTAGAAAGAGAAGAAATTCAGAATTCGTACAAAAAGGGTGCTGCCGTGAAATATCCGAATATTTCACTAAGAATATCCGGATACCAATATCCGGATATGGAACCAAAAATATCCGGATATCAATATCTGGATATGTGCCCCACGAATATTCGGATATGTACGGTCTGCAACAACTATAAACGGCTAGTTTTCAAATGAGATGTCATTATAAATACCCACATCAATGGTAATGAACAATGGACGACCATAGATCATTTATTGAACCTTTATTACTCATTCTAGCTCATTATTGCTCATTGATTACTTATTTTACTCATTGTATACACTTGAGCTCATCTTTCCTTTGAAGCTATACATCTCTTAGTTCTTCAATTTGTGCAATCTGTACTTTGAGAGTACTTAGCCACTTTTAATCACCTCAATCTTACTTCTTGATTTGAGAGGGGAGTGAACCCTATACTTGAGAGGTCACCAAATTCCTAAATAAATTTGGACTGAAAAATTGTGAGGCATCAAGAGCCCGAAGTCTTGAAAGGTTGTAGAGGTTTGTCAAGCACCCTCAAGCTTGATAGTTAGTGAAAAGAATTGATCGAGCGGCTTCAGTCTGAACGTAGGTCACGGTGGTGGTGACCGAACCAGGATACATCTAGTTTGCAATTTCTCTAACCTTTACCTCTTTACTTTATTATTGAAATTACATCTTTAGATTGTCTTTATCCATTCGCTTGCTTACTTTGTTAATCTCTACACTTGCTCTCACACTTAGATTTTTCCTTATTAAATCACTTTATTGAAGAAATAGTCTTTAAAATATCAAAGGAGGCACTTTGCAAAAATATTTTGTAAAACTCAATTCACCTCCTCTTGAGTATTGAAGCCACTTGTCCAACACCCACCATTAAAATGCAAAAGGAAAAGAAAAAGAGGGAATGCGATTTTCGAAATGAGAAAACATGAAATAACTATCTCATATAAAATGAAAGTAGTATTTTCCTAAAACCAAGGGGAACTAGAAAGGGGGAAAATGCTTGATTGGTATATGGGTTAGCTTTTTCTGCAATTAATGCAGATAAGTTATCTGAGTAAGCCAATACGACGTCGTTTTAGGACGGAAATTATGATGTTTTTGTAATTTTAATTTATTTCAGGATTATTATAGTCTTTATAATTATAAATTTTTAATATTTCAATCTTAAAACGACGTCGTTTGGGGAATAAAAACAAATAACTTCTCTGCAGTAATTGCAGAAATATTTGTCCGTTGGTATATATATAACAATATAAATATACTCTTTCGAAACATATGCTTGCAAATCTGCAGTTCGAAGGATGAATGATAATCATTCTTTTCTTTTTTCGGTAATCGAATGATAATCATTCTATTCCCTTTAAATGATTTTTTTTTTAATTTCTATGCAAATGAAAAATCCAAAAATAATTTTTTTTCCTCAATTTTTATTCCAAAATTACCAATTCATTTGCAATAAAAAAATAAATCAATTTTTTTAATCATTTTTCTCAAATTAAAAAAAAAAATTAACAAACATTGGTTCAAGGAATAAAAAGCTTGTTTCCCTTCTTGAATTCAAAATCTTGAAATGGAAAAAAAATTAAAACTACTTGGAAGAGCTAACCCAACATAGGTTCGATAATACTCGGACTCAATGAAGTATTAAAAAAAAAAAAATGGAAACAAATTTTTTTTTGGGAGTGTTCATTAACCAAAATCTTTTTTTTTTCACAGTAACAGCATCAGGCATGTTCCGTGCAGAACTGTAAGCAACCTCTGTTTAATTGTGTTTCTTTTTTCTTCTTAGAACTATTTTATAAAATAATTATGGAAACAATTAATGTAGATAAATTATCTGCATTTACTTCCAAAACGACTTCGATTTGAGATTGAAAGATTAGAAAATTATAATTATAAAAACTATAATAATCTGAAATAAATTAAAATTATAAAAACACCATAATTTTCACCCAAAATGATATCGTATTGAATTTACTGCACTTATATGAAAAAGTGAACCTTTTTTTTATTTTGAAAGTTAAAATCAAAACACAAAACAAAAATAATTCTTCTCTAAATTTAATTCTAAAAACCAAAAAAAAAGTTATAATTTTTTTTAAAAATTACAAAACAACCCTTATCAAATAGGTTTGTTTATTTTCTTTTTCTTCTAAAAACAAAAAAACTATTTTTAAAAACAGTATTCAAATTGAGCCCAGGTTGCGGACTTCCAGCAAGAGTGAACAAAATCCTGAAGAATGCGGTACTTGTGAATACATCCTGTAACGTTAATTGTTAAATTTTCACCATAGAATGATGTAGAAACTGACTATGATTCCTATATGAAATAAGAACAATAAGGCCGGAGTCATTCGTGTCTTTTAAACATTTCGTGACTCATTTCATGGCACTTCCTTATCCTCTTTGTTATAGATGGTGAACACAAACACAAACACAAACACAGAGGAAGTTAATTTTACTAGCTTTTGTTCAAGTTATATAAATTATGACGTAAGCTATATGGTTGCCCTATTTTGACTTTTAAAAGGGCAGCAACGCAAGAGTTACACGCCAATCAAAACCTGAGTACTGTCTCTCCTTTCAACTGAAGAGAGAGAGAAAGACTAGGAGAGGGGAGGGGGTGGCTAAAGATTACTTCGAAGCTTAAAATCACCTTCTAACAAAGTATATTATTAAATCCAGCCAAATGATTCATTAGTAAAGAAAACTCATGAATCTAACTAATCAGGCAGAGTAACCTTGGATCAGAAGAAGCTTGTGCATCAGTACTCAAGAGACTGCTAAATAAATAATTAAGTGCAACATTATACATATGGGCATACTCGGATCTGGGGAGGAAAAATCCACACAAAAAGTTGTATAAACTTACAACATTCTTCAATGAGGACTGCTTGTTTTCTGCTTGGCCTTCTCAATGAGGGGCTTTAACTGCTTCTTCTCAGCAAGAATCTTTAGAAAGTTAAACAAAAAGGGTATGTAATTGTGTTTCCTACGAATATTTTCTGTTCTCCATTTTTTGAATTTTTCTTCCTCCATTAAGATCTTCTCAGTAGCAGCTTCAATCCCAGCATTCACTTCAGAGAGAGAATTGTTCAGTACCTCAAAACTGCTATTGTCCACCAGTCTCTCTGACTTTGACACAGCCAGCTGCTGCAAAATACGCTCCCTCCTCTTCTGAAGTTCCTTCAGCTCAGCAGTATACATCTCTTTTCTGTTCTTGATGATTGCCAGGAGATTAAATCTTATCTCGCTTTGGGAATACCTATCGATGCGTTCCTGTATCACAGGTTGCACCATCTTCAGCCATTCCATATCCCCTTGCCCACCAGTGCACTGACCAAGGCTGATAGGACCCTCCTTTAATCCATCAAGCTCATACAGTACCCCATCAACTGGTAGATAGCTTATAAAATGGTAAACATCATCATCTTTGCCAGCAACCTTTTGCTCTTCAGGGACAAAAGGTTCTGGCCTTGCAAAGCTATTGTGGGCTGTACGTATGGCCTCACTATTATTGATAGCCAAACCTTTGAGTTCAGGAGGAAAGTTCTTGGTAAATTCTTTCAATTTCGTCAACTCTGGACCAATGTCGATATCTGGTGAATTCATAAGAATTGACAAGATCGCCTGGGTTGCACAAGCATTATTAATTACCTACAAATGGAACCCTAAGATCAGCAAAACCATAAAATAACAAAAACAATCATGATTTGTCTTTTAATTAAAATTAAATAAAATAACCTGGCTAGCAAAGAATAAATTAGGGTTGGGATCTTCAATTACAACACGTTCATCCTTTTCTCCTGGACGCCATTTGAAAAGAAAAATCAACCCATACACAGGCCTGTAATTGAGAACGGGATCCCCACAAAAAGAAAGATACGGCAAATGTTCACAAATTAATTATCATAATTTGTGATTGTCATTATAAGTTCAAGACTAACTGAGATAGTACACTGACCTAAGGCTGTTGAGAGAGTCAATGTCCAATGAATACAGTTCCTCAACCTGCCAAGACAAATCTAGGCATGAGGATAGCAAACACACAAAAAATTCTAACTGGGACTGGTTAGAAAAAATTGATTTTCCCAAGCCCTGGAATTTACCAGATTTATTCTGGATCACAAAATTGAATAATTAGTTTGGTTATTTAATAGAAAAACAAGAAGATTTGTCAGTTTATCGATTCAAATCCATAATTTTCTGATAGTTTTTCAGTCTGGTTGTGACAGACCCAGATTGAATCCAAAGAGCTCCGTCCTGGATCAGCAAGAAATAGCAATCAACAATATACTTAACTCATGCCCAGGAACCCCTTTGCACAAGGTACAAGCTTTTACTAAGATGTAGAGGAAAAGGGAAGCCGTTTTCCCTTCCACATTCAAAACTTTAATTTATATGCATGGTTCATGCTTTCTTATATGAAGAGGAAACCCCCATCCTAAAGCATTGCTATAAGAAATCTGGTATTTCACCTCCTCGAGCCCTTTGATTTAAATAAGGTGGTAAAGGTTTCTTTTACTCCATCACTTTTTGGTGCTATGATGCTGACCTACACCTTTTTTCTTGTTACTTTATATTCATATAACAAGGAACAATCTTTTAGGATTCTGTGTGAGCACCAAGTGTCCGTTTACTTTGGAGAGGTTCGGAGGGGCTTCTAATAGCTCATTAAAAAGGTATTTGAGAAAACAAGGAGGCTGACATTTTTAAGGAAGCAGTTTATGCAGTTCTATGGTGAAGAATGCTCATAGCTGTTTCAAGGGAGTTACCATCTGCAAAGAGACTGGGTAAACTCGCCTTTGATGCATTCTTAATTTTTTCATATTCCTTGTTGTATCTTGTTTTGTTTTTTTATTCTGTTTTGAATTATTTTTATGCTCCCCTAGTTGTATTTTCCCTATAGTTGCATCTTGTATTTTCCAAGTCTGTGAAGATTTGACAAAATCCTGCTTAAATTTCAATACTGACAAAAGGCAAAGTGTGACATTTTAATATCCCTGTGAAGCAAAAGGTCTTAAAGAAGAAACCAAAAATCCACATCCCACCCCAATCCAAAAACCATGAGAAAACATACGTTACTTAAACAGAGAGGGAAAAAAAAGGACATATATCCAACAAAAAATACCTGCACGCCTTTCACTTGCATTTGCTGAATAAGTTCTGTAAATACACCTGAGGAGAAAAAACAACAAACTCAAAAACAATGTACCAATCAAAATCTATACCAAACAAGACACTATGCAAGCCCCTCAACCCTAACCACCACTATAAACATATATATATATATATATATATATATATATATATATATATATATATATATATATATATATATATATATATATATATATATATATATATATATATATATATATATATATATATATATATATATATATATATATATATATATATATATATATATATATATATATATATATATATATATTCACGTCAAAGACAAAAACCATTCAATGAGCATACCGGGATCGGACTCAATGGTGCACCAAGACATGATTCCAATTTGTACAAAGCAAGCTGCAAACAAGGAACAATAACTCAGCCTCAGCTATACAAATTTTTTATTAATTTTTAATTTTTTGTTTTGCTCGCCGCCAAACAGATAAACAAGCAAATCTTAACCATAAATAACCTTCTTCTCTCCAGCACCGCAAATATTCCATTCATGAAAACACAAAACGACGCTAAAAATGAATCTATTTCGTAATAAAACGACATGAAAGAGAGAAAGAAAGAAAGAGTACCTCTATCTCTCTCCTTCTGATACCTCCGTGTTAAGGTTTCGCTTCTGCACTGTAATTCCACTCTCTTCTTTTCTCCACCCTTCACTACCAAGGGTTTATATATCACCACATTCAATAACTCTTTTAATTAAAATTAAATTTTAGTTACCTTAAAATATATATTTTATAAATGAAAAATAAATAGAAGAATGATAAAAGATAATGACGAAGAAAAGGAAAAGAATAATACAAATTGCCCAATCCAGTAAGGAGGTTGATAAAGCCCACCCTTACCTCCGTCTCTGGGCCAAACTCGAGCATAAGTACGAATTCTTGGCCCACATGACTTCAGCATGTGATGTATACCTTTTTATTTATTTATTTATTGTATGTAGTGCGTGTTAGTTTTTAAAATCCTTTTTTTATACGTGTTATAAATGAAATTTGAATCTAACCCATTCAAGTATTTAATGAAAAATATAAGAAATTAAAAAATAAAATATAAAAAATTATTTTTTAGAAATTACAATACAATTTTTTGTTTTTGTTTTAATATATAATATTAATTAAAATCAATTATATAGTAATCAATAATAATAATATATTTTTACTAAATTAAAAAAATTTGACCAATAAATTTTATATAACTAAAAAATGGAGCTTGATTCGTATTTTTGTTTTATAGGGAAAAAAAAGGTAAATATTATTTAAGGCCAACAATTACTATTTAGCAGGAAAATTTATGTTTATCTTTAAATGGGTAATGAGATAGATATATTTAATGTTTTATCCTTTTATGTTTTTATCAGACCTTCTTTAAAGAACGTGCTATTCTAACTCCTAAATTGTCTGATGCTGCTATGCTAAACGAGCACCTAATGTCTATGATTCCTGGTGAAGAAAGGACTTTTTTGAGTTCGGATAAAATTCTTAAGCAAGGTGGGACTTCCTCTGTTGAGGATGATGAAATCACCCCTGAGATCTTAAATACATTATCATGCTCAGGGATTCCTGATAATAAATTATCTTGAAAGTTAAAGTTCCAGTAATGCTATTAAGAAATATTGATCAGTCGAGAGGTTTATGCAATGGCACGAGATTGCTTATTATAAAATTAGGGAATCATGTTGTTGAGGCAATTGTACTTACAGGAAGCAATATAGGGAAAACTGTGTTAATCCCTAGAATGACGATGAGCCCATCGAGTCATACATTTCCTGTAAATTTCCAAAGAAGACAATTCCCCCTGATTGTATCGTTTGCCATAACTATCAACAAGAGTCAAGGACAATCACTTTCACATGTTGCAATTTATCTCCCTAAGCCTATCTTCACTCATGGGCAATTATATGTGGCACTGTCTAGAGTAAAGAGTAAGCATGGATTGAAGATATTGATACTTGATGAAAATGGCTGCGTTACGAATAGTACCCTTAATATAGTTTACAAGGAAGTATTTCAAAGACTGCTATAGTATATTAGGTTCTTTCTTCAAAGATATAACTTCGTTGTATGGTACAGGTAAAGACAAAAAAAAATGACTGTTTATTCACATCTCTTTTCCTTATCTATCTTCAAAGATATGACCTTTATTATCATATTTTCTTTCCTATTTTTAATGTAACAATAAATGACTGTTTTGTTATTTAAAAAAATGACTGTTTGGGACCTTTGAAATACTGACAAAATGAGTTCGGCCCAGAAGACCGACCCACCATGCCAAACAAACCAATTTTTTTCCCGTTCATCGGCACGGGTAATTCACTAGTTTAGATAAAATAGAGAAAACAAGATAATGAAAAGCAAAAGAGAGAGTATAGAAATATCGGAGAGAGAGTATAGAAATATCGGGCCAACCAAATTGGACTTTAAAAAACTGATGTTATCTCAAGTAATTAAGATGAAAACCCGTTCAGTAAAATTAAGTGATAATAACCCCCAACGGTAGCTCAGTTGGCAGCTAAGCTCTCAAGGGATTGCTTGGTGCAGGGATCAAATCCTGCCTCAAGCAGTTTCTTGAAAAATCTTTGGGGGCCAAAGGATAAGCCAAAAAATCTTCGGTTGGGGGATTGTCTCGTCCTTTCTCCGGTTGCGAAGCTTAGTGCACCCACTGTTACAATGAGGGACTAGCCCAAACGGACCGTACCTCGAGGGCATGGTGCCCGGAGAAGGTTGAATGAGGATAGCAATGTACAAAAATAAAATAAAAAATTAAGTGATAATAACAAACTACAGCTAATTGCCGTATGTGTGTCCGTGGACTATCAAATTGAATTTTAAAAAAATGACACTGGTCACCTTTAATTGAAAATAATATTTGATTTTTTTATGAGAAAGAGTTTAACTATTATCACTAGTCAAAAAAAGAAAAATATAACAAAATTTATTTATTTTAAAAAGTAAATATTTTTTCATATATAATTTAATATTAATATTAAAAAATATAATTAATAACAACATAAAATTATGTATCTTAATTAAAACTAAATTTAAATATTTTTTTCTCATTCATTTTATTTTCTTTTTTCATTAAATTTAACAATCTTAAATTATTAAAATAACATTTAAAACAAGTCAGTCGATGAAGTTTTTAGATTTTTTACCCTAAACACTAGTGAACCACAAACGTTTGGCGTAATATGATTCCCTTTGACGAAAGGAGATTGAGACAACTGTTGTTTTATTAGAAAATTAATTTGGCATTGAATAGATTTAATTAGTATGTTATGGAACGTATTATATACTTTATATTGTAATTATAATTACTTGAGCCGTTGACAGTTTTCCCACAATCTCATTATTTCATTGGCATTTGTGGACCATAACGAGGCATATTGGAAAGCAGTACTCTGCACAAAAACAAGTCAATAACCAAATGGAGAGAAAAATGAATATGGCCATTATACTTGTCATTGTTAACTACAACATTTATTTTTATTTTTATTTTATAAACAGATGGTTTTTTTTTTTATCAATAAAAAGTTTAGATGAGATTATACATCGTATCTCAATCTCCAACCTCTTTAAAGATTTATAAGAGAGACTACAGATCACCTACCAACAAAATCTTCATATGGATCAATGGAATTAACATCCTTACGAGATATGAACCTAATCTTTAACCAATTGTGTCCATCTTTATTTGCCTTAAAATTTAAAAATGCCAAGTTCAAGAATTCTTGTGTTTGCATGGTTTAGAATCTGGTGAACTTGGCAAGAGATGGTTTGTTTTAAATTGTACTCAATGACCTGAAATTTGGGTACATGCTATGGCGTCCAATAAGAGAAGTGAGTAACACTTCCAATTTAATAAAATTATAACACAAGATATGCATAATAATTCAGACCATGAAATTAGATCATTAAATTAGATTAAAATTATTATTCCAATTTAATAAAACTATTACACAAGATATGCATAATAATTCAGACCATTAAATTAGATTAAAAATATTATTTAGCAAATTTAAAATCAAATCTTAACCGTTTATTTTGTAATATTAGAGATAGAGATAAAAATAAAAATACAGAAATCACATCCCATCATATTAAATTATATTTTATTATATTAGAGATATTTGAATCTGATTTGGATATTATTTCTTACTATGTATATAAATATTTAGATATTTGGATCTACCCTAGATAGAATTAGATTTAAAATCTTCATTCTGAAAACTTTAATTCTGGATCCGCCCGAATAAAATTATCGGATATCTGTAGTTTATTAAAAAAAAATTATTTAGCAGAGGGATGGTAGCATTGGAGTGGACTGAACAACACAAGAGAAGAGGAAAAGAAGAGGTTAAGGTTTGAGTTTATGTAACACAAACATCGGATTTTTTCTTTAAAACAAAAATATGTTTGATTAATAATAATATTTGTTGGGTTGGTTTGTTGGTTTGTGGAAGAGGCAGAGCCCCCCGTGTTGTTCGGTTCCCGCTCCTTTCGTCAACTAATATTATCTCTAATTTATAACTTCTACTTTCTAATCTCTAATCACTGAGATTTAAAGGAAAGGTACTTATCCTTTTTTAATTTTAAACCTTACGAATTTGAATTATGATTACGATCACGACCACCATCACCATTACCACCATCTTCTCCACTCCATTAATTTTCGTTTCCTATATTTCCTATTGTCTATTGCTTATCGATAACCAACTACTACGCCTTTTGTTATTGATTTTGATGCACAAACAACACAGCACACCACGCTCTTCTCTACTTTTGAATGCCACAAATGAAGTCCCCTGTTCGGGTACGTATTTTCCAACTCTTCCTTCATTCTATTATGTTTCTCTATCACTATTCCATTATTACTTCAATTCTTGTTTCCCTTCCCTTCCTTTCCTTTTTTTTTTTTTTTTTTTTAATTTATATCGTTTCGGATTATGCTTTTCTTTTTCCTCGTTTTGCAGGGCCTGCCTTTGTTGTGTTATATAAGGAATTAAGATTTTTTTTTTTTTCATTTTGACAATAAGTTATTAATTAGATATGCTCCAATTGAATCATTTGTTGCACACCTGTGCTATTCTTTAACTTGTTTAAACCTTTATGTTGCAGTTTTGTTCAATTCTATATAATATTGTGTTTTATTTTGTCTAACCTTCTCTTATATTGAAGCAGGCATTTTTGGTTGCTGATTCAAAGAGTAGAAAATCCTGTCTTTATGCCATCTTCCCAGCAGCTTCTTTAATCTTTGTTGTTTTATTTTTCACGAGTTCATTCTTCTCACAAGGCTACAAAGAGGTATATACGTAAACCCTTATCTCAAGATAATAAATAAACCAATGATTTTGACTTTGCTTGAGTAGGATTCATGTTCTTCACATATCTCGCAATGATCCTTTTTGGTCTCATACTGCAGAAACTATCAAGCTGGAGAATTGACATCGATCAGAATGTGGAAATTGAGAAATGCAAGGTTCATTCTCTTACTTTGCAAACCGATAAACCAATGAATAATGAATTTGATTAAGTATGATTCATGTTCTTCCAAATCTTGCAATAATCCTTTTGGTCTCATATGCAGAAACCAGTAAGCTACATCGATCAGAATGTAGAAATTGATAAATGCAAGGTTCGTTCTCTTACTTTGTATGCTTTCATTAACGTACATATTATTTCAGATGTTCAACTTTGGTGCTTATATTTGTTTATCTTGTCTAGTAGAACCACTGCAGGCCTAGTGGAAGTGAGGCATTACCAGCGGGTATAGTCTGCAGTACTGCGAGTTTGGATATGAAACCTTTGTGGGATCCTCCTCACATTAAGAAGGGTCATCACGCAGTAGATGTAAGTTTCGGTCAGTCATGACCATCCAATATTTTGTTTATTATGTGATCTATGAAGAAAAACTTGTTATGGTAATGCTGTAGCTCCAGTGCTCCTTCATGCAAGGAAATCTTGTCAGTTGTGATATGTATTTCTGAATGCTTAGTGTCAAGATAACATGGTTGTCACTTGTCACACTATCCTTCTCACTTTGCATATGTAAATTATAAAACAACTAATCTTTGTGGGCATTTACAATTCTAATATACTCAGGAATTAAAAGTAGTTGGCTTATTGAAATTAGTTTCGAGATTTCTTGTTTAAGTAGGTGAAGATTACACATTGAGCCTTTATAAGTCTTTCACACTTTTTTTTTTAATACCGATCTCAATTACGTTTTTGAGAAGAGTCGGCTCCTACAAGTTTTAACTTTTTGAGTCAGCTATGGAACTAATCCTGAGTCGGGGCTTAGTCATAATTAAATCTATTCACCCCTCTCCAAATATGTATTTGGTGTGAATCAAATCCAGGTTTTCTCTCCATCTACTCAGACTCAGCATATGTTATCAACTGAGTTACACCTATTGGGTTATTTCACACTTTCTACAGTCTATTTGTGGAGGTCTTTTTATTTTTGACGTTATTGATTTAATTGACACTTTGTTGACGTTGAACAAATGTCATCACTTGTGTTCAAATGTCCTAGTTATTATTCTTTGCTTCTGGTATGTACTAACTTGCCTACATTTGAACAGATTAAGGTAAATGCATCAACCAGTTTGTTTGCAATGGCAGTCGGGATAAAGCAGAAAGATCTTGTGAACAAAATGGTCAAAAAGGTTATTGAATGAGTTTTGTAAATATTTCTCATTATTAATACTCTATTTTTGTCCATGGGTCATGACCCTCATCCTACACCAAATTGCAGTTTCTGGCAAGTAATTTCATTGTGATGCTCTTCCACTATGATGGTATTGTGGACGAGTGGAAGGATTTTGAATGGAGTTATCGTGTCATTCATGTGTCGGCAATGGATCAAAGTAAATGGTAAGTGTCTAGGTGATTCACATTCCATTCCGATCCTAAAATAATTTCAGTTGTCCTAAATGTGTTTTGTCCTGTACATGTTTTCAATGACTAGGTGGTTCGCCAAGCGTTTCTTGCATCCAGACATAGTTGCAGAATATGATTATATTTTCCTTTGGGATGAGGACCTAGGAGTCCAAAATTTCCACCCAGATAAGTATGTTGAATAACTTCTTGATTTTTATGAGTTACAATTATATACATCAACATCAACGATTATATAGTTTAATGCACCGGGATTTTAATTGAATAAACTATTAGAATTTTATGTCTATCTTCTCTCATAAGGTTCTTACCATCATATTAATAATGTACATTTAAGAGGAGATAACTTTTGGGGGGATCTCGCAAGGTCAGGCATTGCATTGTGGTGTTGTAACTTTTGGAGAGGGGTGGAACTCCTATATTAGTAAATCTTCTTAAGGGTTAGGTCATTAAGGTTTGATAAAACCACTCCCCGTTAAACCCGACTAGTGAGTGTGGGGTGGAGAAAATCCTTATACGCAGCTTTATCTTTACATAATTGTAAAGAGATTGTTTCCTGGATTCGAAACCATGACCTTTCAGTAACGAAAGAACAGTTTTACCACTTCCGGTTAGCCCTCTTAGGTCATCAAGGTTTGATATTTCTTTTTAAATGATTTTTAGGTATGTTTCTATCATCAAAAGTGAAGGGCTGGAGATATCACAACCAGCACTAGATCCTAAAAAATCAGAAGTGCATCATCAGATTACTGCGCGTGGGAGGAGGTCAAAAGTGCACAGGTTCTAAGTTCAAATCCCCTCAATATGTCGTAATGAACATTCTTATAAAAAACTAGAGAGAGAGAGAGAGAGAGAGAGAGAGAAGACCAGCTTTACTTATGTTTTCAATCTAATTATGTTATTATTAGGTAACTGTAATTTTAAGCAGATGCTTATACTCACGACTATGTTGTGCATGCTTTTGGTCGTTGTGCTTGCAGAAGGACATATAAAGCTAGTAATGATGGTAAAGGCTGTGATCAAAGCAGCACCGCTCCTCCTTGCACCGGGTAAACATATTTTTGTGGTAACAACAAATTTTAATGTGGCTTTCCTTTTATTTTAAGCACTTGAAGAAAGATGAACTCATTTGTTTCAGGTGGATAGAAATGATGGCTCCTGTTTTCTCAAGAGCTGCATGGCGTTGTGTTTGGTATATGATTCAGGTGCACCACTCTGTTCTATTAATTCTGCTGCGGAGCATTCCCGTGAGCATTGCTCTATATAAGTTACATATTTATACCATGTGTGGTTTTTTTAACAGAATGACTTGATCCATGCATGGGGTCTAGATATGCAGCTTGGCTACTGTGCTCAGGCAAGTCAAGCTCAACAACTTTTGGTTCAATTTCATGATTTCCTACTTTTGCACATTTAAATGTTCCTATGATGGCATTTGGTTACCTTCTCTCTCTTTTTTCTTTCTAGTTCCATCTGACCTTATTTCTGGTGGATAGGGTGATCGAACACAAAATGTTGGGGTTGTGGATGCTGAATACATTGTTCACTATAATCGTCCCACACTTGGAGGCATAGATAAGACTACGGTGAGAAATGTAAATTCTTTATCAGAGAGTTTAACTATGCAGAAATGCTTGTCTTTTAAGTTTTCTAAGATAATAATTTCATTGGATGCTTCTTATCTTGAATGTATGTCTCTCCTTCTATCTGCCTAGAAACTGAAACTTATCTGTGACTTGCAGGTTTCATCTGAGGAAAAGGATCATAGAGTTGATGTAAGTTACTATGATGTCACGATTTGTCAATTGAAGTCACTGTCTGAATGTACCTCTTTTAAAAGCATGTTTCATTTTGCTGTTCTAAAAAAATTCATCCAGTCCGATTCAGAATCATCTCTTTCAATAACTTTCGCTTCTGGATGGTCTAATGCTTAGGTTTTATTTGTTTTATAGAAAAGAAAAACAAATATTTTTCTTGACCTTGTGGTGTTTGGTTCCAAATTTCCAATTAGTCACGCAAAATGCAAATCCCTTAAGAGTTGGAAAACAACTGGGTTAAATATATTACACTCAAACCTTCTATGTTTCATAATATGGACACTTGTAAGCTGTCACCTTCAATGACAATGACTAATTGCTTTGCCAATTAGCTCTAGATGATCAATGAACTCATGTTTGAAAAAAAATTCTGCCAAAACAATTAGTGTCTTGCCGTGGATTTTTTTGTTGTTGTTGTTGTTGCCTTTATCTTAATTATATCTGAATGATTTTGTTTTTGTTGGTACTAACATATCATTTTGGTGACGGTGCAGGTGAGGAGACTTTCTTACCGGGAATTAGATATTTTTAGAAAACGTTGGGAAAAGGCAGTTGCCAAGGATGAATGTTGGGTAGATCCTTTTCAATAGCCGCCATCTCAGGAATTGGATTGATAGTCAAAGTTTTATGTAAATTTAAATTTGTATATAATATGATTTATTTATTTTTTGTTAAACAAAAAAAAAATAAACATCATTTATATAAAGAGAAGCAAACGCAACTGGCAGCTACAGCAAGTGCTGATTATGGGTGAGACAGAGAAAGCTTAGAGGATCTCAAAATCCTAACATGACTCCTGGCATAAATTTTTATCTTGAATAAGCTGGGTGCATAAAGTGGAATTTTTATTTCCTTTTATTCAACCAGCTTGTTAGAAACTTATGGGTAGATATGATCAGAGAGTTGTTAGAAACTTACAAGTCAGACTCTTTACGTTGTTTTACTTGACAAAACATCTTACAGTCATTTTTTATTTATTTGAGAAAGTCAATTGATGTCAAATTGATTTTGAAATTGGAAAAGTAATGTATATATCTATTGATCTCATTACCTTATTGTTTACTTATTTTATTTGTTTTGGATGACTATTTGATTCCACATTTTTCTTCCGTAACCAATAATATTGAGGTTCCTTCCTAGAACATTTTGCTTTCCAAGAAAGCTAACAAAACATGCTTTGTCATTCTTTACTTGAGGATCATATCACAAAAGATTTTATATGACCTCTCTAGTAGTTGGAATAGCAATTCAAAAGATTTTTTTTTAGTGTGTAAAGAATCTTGGGATACACCACCTCAAAAGCTAGCTCAAAGGATGGGAGTGTCCAAGGACTTATAAACTCCACATTAGTTGCACATACAACCAATGTGGGACTATATATCTCAACACGTCCCCTCACACAAGAGCCCATTGGGCTTGAAGAGTGGACAATGCAACAGACCCAGTCTACCTGTACTAAGAAACGCCACAAGAGAAAGTGGGGGACGGCGAGGCTCTTATACCATGTAAAGAACCTTGGGATACACCACCTCAAAAGTTAGCTCAAAGGGTGGGAGTGCTCGAGGCCTTATAAACTCCACATTAGTTGCACATACAACTAATGTGGGATTATATATCTCAACATAGTGACCTGCTATACCGACACTTCAAAACCTTGACGTGTCGTGTTCGACACTCTCCGATACTCCGACACTCCCCGACACTTCAACACTCGTTATAGAAATTCAAAAAAAGTTCAAAGGTTGCATTACGTTAAGTTTTTAGTTTCAACTACTAGATTCGTTGGATTACGATTACCATTTTATTGAGTTTAATATAAATATTTGGGATATCTTATGTTTCTTTGCAAAATTGATAAATATTATAAGTTTAGTTTCATTTTTTTGTTAAATTATTGAATATTAATATAATATACACTCCATAAATTAAAAATATTATTTAATATCAAAACATGTCCTAACGTGTCAAAATCTAACATTTTTTAGAATTAACGTGTTGAAGTGTCGTGTCGTATTGTGTCACGTGTTCCGTGTCGATATTGGTACTACATAAGTGACCTGATCAAGTGAAAAATAAATAAATAAAATAAATAATCTGAGGATAAGGAGGACTGCCGAAAGAAAAGAAAATCAGAAATATTGTCGAGTGTACGGTGTACCCTTGTCCCAAAGTTGTTCCATTAAACAAAAATATTTTAAGACAAGGTCAAGTATTTAGATATCTTGTATGAAATATTCTCTGGTTACCATCCACGAAAAAGAAAATCTCTGGTTTCTATATTGGTCTGACATTATTCTTAAATGCTTTTTGTTAATGAAAACTGATCAATAATCAAATGTGTGGATGATGTAGTTTAGCGTTGGATAAAAACTACTTTATCAGCATTTATGAATATTTTAAGTTATATCAATAAAAAGGAAATAGGTCATTCTTACGGAAGCGAATTCGTGATCGAAGGCTTCTATGAATAGTAATGTCCTTGCATTATTATCTTTTAGTGCCCATTTTTCTTCAATTCAATCTTTTTCTCTCATTTATTTGTGGCCACATATCAATTGTGGTGACACACCGAAATTCTTTCGTATTAAATAGCACTACTAAAAAAACTACCAGTCAACTAAATTTCATTATTAGATAATCGTAAGTTAACTTTACAGGTCAGTTGTGCATGACCACTGTTATCAAACACGGACCTAGGTTTAATTTTGGGTCACAGCACGCAAGACTAAGGGTCTATTTGGATGGATTTTTTTTTTTTCAAAAATTATTTTTTTCCAAAAAAAAAAACACTTCTTACTTTAAATTCGTTTGGATGTCTGCTTTTAAAAAAAGTATAAGTGTCAAAGAAAGTCAAAAATTTACTTTTTTCAGAAGCTACAAATTTTAATTTCTAAAAAAATTAGAAGTCAAAAGTCAAATATTTTTTTCAAAAACTAAATATTTTTATAAAAAAATCTTCGTTCCTTTTCTTCTTCATTTTTTGCAAGTAAAGGGATACTTAATAAAATTAAAGGATTATTTCGTTCCTGATAGTTATTTATTTAATCAGCGGATAGGAGCATACTCTGGATCGGAATTGTAGGGAGTACTGCCTCATTTTTTCTACCGACTTAAAGCCCCGATTAGTATTCTTTTTCTATTATGTGTAAATGTTCTTTTGCATTATTTACAAAATCTGCGTTACTAATCCTTTGTGTATCTTGGTGTTTCTAACCATCCACTTTTTTTTGATTCACCCCCTTATTTATGTTAATACACGTATGCTACTTAATACAAACGGTAGCGAAAACTCAATAAGGTTGCTCTTTTGACCCCGCTTCAAGACAGGATAACTAATCACCAAATCTTGGGATAAACGGATTCTTACGCTTATATATAGAGATATTTCACTTCATTCTTATACATAAAAAATGAGATTCAATATTTTTACTGCAATTTCAAATCAGCATACTATCTATTAACTACGGTACTCAATAATACCACGGTACTAAATAATACCATAGCAATAAGGAATAAAGTATTTGTAAATTCTACTCAATAAAAGCCGTTTTATTTCACTCATATAACTATCTGATTTATTTCTTCAACCCGAATTCCGAATAAAAATAATGAAAATTCATATATCTATTCTCGATTTATTCAACCCCTTTGCTATTTTGCTATAAAGTAAAGTACTAAAAAGCGAGGAGTATGGCAATAGTATCAAAAAGTTTATGTATCAACGAATCGCACGTAGAGATATTGATAACACACATAGAGTTAATGGTATTTCATAACTAATTGATTGAGCAGCAGCTCGCAGACCCCCCAAAAAGGAATATTTATTATTTGACCCATATCCTGACATAAGAAGTCCAATGGGAGCAATACTCGAAATAGCAATCCATAAAAAAACACCTATATTGAGATCAGATACAATAAAATTATACCCCCAAGGAATTACTGAATAACTTATTAGAATTGATATGACTGATATGGACGGTCCAATACTAAATAAACGAATATCCCCTCTTGATGGAATGATATTCTCTTTGAAAAGCAGTTTTGTTCCGTCTGCTAGAGCTTGAAGAACTCCAAAAGGGCCGGCGTATTCAGGTCCAATACGCTGTTGTATACCTGCAGATATTTCTCTTTCTAACCATACAATTGCTAGTACACTTATTGTGATTCCCAATACAAGAAGAAAAATGGGGGCAAATACCCACAGAATTCCACAGACCTCCTTTAAATACGCCACTCTGGAAAAAGAATCGATATCTTGTATTTCTGATGTATCAATTATCATTTCAACGATCAACTTCTCCCATAATGATATCTATGCTACCTAGTATTGTCATAATATCAGCCAATTTCATTCTTTTAACTAATTGCGGAAGAATTTGCAAATTGATAAAACCTGGTGGGCGAATTTTCCATCTCCAAGGAAAACCATTCTGATCCCCTATTAGAAAAATTCCCAATTCCCCCTTCGGGGACTCAACTCTTACATAAAGTTCTTGTTTTGACAATTCAAAAGTAGGAGACGGTTTTTTACTAATGAATCGATATTCAAAATCATTCCATTCTGATTTCCTTTCTCTATCAAAGCATCGGATTTCTAAATTTTCATATGGCCCGCCAGGAATTCCTTCCAAAGCCTGTTGAATCATTTTTATGGATTCCATCATTTCACCAATTCGAACTAAATAACGAGCTAATGAATCTCCTTCTTTTTGCCATTGAACTTCCCAATCAAATTCCTCGTAACACTCATAATTATCAACTTTACGAAGATCCCAGTGTATTCCGGAAGACCGAAGCATCGGTCCTGATAAACCCCAATTTATTACCTCATCTCCGGTAATAATGCCTACCCCTTCAACCCGTTCTAGAAAGATAGGATTTCGTGAAATAAGTTTTTGATATTCAACAATACCTGTTAAAAAATAATCACAGAAATCAAAACATTTATCTATCCAACCATGAGGTAGATCCGCTGCCACCCCTCCGATACGAAAAAAATTATGCATCATTCTCATACCTGTGGCAGCTTCGAATAGATCATATATTAACTCCCTTTCTCTGAAAATATAGAAGAAAGGGGTTTGTGCACCAATATCCGCCATAAAGGGTCCCAACCATAGTAGATGAGAAGCTATACGACTCAACTCCAACAGAATTACTCGGATATAGCTGGCTCTTTTAGGTACTTGAATATTTCCCAACTGTTCCGGTCCGTTTACAGTTATTGCTTCTGTGAACATAGTTGCTAAATAATCCCAACGTGTTACATAAGGCAGATATTGTATAATTGTTCGGTTTTCCGCAATTTTTTCCATCCCTCTGTGTAAATAACCCAATATTGGTTCACAATCAATAACATCCTCACCATCCAGAGTAACAATAAGTCTAAGAACACCATGCATTGATGGGTGATGAGGTCCCATATTGACTATCATGAGGTCTTTTCTTGTAGTTGGGACATTCATAGGTTTTTCCTCGATTCATTCTTACAGGAATCGCTAAAAATAAAAATTCATCAAAATTCAAGATCTACAAGATCTAATAAATCGAATAATTCAAAATGATTTTTCAAATTCAAATTAATTAATTTTGGATTCCCGAATATTTAACTGAGTTATTAATTTTTTATAACGTATTCCATTTTTCTTTGACAAATAAGACAGTAATCGTTGTCGTTTTCCCAGAATTTGACGTAAACCTCTTTGAGATAAATAGTCTTTTTTGTGCAATTCAAAATGTGAAGTAAGTTTCCGTATCCTATTTGTGAAATGAAATACTTGAAATTCAACCGATCCCGGGTCTTCTTCTCTTTTTTTTTTGAAGTTAGCGGTATAAACGAGTTTTGTATCATATAAGGCCCGTCTTTTTTATAGATATTTTTATTGATCAGTAAGGGTAATGACACTAATTTTGAATTTTGTATCAAAAAGAATATTCATTTAATAATCCATTTTTTCAAAAAAAAATGGATTATTAAATTTGATTATGAATCAATTTAAATAGATATAAAAATTATCAAATAGATATAAAAATTATATTTATATAGATTCATAAAATCAAAAATTAGATGCTAAAAAAAAAGACGATTTTGTTAATTCATTTTTGATCGAATGGATCTAGTATTGAATTAGGATCAATGCTTGAGA
Source organism: Gastrolobium bilobum (assembly GCF_033153095.1). Lineage (NCBI taxonomy): Eukaryota > Viridiplantae > Streptophyta > Magnoliopsida > Fabales > Fabaceae > Gastrolobium > Gastrolobium bilobum. The sequence continues at coordinate 425,465 of NW_026899254.1, forward strand.
ATAGAAATAATGCGCGCGCATTTATGTAGGTATCCATTTTGTTCATATATCATAATCATATATGTTATATATGTTACGGTAAATAACAGAAAATGTAATAGATTTCCGAATTTTAAATCGCGGATACATACATATCTTTACTATACTGAAACGACTTCCATTATGCGTATCAAACCAATAGCGATTTATACAAGCTAAATCTTCTAATCGAGAATTTGGCCAAAGAAACAATTTTAAATTCATTAGTTTTTTTTTATATCTATCAAGATCTTTATTTTTAATCAAAACTTGACAGAAATTGTTGACTTTATTCTCGTTGTAAAATATTATGTTTCTATGTGTATTATTTAGATTCCTAGTATTGAAACAAATTAGAATTCTAAATTCTCTACGACGCCTGGTGGATAAAATATTTTCAGGTCATGAATTTGGTCCTTACTCTTATTAATTAAGGAAAAGCCTGTGGTTTGATACATAAAAAATTGTTCGTTGTTTTTTCTAGACAGACGCACTGGTTCGATAATCAATATTCTCTTTTTCATCAAGTCTTTAGTTTTCTTTTCCTCAGTCAAATCACCCTAAAATCGAATTCCTGTGTGTCGTCTCTCTCTTGATGGGGAAGAGAAACTAGGGTTGTTAATTTGACGTATTGGGGACCATAACCCTTATATAGTGTTTTTATCTTTATTGTTGGGCCAATAAGCTCCCATTATACCTAGTTGGCCCAACACCGGTATCCACTCATTCAGCCCATACTCACTTAGGAATCTATTTGGGAATATTTAACTGATCATTTTAATTTACCCAATATATATAAATAGCACAATATAATTATTAATATAATATGTGACCCACAATAATTATTAGAAAATATAATTTTCTAACAATCTCCCACTTGGGCCACATATTAACTTGAGATAATTATATCATATATCTTTAGTGCGTTGTATGCTATTTTTCTTTAGATTCCTCCTTAGATACAATCTGGTCCACCTCCTATATCAATATGAGATCATGGCGGCTTTTGTCATTTTCAAGCGTAACTAAACCTTCCATGGTCATCGTACCAATATATTCAATGACATAGATCAAGTATGGATGAGTGGCATGGAAATTACATGCAATGTGATCTTATCATGCCTATTTCCAACTGGTCCTACTTTAATCTTTATGAGATCAATCCTAAATTTTCTGTATACACAAAGCAGAAACACAAGCACAAAATTTAATACATTTAGAGGGAAAATAACATTGAATTCTTTATTCTGCAGAAAACAAACATAAAAATATTTCATTTATTTATTTACATAGAACACCAACATAAAGAACTCCCACTAAACCGTAGTGTCATCGAAGGCTTCCTACTATAAATGCTATATCAGGGCGAGTACAAACCTGGGCATACATAAGGCTTCCTACTGCCGAAGCATAAGGTACCTTTGGCATTTCTATCATCTCAAGCTTACCTTTAGGGCATTGGGCAAGACTAAACTTGTCTCCCCTAGATATGAGCGTATTTCCTAACGTACAATCCTTCATGCCAAATCTATCCAAAATCTTTTCAATGTAGGCCTTTTGTGATAACCGTAGGATACCTTGAGCGCGACCTCGAAGTATCTGTATTCCTAAGACAAAAGATGCATCACCAAGGTCCTTCATCTCAAAATCTTTAGTGAGAAGTTTCTTGGTTTCATGCAATAAGCCTATATCGCTACTGGCAAGTAAGATATCATCAACATATAGTATCAGGAATATGAATTTACTCCCACTGAACTTGTGATACACACAATCTTCCACTAAGTTCACCTCAAAGCCATAGGAGATAATAACCTGATGGAATTTGTGGTACCATTGACGAGAAGCTTGCTTAAGGCCATAGATGGACTTTTTCAATTTGCAAACCATAGACTTTGAATCTCCCAATACAAAATTTTCTGGTTGCACCATATAAATTGTCTCATCAATGTTGCCATTGAGAAACGCTGTCTTTACGTCCATCTGATGTAGCTCCAAATCCAAATGAGCCACAAGCGCCATTATTGTCCTAAAGGAGTCCTTCGTAGAAATCGGAGAGAAAGTCTCTTTATAGTCTATGCCTTCTTTCTGAGTGAAACCTCTAACAACTAGACGTGCCTTATATCTTTCGATGTTGCCATTTGAATCCCTTTTGGTTTTAAATATCCATTTACAACCAATGGGATTCGCACCTTTAGGCAACTCAATAAGATCCCAAACGTCGTTGTCTTTCATAGATTGCATCTCATCTTTCATGGCATCAATCCATTTATGAGCATTAGAGCTTTCTAAGACTTGTTGGAAGTTGATTGGATCATCTTCCTTCAAGCTTAAAATATTTTCATGCTCTTGAAGAAACACAATATAATCATCCGGAATTGCATTTCTCCTTTCCCTAGTGGATCTCCTTAATGGCACTTCTTGAGTTTGTTGAGTTTGTTCTATAGGTGGCATAGGGGGTGATTCATTATTGTCTTGACCCAAAACAATGTCAGGGACCAAAGCCTGTTCCATAACAATGTCATGAACTGGGACCTGATCATTAATTGCTTGTTCCATAACTGCATCTTGAATGATGACAATATTAGGAAGAGAAATATTATTTTCTTCCTCATCAAAGACAACATTCCTTATTTTATCTTCCCCCAAACTCAACATCCTCAAGGAATCTGGCATTTCCCGTCTCCAAAAAGGATCTTGTAGTGGGATTATAAAACTTAAAGCCCCGAGAGCGTTCAGCATATCCAACAAAATAGCAGCTGATTGTTCTTGAGTCCAACTTTCTTTCATTTGGCATATAAGGCCTTGCTTCTGCTGGACAACCCCAAATGTGTAAATGCCTTATGCTAGGTTTCTTTCCATTCCATAGCTCATAAGGGGTTTTTGTCACTGCTTTGCTGGGAACCCTATTAAGGATATAAACTGCAGTCTTTAGTGCTTCTCCCCAAAGTGATTGGCAATGAAGAATGACTAAGCATACTCCTCACCATGTCTTTAAGAGTCCGGTTTCGCCTTTTCGCAACACCATTCATGCTAGGTTTACCTGACATTGTGTATTGCGGGACGATTCCACACTCCTTTAGGAAGATCGCAAAGGGCCCTGACGTTGTTCACCTGATCCATCATATCTACCATAGTATTCACCACCACAATCAGATCTAATGGCCTTAATTTTCTTGCCTAACTGAAGTTCAACTTCAGCTTTAAATTCTTTGAACACATCCAATGATTGTGACTTCTCTCTAATCAAATATAGGTATCCAAATCTTGAATAGTCGTCTATGAATGTGACAAAGTATTGTTGACCATTCCAAGAGGCTATAGGAAATGGTCCACAAATATCCGTATGAATCAATTCTAAGACGTCTGAAGCTCTGTTGGAACCTATTTTCCTTATGTTTGTCTGTTTCCCCTTTATGCATTCAATGCACACCTCAAAATCATCCAGATCAAGGGGTTCAAGAATTCCATCAGTCACAAGCCTCTGAATTCTCTGTTTAGAGATATGACCTAAACGCTTGTGCCACAGAATGGCAGAATTCTCTTTTAACTTTCGCTTTGTACCATTTGCACTCGAGATATTTCATTATCAGTAGAAACAGTTATCAAGCATGTAAAGATTATCAATCAAAGAACCAGTACCAACAATATTTGAATTAAGCGAAAGACAAAATTTATTATTTCCAAATGAACAAGAATAACCAGATTTGTCCAAACTAGAAATAGAAATTAAATTCCGTCTAAATGACGGTGCAACAAATGTCTCAATCAAATCCAAATAAACACTAGTTTTTAACAATAATCTAAAATTCCTAATAGCTTGAACTGCAACCTTCTTGCCATCACCCACAAAGATGTATCTCTCAACATCACTTGGCGGTCGGCTCCAAAGGCAACCCTGCATAGACATACTAATGTGAGTAGTAGCACCAGAATCTACCCACCAAGTATCAATAGGTACAGTAGCTAAATTAATTTCAGAACAAACTAAAGTGAGAGTAATACCCTTCTTTTCGCGCCATGCCTTGTATTTGGAACACTTTTTCTTCATGTGTCCAGATTTCTTACAAAAGAAGCAGGTGAATTCCTGATCCTGCTTCTTTTGCTTCTTTGGTAAAACATCTGCATTATCCTTAGCTCTATTTCTCTTCTTGTCTTGAGAGGTTGATGCCAAGTGAGCACTATCAGTCTTTTCTCGTTGTAACCTCTCTTCCTCTTGCACGCAGTGAGAAATGAGCTCATTAAGAGTCCATTTTTCCTTTTGAGTGTTATAACTCACCACAAATTGATCGTATTGTGCAGGAAGAGAGATAATAACTAAGTACATGAGCAACTCAGAGGGCAGCTCTAACTTTAATGCCTTTAGTTTTCCAGCAAGATTAGACATTTCCATAATGTATTCCCTTATGTTTCCTTTTCCTTTATACCTCATGTTTATGAGTTTGGACAAGGTTTGACCAATTTCAGCCTTTTCATTTCGAGCAAAGTATTGCTCGAGTTCCTTCAGAAACAACTTGGCATTAGTAGTCTCAACAATCGAGCCCCTAAATGTCTCCGGAACGGAACATTTCATGATCATCAAACACATGCGATTTGAGCGTTCCCACTTCTCAATTTTATCCGTGTTTGGATTTTCCTGAGTGGAAGTGGGTTTCTCAGTCCTTAGCGCATTGTCGAGATCCATGCAGCCGAGAACAATTTCCACATTCTCTTTCCACAGCTTGAAATTTGCCCCATTAAGCATTGGAAGCGAATTCACTCTAGCAACATAATTGGCAGCGGTAGCAGAAACTGTCTCCAGAGAACAAAATAAGATTACATACTAATAACATGTCATATCATATATATATTCAAACACCATCATAAATAAATTACATACATGATATAGACAAATAATCCGAAGTAAAATGAGTTTATTATAAGATACCTAGCACAACATTAATATTTAGTCTGTGGACAAAAATATCAACTTGTAAGTGGTACTCTTAATGTAGTAATCAAACATTGACAATAAGTCCTGTCAAATCATAGCCTTCCTGTGGGCCGACTATGAATTACATGGAGAATTCTTAATAATTGTCACATATTTATTACCGCAGGTATGTTTGTTACTTGGCCAAATAATAACCTTCCTGTGGGCCGATCACTATCCCCATAAGCAATAAACACACACATGATCACACAACATATGTTATTTGGCCAAACAATAACCTTCATGTGGGCCGATTATTATTTGCATAAATAAAATATATTTATATGACCAACCTATTTGAAATCAAATTAACCTTTATAAATTTGGCCACTGTGGCGGCTAATAAATTTATCATATTCAATTTCAAATAGAAACCTTTAGGTATAATAAACACATTTAAAAATAATAATAATAATAAATATAAAAAATATTTATTATCAATTTTAATGTATTTCCATACATACTGTTTTCATCACAAAATAAATAACGACACTGATATTAACAGTTACGAGACATTAGTTTATGAATTGCAAAATATAATCAACTTTAAGAATATATAATGCATCGGAAAAATTGCAAAAATATACCAACAATTTACAATTATATTGTAATCAAATATTGTAACAGTACAACCTAGATAACTTACTATATGTGTACTGTGTACAACCTATTATATTGTAATCAAACATATATATATAATTTGAATGCCAATATATAACTTACATGTGGAATATCCATTCGAATGCCAATATATAACAATTCGAATCGCTAACAAATTGCAACAATTTGAACGGCAATCCAGACGGTGATTTGTAATTCACGAAAATCGAGATAACAAGTGTATAGAATGAAAACAGGTATATATACTGTTCACGAAAAAAGGATCGGTTGCAATTGTATTCTGATCGCAATACGGATCAAAGACGGAACGCAGATAATTTACAGATTTAAAAAATAAATCGCAATTGATTACGGGTCTTATAATCATACAAACGAGTATCTCTGTTTAAAGATCAAACCAAAACTTAATTCCTTCATGATTCAATATGATTATGGCTCTGATATCAATTGTTGGAATTTTTAATTCCTCTAAATTTTTTGGTGATAACTATCACCTATAAGTCAAGATCTATTATACCAAATCATAAAGAAATAAGAACATAAAGGTGGAGGCATACCTGTCTCCATTGTAGTGGAATAACTTTGATATTGTCTCTTGGGGTTTGTAGTCTTCCTCAGTCAAATCACCCAAAAATCGAATTGCTTAGTGTGCCGTCTCTCTCTTGATGGGGAAGAGAAACTAGGGTAGTTAATTTGACGTATTGGGGACCATAACCCTTATATAGTGTTTTTATCTTTATTGTTGGGCCAATAAGCTCTCATTATACCTAATTGGCCCAACACCGGTATCCACTCATTCAGCTCATACTCACTTAGGAATCTATTTGAGAATATTTAACTGATCACTTTAATTTATCCAATATATATAAATAGCACACTATAATTATTAATATAATATGTGACCCACAATAATTATTATTAGAAAATATAATTTTCTAAGAGTGGACAGTTTTGCTTGTTAACCGAAAACTAAACTACATAGCTAGCTTTGCATAGTTGGAACCTGAAAAAGATTGAAGAGGGAGGAAAAGGCTAAAGTGGAGAACAGAGAGATTATGAGATTTGATTGACAATATCATCAATTTTTTAATGTGTGAGAATCTCTCTAAACCTAATACAAGCCAAAATAATAATCATTTACTTACACTTTACAAAATTATATAGTAATTTCTAATAAAAAATAATTGAAAATTCATATAAATCAATAATTTACAACATAACATCCTTGTTATTAATGATGACAATATAGTCGTGATGGTTTTTACTTGAAGGAAACATTTCATCAATTACTTAAGTGTAGGCGTAAGAATTTGTTTATTTTTTCTTTGACTTAGTCTATGTAAGTTGTATACATTAAGCCAATTACACATTGAAATATTATTATTTTACATTAAATAATTGTATAAATATCTATACCAAACAACTACTTTACTTTTAAAATGATAATGAGTTATTGCACACGATTTGGTATAATTAGAGATGTGCATGGGTCGAACCGAACTGAATTTTTTAAAAAACCGAACTGAATTGATTTAAATGGTTCGGTTCAAAACTGGTTCGATTCGAAAGTGGTTCAGTTCGGTTCGAAAACGATTCGGTTCAGTTCGGTTCGAAAACGATTCGGTTCAGTTCTTAAACTGGTTCTAAAAATCGGTTCGGTTCGGTTCATGAACTGGTTATTTAAAAATCAGTTCGGTTCATGAACTGATTTTTAAAAATCGGTTATTTTAAAGACGGTTCAGTTCAATTCATGATTCGGTTCAATTTTTTTGGTTATTTTACGTTCCTTAGATATAGTATATCTGAACTATAGTTTCCAGTAAGTTTAGGCTCATTCCTCGGTCATTGAAAAGATGTCACGTAGCACTCACACCACATTGAGGCTTACGTTGAAAAAAAACACGACCGTTAGACAGTGAGGTTTATTACAAATTAATGATTGCTTTTTAAAAAAAAAAATGAAGTTTCAGATTTGTTTTTTTTTTTTTTTTTTTGGGTAGATAGTCAATGATTTCCTTTCATTTTTATTCTGACAAGAGTTGTGAAGGTTGTGGGCTGTACAGCAGTTTCTATCCTCTTTTTAACCTGTTTTCTTCACCACAACTTCATCCAATCATGTATTTTCGTCAGCACCTCCTTATAAATATTAGTATGGTTGTACAGTGTGCATCTCACGTGAAGAAGAACACACGTATAATCTAAACACCACCAGTCACCACATACCATGTGTTCTAGCCGGCCCAATGACAATGGTCCATACTACCCTTGCAGCACCAGCCCTCCAACATCAGAGTAGCCTCAACAATGCTGCCATATCATCACCCATACAGTAGGTTCCTCAACCTAAGATATCAGAAGATCTTACTTGGGATACACTTTTCTTCCCTTTGTTCGCACAAGCACCAAAATGCCTCCCCTTTTATGCTTTTCCCTGCACAACAATTGCTACTGCTGCTGCAGTGCTGACAGTATCTGCCACATGCCTTGGGTTCACTTGGTTCACTCTCTCACCCGATTAGAACCTATGAATATCCCCTCCTTCTTCACCACACTCACTCTCAACATCACTACTTGTATGAGCTATTACAATGTCAATTTGAAGAGTCAATGTAGCCATTCATCAAACCCACCCCCCTCCAATTGTTATACACTACACCTGGTACCTCCTCCCTATAGTGATTCTCATACCCTTTGGGGTTACATGCGTGGCTCTTCCACCACACTAAGAGTTCACCATGTAACTTAGCGAATAGTAATAATCTAAGCAGAACCCAAACTCGTTCCTCCCAACAACAAAACCCATGAAAACAACACATAATGGGTTGAGCTCTAGTGACTAATTCACATATTTCGTTTATTACACGAAACAAAAGCTTAAAATAGAGAAATGCCGTAACCAGTGAAGCCATTCCATTCTTTACTCACTCGACATGACAAACCTAGTGCTGCATGCAATTATTCTGCAGCAATGGTTAGAAATTATATCAAGGATAATAATAAACTGAGGGGACAAATCCAATAAATTCCGCATTTCAGATATACTGCAAACTACCACAATGAACTCTCAAGACAATGTTATCTTTAAATCAGAAAACAATGAAAGAAGGAATCGACTCAGTACCTGCTTAAGTTTACTCATAAATGAACAAGAATTGGTGAGCAATACATCAAATAAATGTTATCTTCAACGACAGAAATGCCACTTCCCAAGGCCTCCATTAAATATTTAAAATCAAGATTATGATTTGTTGCATGTGAACTGCAAACCCAACTCCAAGCAGAAAAGAGCATCCAAGAACCAGTAATCCACCCATCTTTAATCGGACCAAGCAGTTTGTAGGCAGAACCCCAGAGCACTTTCTATTAGAACAAAGTCCCATTTGTGTTGACTGCCTCCAACATTCACAGTCAAGACTCTACCCCTCAACTTCTGCAAAACAAACTCCATCAAGGAAATCACTACAGATAACATAAAAAAAATCATGAGAAAATAGAAGTACAGATTGAAATTACATTCAAGCAGTTGTTATTTATACAGATATACACAATTATGGTTGATTTCACTGGACTTCAGTTAAATTCTGGTAAGAATGTATAAGAATATAAAAAGTAGAAAGCTATCGATGATCCTACTGGCTTGCTACTGAAAAAGAATTCTATATATGCACAGTAGACAGCATAAGCCCAACTTTATTGAGAAAGTACAGGCTATGAAATGAGTTTCAAACCTGCATCCAATAAAGATTCACAGAGGAGGTAAATTTTGGTCAATACAGAAATCCAAAAAGATATTTTTTACATAATGGGCAAAGTTAATTAGAAAGACTTGCGTCTTAAGGACAGAAAGATTGTTCACGTTGGGTTTGACCGAATGTGACAATATTTGCTTAAATTTATACAATGTGGCGACATGAAATCCAGAACAATTGAATCTGTTCACTGCATCTAATTTCAGAATGACAGAATCAACTTGACATAACCTCTGTACATCTCCAGCAATGGGAATATAATTTACAGATTACACATTTCTCCCCTCAAAAAAAATTTGTAAAAGTCAAATCACCCATTTCCAAGAGACATCATTCATCATCATCATCATCATCAATGTCATCATCACCAGAAGGAATCTGTCTTGTCTCTGACAATGAAAGCCTCCTTGGTTTTGCTGAGCTTGACTCAACAAGTTCTTCTGATGATAAATTTAATGCAGCAGTTCCCGATGAAGATCCGAACAGACGCTGGCCTGGGACATCAGCTGAAGGCGATGCAGATATATTATAGGTGAAAATTCCCATTGGGTGGTCAAACTTGCAACTTGGGCCAAATTTGCATATGCCATAGCGTGAATAGAAGACACATAAAGGCTCTCCCTGTAGGAAATGGGACACTGCCTCTATCAGGATGTACTAATTCAATCACAAGATCAAACTAATGTGAAGAGAATAATGACACAAATATTTGCAGATCTTCCCATTTTCTCCAATTACTACAAACATATATTTTTTGATACATTTATTCACTTTACTGAAGAAAAAGAAGTGCATAAATGAAGATACTCTACAGAATTCACACATATTCTGAAAAAGGAAATAATATCACAATCACACTATACACATATATCTGTGAGTGATATGATAAATCAAGAACTATAGGGAGTGACTCCAGTGCTATCAGAGACCATAGTTTGATTTAGATAAAATAACAAGGAAAAATCATACTGGGGAGTGGTTTTTTAACAAGGAAAAATCATACTGCAAACAACTCAATGATTAGCATTGTCTTCATCATCTCTCATGTCTTCAATTTTATAATTGCTTCAAACCATTCCATCTTAAGTTGGCTTCAAATTATGGTTAGACATAAACTACAATTACTCAACGTCCACATTCAATGATTCAAGCATCAGTGTAATTCCACATGCATAGTTCAACATTAGGTTTGCTATGTACTACGATTTTAGACATTAATAGAATGTTATCTGTAGAACTCAGGCATGCCACTTTCTAATAAAATTTAGTAAGACTGATTTGGATATTCAGTTTACAAAAATTTTACTTGCTCACCACAAAAGAAATGTAAATCTTACACCATTTCACTCTTGCTAGTTACTTGTTCTTGGCTTTCGAGTACCTAGCTATTCTGTCGTGATAACTTTAGAAATAGGTTTTTAAACATTGAAAAAAAAAATGTTATCAACACAAGAAAAGTTAACATAGAATAGCAAATTACTAGCAAGGGAAGCATAAGTTACTAGCTATTTAAAGTGGTGTAAACACTGTTGCTCATTTTAGCTCTTAACATAGTTGTGTCATAATGTCATTAGGAGAGACAGAGAGAGACAACACACTAAACTAGGGGACACACATTTCCTGCACAACATCATTTATTCATAGAGTCCCTCTGTTGTGTCTAAGTCTGTCCGAAAATGACAAGGCTATTAGGAGAAAAAAGGCGAGGATCCAAATCCAAATTAGAGACAACGAAAGAATAATAGAGAAACAAATCAAAGAAACCACAAGAAATATTAAGAAGACTGATTCTTGTTCAAATCCTCACCAAACTCAAAACCTACAGAACTATACTGAAGTATAAATTGAGATATAATGAAATTTAAGCCTATGAAAAACCAATTTGGTAGATAGAACTAAACTCACAGGACGTAAAGGGAGGCCTATAGGACTCAAGACACAGTCAGGAGCAGGAATTAGCCTCTCACGCGGGTGGTGGAACCGACAGACTGCTCCAAACTTACAATCTCCTGTTTTCATGTAAAATTGGCATTCAGGCTGACCAGGTCTCTCAGGAAATACGTTCTCCCTCTGCAATGCATAAAACCCTACAGGAATGGTGCCAGAACGGAATTGAGAATATGCCCCATGTGATCCTGCATTTGCTAGTTCAACTTGGCGAGAAGTTCCATAAGTTTGACCATTTCCCATTGTTTGATGTGGACTGTCTGGATTAGAGATTGATCCCATTTGACCCTGCAAAGCAAATACTCCATTAGTATGTTGACATGTCTCAGCAATGGCAGGTTCTAGCAAAACAGGGGAGATGCATAGGTGCCATGTTGCATTATTACTAAAAGTTAAAAGGACTGATCATTCAGTTAAGAAAAACAAATACGATGAAATTTCAAGTCAACACAAGTACAGCTTCAATTTTAGAGAGGAATAATGGCTCTAGAGACAGGTTCAAGGGATGGGAATACATGTTACTGGCACTACAATGTTAAGAATGTAGACTACAGACATGCAACAACGCATAGTTATCAAATGCGGATCGCGGCATGTCGCGGCCAACTCCTAAAAACACTATAGCGTTATAGCGGGTTGCGGTTGCGGAAATAGCGGAATAGATATATGACAGAAATAATGACAAAAAGAAACATTTTTTAAAGGCAAAGATAGCAGAAATGATAGAGAGAGACGCGGATAGACTAAAAAACACTTAAATTTTTTCTGTTACACATTTAAATTTAGGACAAATTTAACATTTTGCCTTATGACAGCAATATGGCCGCAAATGCGATCGCAATGGCCGCTATTGCGTTCCGGCGCGGTGCGTTCTTGCGGCGAGGCTCGCGGGGCTATTGCGGCACAATTAACTACTATGCAACAACGACTGTCCAAAATCCAAAAGGAAGCATAAATGATGGAAACAAATGATCTTCTATACATGTTTAACATAATACTGATATAGTGTGCCTTGTAATCAGCCACAAACATAGAATAACACTTTCTACTTATTTTTTACGACTTATAAGGAAGAATGGATGAGTGAGCTTACACTGTATGCACTCCACCCAGGCACTGAAACCACTCCCTGAGGGAGAACTAAAGGTGTATAACCTGAAGGACCTTGCCAGCGCGGACTAGGAATATAAGATGCCCTTGACCAATTTGTAATTCCTCCTGCATATGACTGCTGACCTGGTGTATTTGGAGAATGGACAGTAGGATAAACAGGAGAACCCCGTAATGAAAGCATCATATTACTTGGTTGAGGATGGTGGAATTTGCAAGTGTTCCCAAATTTGCATTGTCCTGTTCTCAAATAATAAGTGCACTCAGGCTCATTCTGCAGAAGTACGAAACAGAGAAAATATAAAGTAAGTTATAAGACCATTGATATCAACAATCCCAGAAAGAAAACAAAATATCTATAAAAGGTTCATGTGTCAGATATTAAATAGCTACATGAATAATGCAAAATTTTGGAAAATATAAATAGGACATTTAGGAGCAATATCTGAATTAATTGCAGGTCTAAAAGTGGGTCAGAAAAGTTAATGGCTACACAAATTTATGAACAATTATGGTCTTAGTCATACTTAAAGATGAATGAGAGAGAAATATTAAAAACTAACAGGGCGGAGCGGATAGCCTAAAATATTTAAGGAAACTCTTCCAGCAATCCCAGCCTGGTCTCTAGGATGATGAAACTTGCATGTGGCTCCAAATTTGCAAGCTCCTGTCTTCAGATAGTACTGAAAGGCAGAGAAAAGTGTTTTTGTTATGGTGAATGTTTAAAACAAAGAACACAGAGATATCATATCTCAAGACACAAATTAGTGCTCAACAGAACAAGGTTGATGTTAACATCAATGTGACTCGTACAGATCACCAATTACAAAATCAAAAAAGAAAATCTGACCAAAACAAGTATTTATAGTTTGATACGAAATCATTTGCTGCCTAGAATTCATTATGATATCAACGCTTAAATCAAGAATTACTATAAGCTAGTAAGGGATGTACAGCATATAAATATAAAGAACAATCATTTCTTAAGAAAGACAAGGATAAGATTTTATTTTAACCCACCTTAACTTGTAAATTGTTTAACTGGTTTTCTTTTGGTTTATAAAAGTTCAGATTAAGGTAATCATGCCCCCATGCAAGGCCAGGAAAGACCACCAACTTCACTGATGATTTAGAGTGAGATTACATATTGCCTTACTGGTTTTTAGCCCCATGAAAGCTAAATTGAACTAATTCTAAATAGACCTAAACCAATTGCCTCAAAATCTAGGGAAAGTCATCTATACACAAAGCAACAACAATTATCTTAACTTTCTACCTAAAGTATACCACTTTTTCACATAAACCCAAATAAACAATTCCAGAAAACAAGATGGCATGCAACACAAGTTGACAGTTTGTCCCTTTCCCCTACCTCCACTACCACTGCATTTACACTTCCAATTTACTGTTAGGCTTGCCTTGCAATTACCAAAATAAAGACCGCTACGATTTTGAGAAATTTCTAAGCGCAACCTTAAAAAAGGCAAATTCCCCTATCTTACACATAAAGAAGCCATATGCACCTTATGCACACATTGAGAAACTAGTACATGCCTGACATTCTGGTTGCCCTATTCTTTCCGGGAACTCGCCCATCATCCTTGCAGCGGCAATAGCCTGAAGGTATTCACAGTAAAACTTATCAGGTATCCATATTCTCCACATAATAGAGTGACATCAAAATAAAAATCACCAACAGAAAAGCATGGCAAATTCATCATTATGTATCCCAGCTCCATGAAATTTACTGATGCAAAAGAACATGCATATGTTTATTGACATGTGAACATTCATAAAAAATTTCTATACACCTGCAAAGAGAAAAACAAAAACTGCATACTACACACCCAAGCTAATAATGAGTGCTGCATCAAGGATGGAATAAAAAACAGAGTGATATCCTCCCTGGTATGTGCGTCTTTCTTTGTTTGCTAAAATAGTGTAATGATCTAATAAAATGAATAGAAATGCATGTGCTTTGAATAGGAACAAACTAAGAAAAGCGTATGTGTTGGACAAAGAATATTAGAGGACAAAAACAAATAGTATCAAGTTTCAACTACGCATTGCTCCCATCACCTAGGTAGATTTTATGGTGATAATAGTAATGCTTTAAAATGAATCCATCTAAAAACAAAGAGAATTATGCATCAACAATATCTAATTTGAACACACATATTACAAATTTATGAACACAATTTGTACAAATCCATTGCAACTTATACCAGCTTCCTGTTAGGAGGATGGTTAAATCGACATGTTGCACCAAATCTACAAAGGCCTGTTCTGATGTAATATGAACAATCTGGCTCCCCTGGACGCTCCGGATAAGTTCCAGATTCCATTGTTTCAGTTGACCTCAATAGCCACAGTGCATCTGAAATACCATCACATGAATAAGCCAAATTTTCAAAATGAGCATAATCTAAACCCGTAAATGAGTGAATGGAGTAATACAAGTGTGATAACCTCATCAATGTATACACAAATCACAATGTCTGAGATCTTTTATTTCCCTCAATATAATACATAAATACAAACTTTGGCTTAAGATTATGTATCTGATATATGGAAGAACAGAGTAAGCATGCCCAAAAAATGGACATGATCCGCTTAAAAGAGGGGATCCTTCCTACCACGGCTGGGCCCACTAAGGGTCCATCCTGGATTAAATCAAAATTTCAAGTACATTCCAGTCTTATATCGATGTTCCTGTCAGAATGCAATGAGCCTACGGCTATGCTGTAGAAAAAACTGGTAGGGAAGGAAGAAGGCTTAAAATGCTTGCATGAAACGGAACCTTGATTAATAGTGTTTACCAAAAGTTTTTTCCCGAAACTTGTACAAGTATCTAACTTTACAACTACAAAAATCTATAAATTGAATGAAATACTCTCATACTAGTTTAAAGTAGGAAAGTAAAATTAATCTTAATTGAACATATCATATCTCCTGATCCTAGGATGAAGCAAATGGCACAACATTCCCAAAAGGAGCTCAGATCAGGGAACATGAAGAGAAGCGTTTATGTATTGTTATGGCCCAAAAATGTTAAATTTTATTTATTTCCTCCGGAAGATGATAAATTCAGTGCATATTCAAGAAATGGGAATGATTATGATAGAATTGAATTTATTGATTGATTGAAGCTTGGGATGAAAAGGGTGAATGAAATAGGATTTTTTTTTTTTTTTTTTAAAAAAAAGAAGGAGATGAAGAAGAAGAATAGTGAGGGTGATCGTGAATTGTGAAAATTACAGCGATCAGAAAGAGAAAAAAAAAACATAAAAAAGAAAAAGAACCTTGAGTGAGGGCCGCTTGGGACATGGGAATTGCGGCGTGGAAATCCATGACCATGAGGAATAGGTACGATGAGGCTGAGCATCATCGTTCACCACCTTCAATTCTCATTTCCTACTTACTTCCCTCTCCTCACCTCACCATTAATGAGATTGACAAACAAAAATAACAGAAACTTCTCCTCTCCACAAACCAACCATCTTCTCTACTCGCTCCCCTCCTTCCACACGTACCTTCTCTTTTTCTCTCTTTTTCTTTTTTCTTTTTTTTAATCCATTATTTTTTTATTATTATTATACTATTTAATATTTGACTTTTCTCCATTTAATTAACCATTATTTTTTATTTTTTTATTTAAAATGTGATCAACACGCGCTGCTTTTCCCACCATCGCATCATTCATTGCTGCCGCCAAACTCAAACCACAAACTCCCCCCTCTCCTTGTTTCTCTCCGCCTTTCCACGGTTTTTCTTTTTTCCTTTTTCTTTTTGTTGAATTTGTTCTTTTTTAATAGGACAAAAAAAACGCACACCGAATCAGCTGGGTTGATAGTTGATACTACTCATGATCGTACGGTGATTGGTGCACGAAGAGAAAGGGAGAAAAAGGCAAAAACAGTGGATAATCAAAATACGAACCATTGGTTTTGAAAAGGGTAAGGAAAAAGCTCGTGGGAGGGTGAGGTTGCGTGGTGTTGATGGTGACACACGCATAATATATAATACATATAGATTTATTTATTGTTTGTCATAGATATTTATTACATATAAATATCCCAAAACTATATGATTATGTTAAAAGTTAGGGAAATCAATAAAGGATATTTTGATATTTTTATTTATTTTTATTATATAAATTTTATAAAGGTACCTTTCATTAATTTTTTTAATTTCCAAAATAATATGATTTGAGGTGGTAATATGAGTTGAATCCAATGGGTCAACTCACCACATGCCAAAACAGGGCGGGTTGAGTTATACATTTCAATCCACCAACTTGTCTCAACCTGTTCCGCGTAGTTATGGGTCAAAATAGGTTGGTAGCAGTTGGTCTGCAGATCATTCTTTTATTTTTACTTTTACTATTAGATAGTATTTTATTTATCACTAAACTTTTGTGATATAAATTTTTTATCTTAATAACCCTTAGAAAAAATAAAGAAGAAAAACTTTATTTATAACAAAGGTTATCTATATATAAAGACAAAAATAAGTTCTTAAAAAATGTCTGGCTGAATATTAGTTTATAATTAGGCTTGAGATTGAAAAAAAAAATTAAGGAAAGTATGAAATGAAAATAAGTAATATTATAAATTTAATAAAATATAATTTTTTAATTATTTTTTATTTCTAGGGGTTGACCCGACAACCTACCTTCAAAACGGGATGAATTGACATTTTCACATCCCCATCAAACGGCGGGTCAACCCGCCCCGCCCTGATTTTGGCGAATCAGGTCGGGTTAGCACATTTTGTCACCTCTATAAGTATGTTCTTCATTGTGATTTTTTTTTTCATGTGTTCTACAAATTTGTATAAGTGAGATTATAAATGGTAGTGGTACACATCCCAAACAAAGAAATATGAAAAGCGCGATGCTTTTGCATCCTTACACATTTCTTCATCATAAATCAGTAAGTAGATCACTTTAATATTTGGATCGAAATTTACATAAGCTAAATTATCCCACTTCGAACATTGATTTGGCGAATGGGTAAGGACAAGGGTATGTAGCATCATATAAACCAGAAAAGAAGCCGGCTCCAGTCCCATGTTGAAGGAAAGATCGGCTATACTTATCTCAATGCATCAACATTCTACAATCATGCTTCCTTCGACGACATCTATAATGAGATTTTTGATCTACACTACTAGAAAAGTCATAATTTTCTACAAAATTTTTCGACGAAAAAAATTCCATCAAAATTAACCACGACAATTTCGACGAAAAATGTATTCTGTCGAAGTTTTCAACGGAAATTATATTCCGTCAAAAATTACTGATGGAAAATGAATTCTGTCAAAAATATATTAAAAAATAAATCATAAAATGAATTTTGTCCGTTGTGGATTGGGTTGTGTTCAAGCATACACACACATCTACAAATGACCGTGACAGGTGGTGCAATGAAAGAGGAAAGGCAATAACTGTGAGTATTATTGATTTTTACAACATTATATTAACATCGAAAGCTGATTACTTTTAATACACTTGACTTTAACACAACAATTTTGTTTTATGTTTTTATTAGGATGACTTTACGAGAATGATGGAAGAGAGAGACAGTTAGGTCACTCTAGGAGAGAATGCTTGCACTGTAGTCTCGGATAATGAATTAATCTTGCAGGCGGCTGGTAGGGTTAGCCGTAAAGGTCGGGTCTACGGTTTAGGTACACGGGCAGGAGCATATAAGCAATCTCGGTTTTCCAGCAGACTACCACTTGGAGTGTCCCAGCTTGAGCATGACAGGATGCGCACATTGATTATGCAGTTGCAAGGTACAGTTGCACAGCAAGAGGAGAGGGCTGCACAACAAGAGGAGAGGTTTGCACAACAACAAAAAAGGGTTAAGCACAACATCATGGATATGATGCAGAGGCGAATGGATAAAATGGAGAAGCTTATGTGAAGGCTTCCTGAGACATTTTTAGATACTGAGGATGACGACGAGACTCAGCCCCCGTCTCAGGACCTAGATGATGACCATGATCATGCACGTCATCCACCAGCATGTCTTTTGTATCTTGGTTGGATATATATGACATGGACTATTTACATGGACTGTTTTGATTACTATATGACAGAGACTTTTGTATATGTATGTCCCTTTCGATTAGTATATGTCTTGGACACTTATAAATATAGAACTCTTTTGATTAGTATATGACAGAGACTTTTGTATATGTATGTCCTTTTTTTTTTTTTGGTAAATTATGTATGTCCTTTTTTATTAGTATATATCTTGGACATTTATAGATATTAGACTCTTTTGATTAGTATATGACAATGACTTTTGTATATGTATGTCCCTTTTGATTATGACTCTTTTGATTTTTATATGACATGGACTTTTGTATATGTATGTGCCTTTTAATTAGTATATGTCTTGAACATTCATAGATGTTGGACTCTTTTGATTAGTATATGACAGAGACTTTTGTATGTATATCCCTTTTGATTAGTATGTGTCTTGGATATTATATATATAGGTTTCTTTTGATTAGTATATAACACAGACTTTTGTGTATGTAGGTCTTTTTTCATATGTTATCAACTTTAATTATATTTGTTTATTAGGTGCAAAACATAAATTGATATTAATTTTGTAGATAGAAATTTAAAAAAAAAAATTTGATGGAAAATCAATTTCTTCAAAAATTGATAGAATAGTTTTCGACGAAATTTCATTCATTTTCCGTTGAAATTATTACAATATTTTTTTACGGAATTTGATTCATTTTCCGTCAAAAATTTTCAACGAAATTTGTTTTTCGTCGAAAATTATTACAAGATTTTTCGACGGAATTTCATTCATTTTCCGTCGAAAACTTTCGACAGAATTTCTTTTCTGTCAAAAATTACTACAAGATTTTTCGACTGAATTTCATTCATTTTTCGTCGAAAATTTTCGGCGAAATATATTTTTCGTCGAAAATTAATACAAGTTTTTTTCGATGAGATTTCATTCATTTTCCGTCGAAAATTACTACAAGATTTTTCAACGGAATTTCATTCATTTTTCGTCGAAAATTTTCGACGGAATTTGTTTTTCGTCGAAAATTACTACAAGTTTTTTTGACTGAATTTCATTCATTTTTTGTCGAAAATTTTCGACTGAATCGCTAATTCCGTCGAAAAAATCATCACCAACGAAGAGATACTCGACGACTTCATTTTCGTCGATAATTCCTTCAAAAACTTCATTTTCGACAAAATCTTAACCATTTTCAACAAAATTTTTCCGTCGAAAAAATAACATTTTTTAGTAGTGCTATCTAGGTATTCTTCCCAACCATCTCCATTTTAGAATCTACAGCTGGTACAATGAAGGTCAAGTTAATCTCTGAAACAGCCAAATTACAGTACTTGTTATGTTCAAGAATTTACAATGAAAACAGAATAGTTTGTAAATGAATCATTCCCTAAATATCACATATAAAATAGTTTTAAAGCGAAATAATATAAAGATATATCATCATTTGCTACGTTAAAATGATAAAACCTGTAAAATTTATATTTTGATAATTCAGAAGTGAAATGTAATGAACGTATATTATTTTGTTGCAAGTTAAAATCTCAATTTGTGTAAAATTAATGTTTTATAATTGAAATTATTGTTGTCAATTTAAATTGCATAGTATATTCTTATTATTGAAAATTAATAATGATATGTAATTTACCTAATTTATTTGGTTGGTAAAATATTAAAAATGAGTTATATTTATGTTTGATTTATATGAATTATTAGATTGCTCTAGTTTAACTGCTATCTGAAAGTTGCAAACACATGTTTGACTTATGTTTAATTGTTCCTTGAATAATTAATTTAAATTGATTAATTAATTGTAAGGTCATTTTAGTATATTTTATTTTCTCTTGTTGGATTTATGCTTGGTTTATATGAATATTTTTTTTACAAATTTAAAAATCATGTTTAATTTAATTCGTTATGTAATATTTTAATTTAATATATATATATATAATTTTATTTATACAAATTAAAATTTTATATATACTTTCATTTGTGAACAATCAAAATTTATATATTATATATATAAATTTATTTATACAAATTAAAATTTTATATATACTTTCATTTGTGAACAATCAAAATTTATATATTTTATGTATTTGAATTTATATAATATTTTAGGGTTTTGTTCTTAAGTAGGGGTATTTTTTACATTCTTTTAAATTTTATTATTTCATCTATTTTTGATATTTTTGATATTTTATATAATAAAAATATCTTTTACATTCAAGAACTTAAGTGACACATATGAAATCGCAAGGGGTCTAAATAATAAGTTTTAAACCACATGGGTTAAATGGAACCACAAGAAAGTAAAAATGGAGTTGTCCCATGCAAAAAATTAAAAAAATGGAGTTGTCCCATGTACCAAAAAAAGTAATGGAGTTGTTCCTTTATTACACCAGGTCCACATAGAAAACTAAGATGTTGGCAACTACATTTGCAACTATTTTACATTCATGTTGTTCTAGACGGGCCGTATGAATCTGTCTGGACATCTCCTGATAGGACCAGTTTACCAATTCATTAAAAGAAATAATTTTTTTTACACTTGATTATCCTCATCCAAATGCTTGCTTAATCTTTATAGTGAGGAGTCACACAACCTCGTATCTTAATGGAACCAATAATACTGTAGAACATTTAAGGCATCATGCAATACAGATAAGGGAAATATTTACCCTACTATATACCTCACCATTTTCTCCTAAGATCGTCTTTAATTGTCTCTATTTTCTAATAGAAAAAAGTTAAAAGTTTAACATAAAGTAAACCCAAATTTTTTTTTTTTTTAAACCCGTGCATTATCTCCACTTTTCACTTAGGGAACGTTTGGTAGAGGATAAAAAAATTTTTATCCAGGAATTTCAATTTTTAAAAATATGATCAAAATATTCAGTTTATCATAATATCCGAAAATTAAAAATTTAGAAAAATTCAATTTCACCGGAATCCTTAAAAAAGCCGCGTACCAAACGACTCCTTAAAGGTGAATTTTTTTTCATCCAAACACTTAAATTCTCACTCTTCACCTTTCTTCGTTCTCTATTTTCATATTGTGTCTCTTCCTTGGGACAGTGACCAAAGTGTCACGTTTGGACAAAAAAATTACCAGACTGCCACGTCAACAGTAAATTTTGTCAAAATGTCATGCGACATAATTTGCTACACAGTGTAGCGAATTATACATGCAAGTAATTCGCTACATAGTATAGCGAAATATGCCACATCAGAATGCACAGAACTAAAAATGACACATGTCAAATTTTGAGAAATTCGCTACACATGGTAGCGAATTTCTCAAAATTTGACATGTGACATTTTTGGTTCTGACGTGGTATATTTCGCTACACTGTATAGCGAATTACTTGCATGCATAATTCGCTATACTGTGTAGCGAATTATGCCGCATGATATTTTGACAAAATTTACTATTGGTGTGGCAGTCTGATAATTTTTTTGTCCAAACATGACAAAATGGTCTATGTTCCCTCTTCCTTCTCTCTCTCAATTGTCAATATACGTCCAAAGAGCGCACGCAAATGGCGTTCATTCAGCCGCATTTTCAGAACTCAAAAGACCATTTTTTTTGTTATAGTGCCCAACTCTCAAGTAAATAAGCTATATGGAAAGGCAAAACCATGTGTCTTTACCAGCTTAATTTACATGATTAATATAGTTATTTATAAATTTCCAATAAAAAAGAGAAAAAAATTATGACGTGGATAAAACGACACATGATCCTGGGTCGTATTCGTTCGTTTCTGAGGTTTGGTTGAGAAACGTGAAAAAAAAAACCATATAAATTCAATGTCTCCCAGTCCCAGCAATGTTAATCTATTTGAATATTGTCTGAAACTCAATTGAATCGTAGATTGAGAACTTGATGGGTCTACGAAGCATTCTCACTCTTTACCTCTTCCTTCTCTTGTTGTGGATTGCTCAGGTGAGTGAGGCTCACCTCTCTCATGCGTTTCGTTTTTGTGAATTGTGAATTGTGAATTGTGAATTGTGATTGTGTCGTGTATGAGAGTATGATAAAATTATACATAGGGTTCTCTGGCTGAGACCGATAACGAAGACTCTGCTGCTGTGTCTCTGGATCTGGGACGCCGTACCAAAAAAGTGAGCATCGCTTCATATTATTATTATTATTATTATTATTATTCTATTTTTGTAATAATTTATACGATTCAATTGCATATAAAGAAAAGTAAAAAAAAAGTCAATCAAAATCAAATACAAACAGAACCTTACCTCTCATCAGTCACAATTCATAGTTGTTTGTTATTATTGATTTGATATATACAAGTTTCTGTGTACAGATTTTATTGAAAAATCTAGACAATGTTGGTCTTCCTATTCCTATTGATTCCACTGGCCTTGGACTCTTTGATGCCTTTTTCGCTAGTCTATCAATGATCCTTGTCAGTGAGGTTAGTTTAACCCTGCTACTACCACTACTACTACTACTACTACTACCACCTCACGTTATATTCGCCATATGAGTTATTTCTAATGATTTTTCCTTTTGATGTTAGATTGGGGATGAGACATTTATAATAGCAGCTCTTATGGCTATGCGTCACCCTAAGTCAATTGTTTTATCGGGTGCGCTATGTGCTCTCTTTATAATGACAGTAAGTGCAAGTGTGTCATGGTATTAGTAATCATGTTTTATATTTAATGTTCCTGCTGCTTTGTGATTCTGATCAATAGGATGCATTTTGCATGGTGTTGTGATGGAATGGTTTCGGGTACTATAGAGCATGCCTGACTGCTATAATGCTTATTCTTGATGTTATTAAGATTAAAGTTGTTGTACGTGTTAATTAGGTACTTTCTACAGGACTAGGTAGGATTGTGCCGAATTTGATTTCAAGGAAGCATACAAATAGTGCTGCTACAGGTAAAATTCCCTGGTTTGAATATTTACCACTATAATCTATTATCA
The DNA here is from genome assembly GCF_033153095.1 of Gastrolobium bilobum. Lineage (NCBI taxonomy): Eukaryota > Viridiplantae > Streptophyta > Magnoliopsida > Fabales > Fabaceae > Gastrolobium > Gastrolobium bilobum. The sequence continues at coordinate 448,886 of NW_026899254.1, forward strand.
GCAGCAAAATGAAGGTGTAATAATTTTTCTTTCTTTTTTTTTTTTTTTTTTTTTTTTTTTTGTAATTCTAATCTGTTTCCTTTTGTGCGCGCTGTGCAGCCCTCAGGGTTTGCTCTGATTCTTAACTATGCCAAATGTCTAGAATAATGATGGACATAGCTTCATTTTCTGTGTACTTGGGTTATGTTCATATGGGGGTTTTGTGTGCATGCTTTGCTTAAAAATAGTTTAGGCTTTTTATTAGCAATAGAAAGCGAGAGGCTATGAATGGTATTAACACATGCATTAAGATTTATGTGTGGTTTTACAATTCAAATTTATGTACTACTCAACCAATTGTAAGCAAATATATATACACACTTACACACATATTGGCTTACCATTAAACGTTAATGCCTTAGTGACTTCAACGTTGACTTTTGTTTACATTTTCTTGTTATTATGGATTGGTTTTCCTTTCACTTGTAAGTTCAATTTTCATGTATGATCATGTGAAGCTAAGCCTATCAATTTTATCTTATGCAGTTCTTTATGCTTTCTTTGGGCTAAGGTTACTGTATATTGCTTGGAGATCAGATTCTAAATCTTCACAGAAGAAAGAAATGGAAGAAGTATGTTTTTATTGATTCTTTTATAGTAAAATACTCATCATAATATTGCGTGTTTATTCCTGTGGCCATTCATGTATTAAGGTCAATTTCAAATTCAATATTCCAATGATGGTAAATATGCCAGGAGCTACAATTTTGACGAACCTGCAAGTTGCTAAGTCACTGCTTTCATTATTGTACTGTCCCTGTTCCTCCACACATTGTCACTTTTCCATCAGGAGGAGGTTCTTTAAATTACCTATAAGCAAACAGCAGTGGTTCAACATATGAATTTTGATCAATTAGTTGGTTGACTTGGTTCAGTTGATATTTTGTTTAATCATTGAAATATATTGCTTCCTAACCAACCCCGGCTGCCTGCGCCAAACACACACAGAGAGAAGAAGAAGAAATACCCGTCGGTTTTGTGGTCAAATTTGGAATTTTCATTGAATTTTCTTGTGTTAATTAGGTAGAGGAGAAACTTGAAGGTGGACAAGGGAAAACAACATTTCGACGCTTCTTTTCAAGATTTTGTACACCAATATTTTTGGAGGCAAGTGCATATCTTGCAGCTAATCTTTTAACTGTAATTTTTATCAAATATTTTTTATAATTGTAAGATAATAATCTCATCTATTATCCTCATTTTTGCAGTCTTTTGTTTTGACATTCCTTGCTGAATGGGGCGATCGTAGCCAGATTGCAACAATTGCAGTAAGAAGCCTGATTTTTTGAGTTCCTGTTCTTTGTTCTGATTTCGTGTTAGATTTTGTCTTATGATCTTTTTTACTTTTTGCCTACTAGTAGTCATTTTCCCCCCCTGTATTTGTCATATAGTAGTAGCTTTGAATTTTTATGGCTTCTAATTTCATTCTCTAGCTGGCAACACACAAAAATGCACTGGGAGTGGCAGCTGGGGCCACTGTTGGACATACCATCTGTACTTCGTTGGCAGTGGTGGGAGGAAGTATGCTGGCATCTAAGATTTCCCAACGCACAGTAGCCACAATAGGTGGCTTGCTTTTCCTTGGCTTTTCCTTGTCTTCATACTTCTACCCTCCTCTATGAGTGATAATGTGCAGAATAGTCCGATGCTTAGTAGCGTGTAGTCTTTCTACCTTTCCTTTCTCACGTAATCGTCCTTATTATATAATTTGTTATACTTACCTCTATAAATCTGGACACTAACCGGGACATGCAGAAATGGATCATCGAAAGTTAAAATTTCACATGACCCTCTTTTTCTGGTTGACAATGACCCATTAGTGGTTGAAGTTTAAGCCTGCTTTTGAGGGTATCTTTTTATTTTCTGAATTTTAGATTTTGATTAGGATAATGCTAAGAAAAGCTCCGTGGATTATTCAGAGTTCTTTGAATTTTTTTTTTTAAAACTATATTAAATTATAAAACTTATTTTATTAAAGAAGTTTGGTATGTACTCCAATGTAAACGATTAGATAGTTATATACATCCGGAGTCTATGTCAAACTTTTTTTGTCTTGTCAACTGCTGGGTCTCTCCTCATGGATGGATTAACTTGGAAGTTGATGGTTTCAATTGGAACAATGGCTTATGTACAGTCTGCGGATGTGTGTTCAGAGGCACCCCTCAGTGCTTTTATTCTAGGATTTTCAAGAAAACTTAGCACTGACAGCTTTCTTTGGGCGGAGTTGTGTATTTACTAGGCTTACATGGGCAAGGAACATAAAAATTGCATTTCCTTGCTGTGAAGGATATGTGTTACGTCATCTGCTTTCTAGCTTAGTAGAAGGCGTCTGAACTGTCCAAGGCTCCAAGCTACTGTCACATACATTTACATAGAGAGGCACACCATTGGGGTTATTGCTGGGCATGAGGGATCAACACATTCTTGACACAGTCTTTTGAATACACTTTGTTATTGACTGAATTTCATGTAAATCTTGTCAAATCATTTAGGCCCATTTTTCATCTCGTAGAATTCGCATGAAATTTATTTAATAATAGTGTGTTAAAAGAAGTATGTCGAAAAATGTATTACTAGGATTCTCTTACGAGGCATAATTTGGAAATTAATCCAGCGATGTCTTATGTTACTAGAATCGATCCGAGCAGGTATTTCGTTCGGTTATTCATAAGGGGGGTCATTTTTAGCTGTTTCTCAACCCTTAAATTTGGTTAAAAATGTTTAAGAAGAACTAAATATATAAATATATTATTTTGTAATTAGTTTTAAGAAAATATGCCTTTCATAACGAACATACAAAAAGTGGATGGGCTCATTTATTTTAATTTCTTTTTCTTTTTCTTAGTGGATTTTATTCACTCTTGGTTGAGCCCGGCGGGTCAACCCGCCAAAACGGGGCGGGTTGGGTTGAGATTTTCAACCCACCAACCCACCTCAACCCGCCCCGTCTAGAAGTGGGTCAAAACGGGTTCAACCCGCTGTGGGGCGGGTTGACCCGTCGGGTTTTAAATTTTTTTATTATTTTTTTACAGTTAGAAAGTATTTCATTAGTACTTAAATTTTTGTGATATTCAATTTTTTTTATCTTAGTACTTTCTAGAAAAGATAAAGAATAACAATTTTATTTATGACAAATGTTATCTATTTATAAATTCCTAAAGAATGTTTGACAAATATTAGTATACATTTAAGATTGAGACTAAAAAAAATATAGAGAAGTGTGAAATAAAATAAAATAAAATTAAAAAAATTCATAAAATATAATTTATTTTTGAATTTTAAATAATTTTTTTTAATTGGCGGGTTGGTGGGTTGACCCGCCAACCCACCATAAAACGGGGTGGGTTCATTTTTACAACCCATATTTTTGGCGGGTCAACCCGCCCCGCCCCGTTTTTGGCGGGTTGGGGGCGGGGCGGGACGGGTCAACCTAAATTGTCACCCCTACTTTTGTGTGTTGCATGATACAAGTAGAAACATATTCCTTTTAACTTCCTTAGTTTGGTATCAGTTCTAAAATTCTAAAATTATAACTAAATTTAAGTTCATAAATATATAAAGAAAGGATATATGAGGAAACTTTTAATTCAATATTAAAGAAAATGTTGAAAGCAAAACAAAAAATATAGGGAAAAAGTGGGAAAAGTATTTCTCTAGTGGAGATAAAGTTATCTTCATTCTTTAGTGAGCTTAAAATGACGTTATTTTGGGATTGTAAGATTAAAAAATTATTATGATAAAGATTAATATAACTCTGCAATAAATTAGAATTATAAAAACACCTTGATTTTTGGCACAAAACGACGTTGTTTTGTGTTAATTGAAGTTAACTTATTTTTATTAACTGGAGAAATATTTTACCCTTAATTAAAATATCAAAACTTTATCTATTGGTTCCTTTTTTGTGTTTTGTTTTTTCTAAGGTCTTTTTAGTTTCAAAATAGATTAAATAAGAATTATTTTTAAAAAAATTGTATGAATCAAAGAGTTAGCATTCATAAACTGGTTCCATTGTACCTAGTTATCTAATTTTTAAAATTTGACGAACATTCCCCTCTCTCTAGTTAGTTTTCTTTTTGGGCTTTGTTGTCCTCATACCCAAAAAATAAAAAGAAGATGTACCAGAAGACAGATAACTAAACCTAACCAATTTTGGCATTTTCTATTCTTAGAAATGATGATTCCTTGCTGCTAGGCTTTTTGATCATTATGTCTTTAACTATATAAAAATATATCATTTTTTTCTCGTATCAAAATATTTCACCTATTTGTCCTTTTTTGATCATTGATCGTGCAATATATTCGAGTACAAACTCATATACTCGAGTATAACAACAAATACTCTAGTATATGGGTCTTACTCGAGTAAATATTCAACATTTGGGTTTTTTCAACATTTACTCAAGTATATGGGTCTGTACTTGAGTATATTGCGACCAAATTTTCTACGAGAATTTTTCAACGCGTAGTACTCAAAAAGTTATGTGGGATAATAATAAAAAAAAGCACATGGAGTTAAAAGTTATGGCCTTTTGAAGTTTTACTTTAAAATTATCAAAATTTTGTAATGTGAATAGGTTTTGTGATATCCACAAAGCTCCTACTCAGGTTATCCGAGTCAAGTCCAATATTATGAGTATATGACTATAGAAACTTCTTTGATCCAAAAAGTCGCGTTGAAAAATATTTAACCATAAAATTTGGAACATCATATTTTTTGAATCAAACAAGTTTTGTGGATAACACAAAACCTATTGGCATTATAAATTCTTGGAAATTTTAGAGTAAGCTTCGTAAGACCATAACTTTTGACTCGGAAATTTTTTAACACGTAGCCGTTGAAAAGTTATACGGAATAAAAAAAAGCACTTGATTCGAACACTAGAGTTAAAAAATATGGTCTTCTGAAGTTTTATGGTTAAAAATTTTTCCACGAGATTTTTTGGATCAAACAAGTTTTTATAATCATATACTCATAATATTGGACATAACTCGAGCAACCTGAGGAGGAGCTTTGTGGGTATCACAAAACCTATTGGCATTATAAAATTGTGGAAAATTTAGAGTAAAACTTCTGAAGACCATAACTTTTGACTCGGGTATTCGAATCAGGTGCTTTTTATTTATTCCACATAACTTTTTGAGAGCTACGCGTTGAAAAATTCCCTCAGGCTTTGTTTGGGAGTTGGTTTTAGGAGGGGAAGGAAAGGAAAGAGAGGGTTTTAGTAAGCTCTTCCCTTGTTTGTGAGTTTAAAAAAAGGAGGGGAAGGAATTGGGAATTTTTACTAAACTCTCCAAAACCCTCCATCTTCTTAAAATTAAAGTTTGGAGGGTTTAAGTGGAAAAATATTAAAAATTACTTATCTATCATTAGCATTAAAATGTAAAAACTACATAATTGTGAATCATTTTTAAATGCGACATTATTAGAAAAGTCTCAAATACCGATAGAATTTATCAACGAAAAATATTTCGTCAAAAATAGTGATGAAATTTTTGATGAAAATCATATACGTCAAAAAAATTTCGCCAAAACTAAAGACGAAATTAGAGAGAGAACCAGATTTTGCCATAAACAGTGACAAAAGAAATTTACGGAAAAAAAAAATTCATTCAAAATTATTGATAGATCTAAATTCCGTCAAAACTTTTAAGGAAAATATTTTCGTCCAAAATTTTGACGAAACACATTTCAATCGAAAAGTTTCGACGTAAAACAATTACGTCAAATTTTTTTTTACGAAAAACATTTTCATCAAAATTGACGACTAAAAATATTTTAATAAAAAATTTTGACGAAATTTTTTTTTGTCAAAATGCTTTACGGAATATAAATTTTGCAAAAATATTTCACAAAAAAACATATTCATCAAAATTTTTGACGAAAAAAATTTCTATCAAAAGTTTCAACGAAACACATTTCTATCGGAAATTGTTGACGAAAATAAAAATTCATCAAAATTCTTAACAGAATTTAAATTCCGCCGAAAGTTTTCGACGGAAATATTTTCAATAAACTTTTTGGCAAAAAAATTTATATCGAAATTTTTAATGAAACACATTTCCATCGAAAATTTTTGATGGAAAACATTTCCGTCAAGTTTTTTGAAAAAAAATATTTCCATCAAAACTTTCAACGGAACACATTTCTGTCAAAAAAATTTGAAAGAAAATATTTTCGTAAAAAATTTTGACGAAAAATATTTCGACAAAATTTTGACGGCAAAAATATTTGTCAAAATTCTTTACAGAATCTAAATTTCGTCGAAAATTTCAAATGAAACATTTTCCTCAAAATTTCTAACAAAACAATTTCTGTCGAAATTTTCGTCAGAACACATTTCTATCGAAATTTTGAACGTAAAATGTTCCGTCAAAATTTTTAACAGAAATCTTTTTTCGTTTAAAACATTTGATGGAAACTAAATTTCGTCGAAAATTTATTTTTGTTAAAATTTTCATTGGTTGAAAAATTCCGTCGCTTTTTGTCGAAAAGTATTTCGACGAAAAAAATAAATTTGTGATGAAATTTTTATCGTTTGCAACGTAGAAACTTCATCGAAAATATGATCTTTTTTGGTGTTGTGAAAAGTACATACATAATTTTGTTAGAAATTTTAAATTTAATTTAATTTGTACATTTTAATAATTATATTAATTTTAAAAAAAAAGGTAAAATGGTAAAAATATCTCATTAACCCTCAATTTCCCTCATTTACCATTTTTTTAACTCCCAAACAAGGGAAAGGAATACCCTTCAATTTCCTTCTCTTCCTTCCCCCTTGGATCCCCTTCCTTCCCCTCCCCTCCAAACTCCCAAACAAAGCCTTAAGAAATTTGATCGCAATATACTCGAGTACATACCCATATACTAGAGTATATCGCGTGGAACAATAAATACCCGAGTCTTTAGATCCTATACTCAAGTAAATGTTCCAAACAACTCAGATGTTGAATATTTATTCGAGTACATACCCATATACTCTTGTATTTGCTGTTATACTAGAGTATACGAGTCTGTACTCGAGTATATTGTACGGTCAAATAGGGATATATAGATGAAATATTTTGATAGGGGGCAAAGTGATATTTTTTTTATGTAGTTAAGGGTACAATGATGAAAAAAGCCCTTGCTGCTTTTTATTTGAATTCAAGAAACATTGGATTTTAGTCTCCTTCCCCACAAGGTAGGGTGGAGAGATTCACTGAAAAGTTGGCTAGGGATGTACTACTTAATTCTACCTAAAGTCCAAAACACGTAAACAAAAAGGAACATAAATAAGGGATTTTATTTTACAAAAAAGAAAAGAATAAGTATAAAACAACAAAATACAGAGATACCGTGAAAAGAGAGAGAGAGAGAGAGAGAGAGAGAGAGAGAGAGAGAGAGAGAGAGAGAGAGAGAAAGGAATTGATGAATGTAGATTACTTATTGTACCAATTCCAAGTCTAATTGATCTAACAATACCAAAGAAATGAATGACATAATGGAAAGGCTTGTAATTCTTCCTTTTTCTTTTGGATGCATCTCTGAGGCTAGCGTGGATGTTGGTTTTCCTCATCCAAGAAGATCAAGATCATACACCATCTCACCAGCTGCTGCAATAAGTCCTTTCTTCTTTCCTCTTAATTTGATATCATCTTCTTTTTAATTTCTTCTGTTTCGCACGCTCACACACACGCACACAGGTGAAAGCTTAATTCAGCTAATTGTGATGTCTTTATCTCATTTGCTCCATTTGAATTGGATCTGTTATTAATTATATAATAAATTTGGGAGGACCTAAAGGTGACAGGGATATTTCTGAGAGCTTGTCTGGTGAAAGCATCAAGAACCCGTTCAGATTTCATGACGTTGTCCCAAAATCTAACGTATATCCCAGATTCAATAGGTTTTTCAAGGGTTTCAAGAACTTCCTCTATTGTTAATATAAATTTATTAGAGTAAAAGATTCTCTAGGTCATTGGAGATAAGTTATCTCCGGCGAGCTCAAAACGACGTCGTTTCGTGGCGGAAATCAAGGTATTTTTGTAATTCTAATATATTACAAGGTTATATTAGTCTTTCTCATTATAATTTTTTAATTTTATAATGCAAAACTACGTCGTTTTCAGCTCGTTGGAGATAACTTTATCTCCAGTGACTGGAGAAATATTTTTTCCAAATTATTAATATAATCTCACTTATTATTGTTAGAAATCGACAATCACACAAAATCGAGAAAAGAGTAGAGAGATTGACATGATGATTTATCCTGGTTCACCTAGCTTGTCCGTACTATATTCACTTCACCGCCACTCGTTACAAATCACTCGGTTTACAATAGAATATATAAATAGAATTAGAAAACCCTAACAACATCTCTTAATGGGCCCAAGCCCAAACTGCTAAGAAAATTACAATAAATCATAGGCCCATAACAGTACCTAACCTCTACAAGACTTTACAAATCACTCGGTTTACAATGGAATATATAAACAGGATTAGAAAACCCTAACAACAGCTCTTCATGGGCCCAAGCCCAAACTGCTAAGAAAATTACAATAAATCATAAGCCTATAACAGTACTTAGCCTCTGCGGGACTGGGGGCGCTGCCTCCCGAACCCCGCCCGCTCACCTGGAAGCGGGACCCCAGTTGCCTTTCTGCTGACCCTGACAACAAAGGCCCTCGTCATCATGCGAAGTATGAGCCATACCTAACAATTATTAAGTTTAAATTTTTAGGTCGAATTTGTTGTGTTACTTGATATTAAAGTTGTGATCATATGAGATTACCAAAAAAAAAAAGTTGTGATGATATGATCATGGATTCAAGCCAAAAAACTCTTACTTGAGGAATATGTAAGAGATATTAATATAAAATCTTCAACATGATCTCACTTATTTATCACACTTAAATTTTTATATTGAATTGATTATGTTATGGTTAGTTTGGTTAAACCAATCATTCTTGTTTAAGTGAGTAGCGCTTTGATTTTATGGTTTTGTAATTTGTAGTGGATAAAGAGGAGTTGGAAGAACTGGAAATGGAGATGGAAATCAGGTTCCAACAAATGTGAAACACGTGACACTCATTGGTTGGGATGGTATTGGTATGGCAGGAACAGAATCTGCAAAGTCTTCTGACCCCAAAAGGCACTACAATGACGGTTACATCGACGCTCGATTGAACCCTAGTTGAATATCACAATTCCACGACGGCAATTAGCGACGTTTAAGAACAGCCGCAGAATACAAAATTAGATACGGTTATGAACAGCCGCAGGATATTTCATTTAAAGACGGTTACAACCGACGCAGAATACAAAATCAGAGACGATTATGAACAGCCGCAGGATATTTCGTTTAAAGACGGTTACAGCTGACGCAGAATGCAAAATCAGACGACAGTTACCAAAACGAAGCAAAATATATAATTTCACGACACCCTGCCAAACATTGCAGAATATACAATTTCATGAATATGTTTTTTGCGAACGTTCTTTGCGCATAACGGCACTTAGCAGGATTTGAACATAGTATACATTAGAGGAATTCAACGACAACAACCATTATGCCATTAAATTCATAAATATATTTATTAGATACTTTTGTATAAATTTAAATGAACCTTTTGTATAAATAAACCGCCTCCAAAAGTAAATACAGAGGCGGTTTATAACCGACGCCAAATACATTGTTACTTAATCAAAGGCGGTTCCAAACTGCCTCCAAAAGTAATACATACTACACTCGATGATCATCCTGTGGCGGCTACACCGCCTTTGTAACCGTCGTTATATTGTTTTCGACGGTCGTTCCAGCGGGTAAGTTTGACCGTCGTTGATTCCTTCCCGACGATTGATTTGGCGACGGTTGGTTAACCGCCACACTACTATTTTTGCGACGGTTCTAATCGCGGCAAAATGATAATTCAACCGCCGCTAAATGCACCTTTTCTTGCAGTGAGGCCATGGGAGGATCTCACGCTTGTTGATCAGTCTTTTTCGTCTCTCCCTTTACAGCACCTTGAGCTCGTAGCTTGGAACGAAATCCTGAAACATCATCATCTTCCCTGAAGCCTCTCTTAATTAGATTTTTCTATTTTGTAGATGTAACGGATTTGGCTATAATATACACTTATACGTTTTTTTTCTTTAAATTGTATTTCTCATCTGTGAAGATCTAAATTCATATGCAATATATGAAACTAGCTAGAAATATGTAATTAAGCAGGATTTCGTTGTAAACGATATACAATTATTAGTGGCGGAGCTAGCATTGCCAACCCAGTTAGGGCAAAAAAAAAATAGTATGCACTTAAATAGTTTCGGTAATTTAGCCACATAAATTAACTCAGGCCAAGGCCCCACATTTAAAACGTGACTAATTTAAAAAAATTAGCCTGGGCCCACCCTGCCCTATCATGGTTTCGCGACTACAATTATATGTTATGAGTTGGCATTTTCAATCAATGTTAACATATAGTAGTGATTAAATTTACTAATTAATTAATATTAATAATCATTTAATTAATTATTAATTATCTACAAATAAATCAATAACTAATATTGAGGATAGGGGTGTAAATAGACTAGGCCAGCCTACAGAGATCTACGACCTAACCTGTAACACCCCGTATATATCCGGTAATGTTATCATAATATCGTATTAAGCTGCGCTTAATTAAAGTGCGAAATTACTTTTTTCTTTTCAATTATGATGCCATTAACATTACCAACTTGCTTAATAATCAATTAATAAAACATCGTCTGTATGTAATTGCAATAAAATAGCTAACTGAAATACCTCATAACATAGATAATATAAGTGTGGCTCTAGTCACGGAACTACAACAACGTAGACCGGACCATCTAACAGTTTATACAACTCCAAACTACAAGTACTAACAGAAAGTGTCATGGACAATCCCCATGCTCACTCAAATAAGACAACATGTGCAACATCAGTCTCAACAACAACATATCATAAATAGAGGAAAACATAAACAGCATCTGAATCCAGTCATGCTAACATAAGCAATAAAACATAATCAGCTAAGCTCCGGCCTTCTGCCGCCTGGGGCATCAGTACCCATACTACCTGATCCTGAAATAAGCATTCCCCAAACGTGGGGTAAGATCTCTAATCTAAAAATCTCAGTAAGTCAGTGAGTCCTCAAGGATCTTCCACCCCAAGCTCACTTACATGTGCAATATAAGTTCAAAAACAGTTTATCATTTATCATTTCTAAAACAATGCAATGCAGCAGATAATCATGTCATGTGTGTCAATACTAATCTACTGGCCAGAGACAGTGCATGTATACGTCTATCACCTACACACCGTGCAAGTACCACTTGCATTCACCCCGGTACACCATCTTGTATGGCGCTACATACTCAGGCTTCCCGTCAAGATGAAACAACACATGCATATTAAAAGCCATTACATGTAAAGTTCAATCAACATATCAAATATCCAAAAGCATGTACACAGCATGCATAAACCATACCCCCATGGGACATGGTGGAACCACAACATGGCTAAACCGAGGACACGAAAGCTTACCTTGCAAGCTAACTCCAAAAGCCAAGAGTCCACAGCTCAAAGTCCAAACACAGCAGATTCACAATCTGTTATGGACCAATACTATATCAATAATAATGCAACACAAGCATATAACTTAAAGACAACGCCTCTCCTTACGTTTTACGTCTTAAGGCTCCCTACAAGCCATAAGTCCTTAATCACAACGATTCTGACTTAGTTCATTAATTACAGAAGTTCAACTTCATCAATCTAGGGTCCACAAACCCCCAATAGCCTACTGTACACACAGCACAGCTACTGTTCTACGAAATCCCAGAATATCCGGATATTCCTCGGGACCATATCCGGATATGCAATATCCGGATATCTCACTGTACATATCCGGATATGCCATATCCGGATATCCAGAATCCCATATCCGGATATCTATTATCCGGATACAGAAAACCCATATCCGGATATCACATATCCGGATATTCATCGGGCACATATCCGGATATTTCACGACAGAATGCAGAAAATGCATTTCGTGAAGATATCCTTCCAAGGTTGGGTTTTTAACGATTTAAAGCACCTAAACATGCATTTCTAGGTGTGTTCAACATTACCCCACAACAAGTTATCATCTTTAAGCCTTAACATGCATCAAGCTTTCATTTTTTAGCATTAAACTCATGATCAAAGGTTGGTACACATACCCCAGCTCAAAACAGAAGAAGAGGTTGCTCTTTGGAGCTCACAATCAGTCCCTCAAGACTGACTCAACAAGGTGCACGAAATGGACCAATAAGATGAGTCCTTTCCTCACCAAGGAAACTACTTGGAGCTCTAAACCACCAAGAACAAGATGACTCCCCTCCAAACTCTCCAACTCAGAGCAAGAACCTCACAAACAGCAACTCATAAACTTAGAAAGATGACTCTTTTCTGCTCACAAGACTCACACCCTCAAGCCCAAGTGTTTAGGAAGAGGTAACATGGAGGTAGAAGGTCACAAGGCTTACACAAGGGAAGAGAGCACCAACACAGAGTAAAACTGATCAGCCACCACAAGTCACTCACGCATAGAGACAGTTTTCTAGGGTTATGTTCCCTTAAAAGGGTATTTATAGCCCAAACGCACTTAAACACATAGTATTAACTTTAATTGCTATGCTTAGCATTTTAATCCCAAACTTCGGATTCTGAAACTACATAATTTTCTAAGATTTATCATATTTTTTTCGTAATTTTCTGAGCACCTTTTCCGATACGCGCTTTTCCAAGCCAATACCGGTTTCTAGTACCAGTTCTCATTATCTGAACTTGAAACTCGTTTTACAAGTCCTACATATTATTCTAGTAATTATCATGCACTTACATTAATTTTCCGGGATACTTTTTCGGTACGCATTTATACCGACTAGCAGAACCGGTATCTGCACTTTTCTTCCGAAAAGCGACTTTCAGCATTATTACTCACTTACTATAATTATTAAAGCCTCATAATAATTATTAGGGTCAATTATGGAATCATTTCCTAATTTTGCATAATTAATTAATTAAATACCTTAATTAACGGTGAGGGTTCTTACATAGCCTATATTAGGTCAGGCTTGACCTATGACAAAAAGTTAAATAGAATAGGCCTAAGCTTTTTAAAAAGCCTATTTAGAAAGCATGCCATAGACTTTTTTTTGTACATGTCAACCTATAAGCCTATAGATCGACCTATATCATATTATTTGTTTTAAATAAAATAAATAAATTATTACTTTAATAATTTTGAATAATAAAGTATAATATTATTTTAGTTATTTTTTTAATTGTTGAATGTTTAATAGGCATGACCTATTTACACCCCTAATTGAGGGTAAGGTCTTCTTTCAACATTGAGTCAATATGTTGGCTGAAAATCGGTTTTATGTTAAAATCTGTAATATATATAAGGGAGGTTATATTTACAACCTATTTTCGTTTAAGATCCCGTTTATTGATTAATTCGCAATAATCAACGGTTAAAATATGTTGTATAAGAGGTTGTAATAAAACCTTCTCCACACACACACATATTTTGCAAGCAACAAGAATTGAACTTGAGTCTCCATGTTTGAGAATCAATAGACTTACTACTAGATTACTTTTATTTGTTGGACATGATATTTATAATATAATATTTATTATATAAAATTTAATTAATGCTATTGAACTTGTAACCCATTGAATAAATTAGTGATCCAATAACCTAATATTTCAATTGAGTTAATGATCGGAATGAGTTTTAAAATACTGACTGAAAGAACACATTCCATTAAGTATGGATTATTTCTTATTCTTATTGAGGAAAGGATGAACCATGACGAGGTTTATTAAATAAAAATTGGGTTTATTTTTTTTGCACTTAATGCAGACAAGTTATCTGCAGTAAGTTTAATTTGACGTTATTTTGAGTGAAAATTATGGTATTTTTGTAATTTTAATTTATTTCAGGATTATTATAGTCTTTATAATTATAATTTTTTAATATTTCAATCCCAAAACGACATCGTAAGTAAATGCAGATAACTTATCTACATTAATTGATTTCTACTTTTTCTTGTGTCACGAAGGCCTATATCATTTTAGGGGGAATTATTCCTCCTCCGTCCTGCGCGCTCACAAAAATTATTTAATAACTTTTTTTTAAAATTTCAGTGGGTCTCACCCTGATCTCCTTTGTGCAGGAGATGTATTTATTTTTATGCAATAGTAGAAATGCATCTCTCATCATTTTAAAAATTAATATTTTTTTGTTATAGAAAATAATTTTATTTTTTATATATACATAAAAGTATATAAAATTTATACGAGATTATATAAAGAGAAAGAAAATAAATATAAATCTCATATATTTTTACGTTATAAAAAATAAAATTAACTTTTATACTATATTAAACGTTAATTCCATCATTTTATTATAAAAATAGTTCGCCATTATAGAAACGTGAGCTATGATGGAAATGCATCGATGGACACTGAAAGCTTACAAGGTCAATAAGCACAGTGTCATTCTGACAAATGATGAGAGATATTTTATTTATTTTTAATTAAAAACACATATTGACCAGAGTCAAAAGCGGTGACGATAGAGTTATAATTATAAGACTTGATTTTCGTTTTGTCGCCTTTTGAATTTTGAACAATTTGCATAACTGTTGCCTCGAATCTTTTCCTTTAATTGCGATTTTACATTTTTTTTTTGGTTCTTTAGCAAATTTTCAATTATATTTAAACTGTTTCAATATTAAAGAAAAAAGCATAATTATCTGTCTCATATCAAGTGAAAAAGCTGTAAGTAATTTTGATTGGTTATATTGAAGAATTAAATAGAATCTAATAGTTATAAGTATAAATGAGATAGACGGCTTATTAGGATCCGGTCTGATTTATGTCAAGTTCGATCTGATCTAGCATATTTAGTAAAATAAAATATGCTTAAGTTTAAATAACTTGTTTAGAAAACAAATCTATATATTGATTTATATTATATTTTTTATTTTAATTAAAATAAAATATAATGATACTTTATGCAATTTTAATTAATAAAAAATTATTTTATATATTTTGTTCTGATTTTAATAGTTATCGAAGGTTTGATAGGTTTAAAGACTAATAGAACTAGATTAACCCTTTTATTCTTAAATATATGCTACATCAAGCTTATAATACAGCCTACCTGATAGCTAATAGATTAGACTAGATTCAAAACATTTTACATATGCTCAAAATGATATTTTATATAATTTTAGTTAATAAAAAATAATTTATATATTTTTTCTAATTTTAATAATTATTGAAGATTTGATAGGCTTAAACAGATTAATAGATCTAGATCAGCCTTTTTATTTTTTAAATATATGCTAGATCAAGCTTATAATACAACCTATTTCAAGCTAATATGTCGTCATATTAGACTTAAAACATTTTGCATAAACCTAACTTATTTAGATCAAAGACTAATTCAGCCCAACCCAGTCCATTAACGGAAGCTACATTAATGAATTTACATGATCTTTTAAGATTTTGAAATTATTATATTATATTAGTGATATTTTGTTGAAAACCACTACGTAAATGAACATGGAAATAATAAATAAACCTCTTAGTAAAAACATCAATTAACGTTGTTCAGTATAATTTCAATAAACATGTTTCAAGAAAGAAAAAAGGCGGGAAGTTTTTGTAAGCTGTCATATCGTTTTGAAAGTTTCGAACTTGATTTGGTCCAGGATGACAATCCCAACATATTTATCTTTAGTTTAAAGTTTATATATAATGTTTATTAAAATACACACAAAAAATATATATGGAATCTATGTAAATTTATGTAAAAAAAAATAAAAAAATATAGATTCACATAATTTTATGTATATATTTTAATAAATATTAGATAAAGTTATTTAAAGAAATTTTAAAAACTTTAAATACTTTATCTTTATACTCAAATATTTAGGATAACTGTAGATAAGATAGTAATAGAATAATTGCAAAATTTGAATTTGTAAAGAATAGTGTAAGGGTAAATCCCGTAATTGATTTTATTCATTTGTCAATTTAAGGAGAAGGCATTAGCACTTAGCCATTAACATCAGCATTTGGCAGTTATTACAGTTGGAAATCAGCTAGCGAAGCGAGAAAGAATTAATAGGTTTGGTGACGATGGTGGTAGTGGAGGTGGAGGAAGAGGAAGACAACACCAACGCCGTTCTGGTTGCGCCGTGCAACTTTTCAATGGTCGAGGAGGGCATTTATCGCTCCAGCTTCCCTCAACCTTCCAATTTCGCCTTTCTCAAAACCCTAAATCTTCGATCCATAATGTCAGTTGCACTTTTCCTTTTTCCAGTTTGATCTTTACAATTCTCTCATTCCTTTTCCTTTAAATGAAAACTCATGAGTTCAATATATATGATGTGAGTGCAGATACTTGTGCACCGAACCATATCCACAGCAAAACTTAGAGTTCCTTCGATCGCACGAAATTCGACTCTTTCACTTTGGTATTGAGGGCAAGACGGTAATTAAATCCTTTTTTCATTTACTAAAAAAAAAAAAAAATTCATTTTAGGGCGTTAGGGTTGAGGATAGTCGGTGGCCACAAGTAAAGCTGGTAAAGTAGGCAGCCCATCCCGCTCCAGCATTAACCCACTAAAAAATGAGTCAGCTCACCCTGTCCCGTTTAGCTGGTGAGACGGGTTGGCCTGCTGAGCTAAGCCCGTTTTGCCAACTCTAACCACAGGTGTGATGTGGTGGTGGGATAAGAATGAATTTTATCATATCATGTATCTTAATTGTTAGTGAATAAATCAAAGGTTATTTTTTTTATTTCTTATTTTAATATTTTTTTTTCTTTAGGTTACAGAAAATAGAACACACAACCACAAACTCACAGACACCCTATTACACACGCCCACACCACTAGGCTAGGCCTAGTGGATATATTTTTTTCTTTCATCTTTAATCATTGTTGATTTGTCTATAAATAATTAAGATTTTTTCGGATGACGTTAAATAACACGTGAAAGAACAGTATTTTTTGGCCTTTATTTGTTGTAAGTTAGCATCCGAATTCATAGATGAACCGGGAAGCAATTATTTTAATAAAACAAATTCTTCAAAAAAAAAAAAAAAACTCTGATTCCCCGGTAGCATAAGCTTTTATCGTAGTACATGATATTTCTTAGGAACTCATATTATATATATAATATGGTTGTGTTAAAGCTATGACATTTGATTTGATGCAAACTAGTCCTTTTGCATTTGCAGGATCTATCTGTATCTACTGTGAAGGATACTATCATGGATGCTCTCAAAGTTCTAATTGGTACTAAATTATCATAACACTCTTATTCAAGTATTATATCTTGTTTGTCATATATATTAATTAACATTTTAATCTTGGGTTTCAGATGAGAAAAATCATCCAGTTTTGATCCACTGCAATCGAGGAAAGGTGTATATATACACACATTGACTTACCAATTTATTTGTTCTCGTTGGTTTTATTTTCTTAAATAACTCACAGGGTATGTATGATCTTGTCTTGTTTTACGCAGCATCGAACTGGTTGCGTTGTTGGTTGCTTGAGAAAATTGCGGAAATGGTGTTTATCTTCTGTGTATGAGGAATACCAGCGATTTGCTGGTGCTAAATCCAGGATAACAGATTTAAGGTTTCTGGAAGAATTTGACGTCTTAAGTCTGAGGCAGTGCCTTTACAGCATCATCTACCAGTACCAAGGTTATGCTTCAAAGAAGCCGCGGTTGTTGTATTCAGATGAGAATTTACACAAGCCCCAATTGGCACCGGTTTAGAACACAGCCTGCTCTAGCTAGTGTACCTTCCTCCTTTCCTCACTATTCTCACTTATTGATTCTAGCAATTATTATTATTATTATTATTATTATTATTATTATTATTATTATTATATATATATTATTTATTATATATTTTTTGATTTATTCTGATTTTTATATGGGTTGATGATGCTTTATTTAGGAAATCATTATAAATAGGTCAAAGTGATAATTCACCGTAATAAGTGAATTTGATATCATATCGCAGTTCAAAATTTAAAGTATTAAGTTCATGGGTCATTCTATTTATATAATCCTCAATGAGCCAATTCCTAATCAACATGAGATTTTACCATTTACGTTTGAATTTTCAACTATCTCTCTGTTAAGTGTAAGACATACTACCCTAAGCGAAAGTTTCTTTAAATATTTATGAGGTTACCAACAAAATCTTGACTGCATTCATCAAGTTCTTGGCTCTGCAGTATAGGCTTGGGAAACATCAACAAACCCGAACCACATAAACCACACCATTGTCAAATACGTAACATACATTAGTTTTGATACTAGTGTCATGGTAGTAAGAGGAGCCTATGGCGGAGAGATCACATCAATGGGATAAATAATAATCCATCATAAGTGTTCAATATCACACATTTCACCACTCACACTTGAATTTCTAATATTTTTCCCAAGTATGAGTCCCACAACATGGCTCGGGGAGATAACAAACCCAAACTTCACTAAACAACTATTTTCAAATACTCATCCCAACCAAAAATTGGCCCTGATAACACTGCTATGCGGCTAAAGGGAGCCTATATAATAGCTAGAGACCACCATCAATGTATTAAATGAGAATCTACCACAATAAAAGTGATCTTGATATCATATCTTGGTAATCCAAAAAAAAAAATATCATATCTTGAAATCATTGGTTAAGCTGGAATAATTCTTTAATAGTGGATTCATGTGATTGGTGGTCACACGTTGGCATAAGTTTGTTAGTTGCTTGTGTACGTTACGGCTCATTTGATGCACAGGATAGGATAAGGGTACGATATGATAAGGGGCTGATAAGGGTAGGATATGATATGAGGCTGATAAGTCTATATCATGTCCCGTGTTTGATGAGTACTTGATTAACAATCTGATAAGATTATGTAGAAGGAAAAAGAAGAAAGAAAAACAAAATATAATATAATAAATACAAATATATTGGATAACGTGGAGATATATTGGGTAGCGTTATGGGTATCCAATATTGATATCCTATCCTGTTGAATCCTAACCCAGCTCCCTCCAATAAGATAAGAAATCATATATTGGATAGGATAAAATGTGACAATAAGATAAACTAATCATATCCTATTGACCCACCAAACAAGAGATAAAAGTAAGATATGATAAGCTATCTTATCCTATCTTCTTTATCAGGTACTCCAAACAGGCCCTTAAAGTACAAACTTACTTATTCAGTTTAGAGAGCGAGAGAATAAGTTTTAGTTATGTAATCCTAGTTGCTCAGTCATTAAACTTCGCTTATCAACTGTTGAATTATAATTAAATTTTGTTACCAAAAAAAGAAAAAAGAAAAAAGAAATACAATTAAATTTCATTAAAACGATCCGAGCGACCTTAAATTTTGATTGAAAGGAAGAGACTTAATTATATTGGGTTTTTATTTATTCGGTTTATTTCTAACGATAACGCCACTCCAATAACGCCACTCCAAAAAATTAAACAAGCGTATCTTGAAGACAATCTAAACTACAAGGGTCGAGAAACAAATGACGGCTACATTATCAATAAAAGTCCATGGATATGTCTAGCATGTGGCATGACCGTGGCGGTTGTTATTGTCATAGATTCGATAAATTATTGGAAGTCATGATTCTCTTATTATCTATAAATGCGGTCACTCCAACACAAAATTTCTAGCTACGTTATATATATATTATTTAATGCAACTTTCGATCTTATATATATATATATATATATATGATGCCTAGAGGTAATGGACATCCTTTATATATGCATGTACAATAATAAAGACAAACAAATAACCATAAGCTTAATTACTTACCTGTAATAATGCTTTAAAAATGCAACCCCAAATTAACGCAGGTAAATTTTCCGGCGAGGGGAAGAAAACAATAAAGCATTCCACAAAACCAGAACTATATTTTCTGGTTAATTAAAAAGGAAAAAAAGGAGAAACTATGAATTGAAGTACTAATAAAAACATCGTTAATTTGTTTCAGTCAAAATAATTGAAACAACAATGACGGGACAAAATCCCTTAATTCAAATACAAAACGAAAGCCAATGGAAATAGTTCAGTTGCTGAAAGCTGTAAAGACAAGATTATAAAGGATAATTTTGCAATGGCAGGTTGATAAATGCATGCATGGACGATGATGCTGAAGGTAAAGCAAAGCATTTGCAAGATCAACGGTTGGTAGGGGTTGGGAACCCTGCATCATTGATCTCCTTCAGCTGCTTCCCTGAAATGAAAGACTGAACTGGACCAACTTGGTTTACACCACCGTTGACTTTAGGTCCAACCTGAGAAACATTTTCAAACGATGGAGACATTGAAAAATTAGGAAACACAAAAGCAGCTTGAGGGGTAGCACAACGGTAGTCAAGGTTCAAACCATAGGAGCCATTAGGAATGGTGTTATTGTTATTCATTTGGTTTTTGGAGGAAGACCCAAAATTCATATCATTACTGAAACTTCCAACCAAATTGGGCCTCATCAGAAACCCATTGCCACCGAATTCAGGTGCATGAGTTTGAACTTGAGGTTCGGGTTTTGAGTTACTGGGTTCCCCAGGAAATGTAATAGTCATTAGTGTATCATCAGCAACATCAGGAAGTTCATTACCACCACTAGTTAAGCTTGTCTTAATTCTGTATTTACCGGGTGGCAGTTCATGATTATGTTTTCCCTCATAAGTAGTAACTACATATTTTGAATTGCGTCGATCCCTTTGCACGTGTTTCCTTACCGAACATCCATCACTTGTGCATTTGTAGTAGGCCCTAGAAAACATCCATGAAAACAAAGTTAAATGCATTATTGTTATATCATAGCATGATATGCAGCTTAGCCCTTAATATGAAAAACCTTAATTTCAATGAACAATATAGAAAATGAATAACGGACCAATTCAACCAATGTCACACTAATGATTTTATATAATATATCTCTCAAATGTCCCCTCAAATAAAAGTTCATTATCTATTTAATTAGAACGCCAACCGGTGATCTACTTAAAACCATTCAAATAACCAAGCATAATATATATATATATATATATATATATATATATATATATATATATATATATATATGGGAAAGATCCGTTTACAATTTTTTTTTTTTAAATTTATGCAAATTGCACTATGTTCTCCCGAGAAAAGATAGTGTAGTTTGTAAACAAAAAAATTTGTAAATATAACATGCCCCATATATATATATATATATGGGGAGGGATCATTTGACTCCAGAGTAAGATTTAAAAGTCTTACTCTTCATCCCAGCCCTTGATTTCCGTTCATCCAACGGTTATCATTTAGTAATTTAATGCATTAATTAATTATTAATTTCAAATAAATGATAACCGTTGGATGAACGGAAATCAATGGCTGGGATGAGGAGTAAGACTTTTAAATCTTACTCTGGAGTCAAATGATCCCTCCCCTATATATATATATATATATATATATATATATATATATATATATATAAAAGAAAAACTAATCAATATTATCTAATAATACAATTGTATAATTTTTAGTGTAGATAATACACAGGCCCACCCTCTTATCAATACAATTTTTTTTACAATATTTAATTATTTACTAATAAAATTAGATGGTAAAGATCGAATTGGTAATCACTTGAATCATTTATATTATGTAATCCTATAAATTCAACTCAATAACTTAGTTATTAAGCGAAGGTCATGATGATTTTATATATTATATTTCTTAAGAATTAAGAAGGTAGATAGAAATAACACATCACATCTCAAGGTATATATCATATCCCTGCGTGCAAATATAAATAAACATCCATATGCACTAAGAAAAAAGAGATCACTAGCTACCTAGGGTTTGATTCTCCTTTGATAAGCTTCTGTCCATACTTACGCCAGCGATAACCATCATCGAGTATGAGCACTTTGCTCTCAATTTGGACTACTACTCTTGGCTCACGGATAGGCCTGGGGGGCCGCATTTTATTAAAGTCAATCAACACCATATTTCTCTTCCTGCAATAAAAACACGTATATGATTTTGTATTTATTGTTATTGCCAACAAGTAGATACGAGAGTCGATCCTCTCACGTGAAAAAGTGATCATGTGGTCATGTTATTTGATCACAACCATTCATTGATGATGAGATAATTAGAAAGAGAAAAGTATATAATTTTTAAATGAGTGATTGTGATCAAATAATATGACCAGATGATTATTTTTTCACGTGAGAGGATCCACTCGCATAAGATATAGAGTACAAAACCTTTTCCTTGATTCATCATCATCATCATCAGCAGCATTCTCTTGAAGTGATAAGTTCTCTTTAGTGGCTCCATCGTCATCACTAGCAAGATTTGGATCAATGACCTCCATTTCAATTGAACATAGGGATTGAACTTTACTACCAGTTGATATAGGATCTAAGGGCTCAGTCACAATAGAAGTTGAGGGTCTTATTTCCAATTCTATTTTGTTTTTTGCATCTTTGATTCCTGACTGATTATTTTTGGAGACTGAGTCGCCAATATCAACTATGGCAAGTGCTTCCTCAGAACAAGACATGGGCTTCTTGCCATTCTTAGTATTAACATCACTGTCAGAATGGACTTGTTCACTATCTTTCGGAGCATGTTCTTCTTGAGGAAATGAAAATTCCAACGTTGCTTCAACTGGAACAGGAGGTTGGAAGTCCACAAATCCTCCCATTGCCAAGGGGCAATTATCACCAGAAACCTAATGGATTCAAATATATATACTAAATTACCATGAATTCTAAGTAATTGTAAGTTAGTTTTGAAGCTTTTACATATTGCATAATATCTGAGAAAAATATATCACGGGCTGAGATAATAAATACAAGTTAGATATATGTGCCTGATCTGGCATTTGTTTAAATTAAATTACTATCGTGTTTAAATATTTTTCAAGTTGTAAGCTATAATGCTGAAAGGACACAAATTTCCCTATTCTTCACACCAATTATATACATCCAATTGAGAAATAGCTAGCCTTCTACAATATTCTCCACTGTACTGTGGTTCGAATTCGATCAATTATTGCAAAGTAAATATCAAATTAAGCATAGTTTCACTCATATTTGTCTCACTTATTTTCCTGATTGATACCAAATTTCATCATTCGTTTGAATTTGTAACAATAGAACTCGTACATTATCTAGCCTATTTTATTATTTAGGATATAACATTTCAACTTGTACAAAAAAAAATGAACATAATTAAACAAATTTTTAATTGAAAGGAGAAATTAAAATAATTTGTTGTATAAACAAAATTAAACATTTATAATTCTTAGAATAAACTTTAATTTCAAAAAAAAAAAAATTAAACTCAAGGGAGGAGTAATGAATTTTTGAATTTCCTTCCTAACTCTTAATTATTTTTTATAACTTTTACTAAATATTTTTATCAACATGAATGAAGGACAAATTTTTTTCATACAATGAATTATAATATTACATCGCCCAATTTTTAACTATACTCAACTTTATATTATTAATTTTATAATAAAGACTAAAAAATAAGTAAAAAAATATTAATTTGAAATAAGGAGCAACTCTGCAACTATAATCTAATTAATATGCTAAAAGTAATGTAATTTTTGGAGAAATATTGTAAGTGAAAATGCATATACCAGTATATATAGTGCACTTGATAAATGCTAGTTGATTAGAAGTATACATAACGAGTGGATTTGCAAAGGCAACATATACCTGAGAGTTAGGAAGCATGATATTGATAGGATAAGGAGAAGATTGATCAAAGCTTGTATTGATTGGGGGTTCATTCAAATCGAAAACCCTTATCTCCTTAGTGCTCCTTTTGGCAGAGAAATCAGGAAATCCTCCTCCATCAGAATTTGAAATTTGGATTTCACTATTAGTTTTGTTGTTGTTCTTGTCTTCCATGGCAGTAGACAAAGGTAGGTACACACAAGTGTGGTGAGAATTGGAGCTTAGGATTTCACTAGAGGGTTCAGCTCCTCCTATCCAGAAGAATGGAGCTGAAACCAATTAAGCTTTTCCTCTAGATTTTGTACAGAATGTTAATGAAAGAGAAATGGACCTCACCTCACCCCCTCTTTTAAAAGAAAAGAAAAAAACTAATGTACAGTTACTGTAGGAATAATCACAAAAATGAAATGAAATTAAAGTTTAGATGTATGCCTGTACGTCATCTTCGCATACAAGGAGTAGGTAGAAAAGCGAGTGTGTAATTATAATTTAATTCTCCTTATATTAATTAATGTAAGCATATAAGTAAATTATTATAATAAAATAAAATAATAGCGTTATTATTCATGATTTTCATTAATTTTATTTCTAAATACATCATCCCCATTGTCCATGCCATAAATAATGGCCATAATTTGCTTGCCCTGTACTATCTCAAAAAATGGCTAAATACGGAAGCCTATGACATGTTTGACAAGAAATAATACTTTTATTAATATATTATAAAGGAGTCCGTTTATAAATTATTATTTTTTTACAAACTTACAAACTACATTATGTCTGATAGGTGATACTCTATTCAATAGTGTATTACCGGTCAGACATAATATAATTTGTAAGAGTTTGTAAACAAAAAATTTATAAATATAATCTTCCCCTAATATAAAATCCAATCATATTCATTTATTTAAAATTTTAAATTTTAAAAGAGTTAATTCACAATATGATATCATAGTTTTAATAATTAAGTGATTAAGATTTTAATCCAAAAGTCTCATTTTTTTATAAATATTTTGAAATTTCTTAGCACATGATAAGTTAGCGGTTACACTATTCACTCTTTAAGCCCAAATAATTTTTGCCCAAGAGAATATGTTACAAATATAATATAAAATTATTTATATATTTCTTCACTTAAAAAGTTAAGTTTTTAGAAAAATTGGTTCGGGACATACATATATAATATCATTGATAATCAAGTGGACACAAAAAATTTAAAATAAAATTAATTATAATCAACTAATAAAAATTATTTAGATATAAAGTAACGCGTAATGCATTTGTATCTTCATTGTTCTTATATTATATCTCAATTAACTCATAACCTTTTTAATTTTTCTCTTATATATCACCACTTATTATAACTCCTTAATGCTTTCAAAAATTTAACAACCACAAATGGAAGGCATCTTATTCCATTGTTTAACCTTCTAAATAAAATTTTCCTTTTAAAAGAAAGAAAACAAAGAAGGAAAAATATTTAAACAATGTATGCTCGTCCTTTAATGAAATTTTCAAGCATTCATTATTAACCTGAAGTTATTTCATATTAATTAATTTATTAAGAAAATATTTTTTTGTTAAGAAGATGTAATTAATTCAAAACATCTAGAAGCAAAAAATATTTGAAAATTGATTGAATTATTATTAGAAGATGCATGTAGATAAGAACCTAAGAGAGGAATAAATCATTTTTTATTAGAATTAATTTAACATTCATGTGATACATGGAATTATAAAAAGAATTTATTATTTAAAATAGATATTAAAGAATTCTTGTCAAAAATATTAATGGATAATAAGCTTTGAATTATTTATACTTTGTAATGAAACATGATTAAACATTCAGAATAATATTTCTGCAGTTAATGCAGATAAGTTATCTGCATTTATTCTTGAAATAACGTCGTTTTAGGATTGAAAAATTAAATAATTATAATTATAAAGACTATGATAACCCTAAAATAAATTAAAATTACAAAAATACCATGATTTCCGCCTCAAAATGACGTCGTATTAGGCTTACTGCAGATAACTTATCAGCAGTAACTGCAGAAAAAGCGAGCCCTTAAACATTTTGAAATCAGTATTAATTAGTTTTTCCATAAATAAGATATTAAGATTCAAATTTTGAATTATTTGTGGTAAAATAGTAATGAAAATTAAATTTGAATATTTTCTATAATAATTTATTGTGCATTGTAGATGCATCTAAGATTTGGATAAACATTAATGTTACAAGTTTGTTGTAACAATTTTACAAATCCAGATTTGTTGTAAAATATTAAGAGAAAACATTTTCTATATTTTATGTTTCTCGAATATATAAGTAATCATATCAAGCAAAAAGGCTCGTAAAATTTGATGAATGAGTTAAACCATATTCCCAGAAGTGAATGTTCTAAAATATAATTTTAGATATGATATTAATTATGATCATAACTAATTATCACCAATGACACTAAGACAAGTGCTACAAACTTGATTGAAGGCTATAGAAAAGCTTGGTATGTTATCTTGATGAAATAATCAAGGAAGGAAATAAGCTCAAAATTACTCCAAGTCAAGCACGCCTAATTGTGGAGTTCTTTTGTTCCGGGTTACCGAAAAATAGATGCATCTTGTTAGTATAGATAATACTAATTAATTCTTATAAGTTATCCCAAACTGTGCAGTCTCATGCATGCACAGTCTTTGGAATCTCTCTCTTTCGGCTGTCGATTCGATTCATTCATGCATGTAACCCCCGCTATAAGCCTGTTAAGAGCCGCTCCTTATCCATGCCTTTTCGCACAGGCGACCACTCTCCGCCCTCGTTAGCGCTCGGGATGTTACACATCAATTGAATGGGTAAAGAAGATGGTTGACTAGCATAAACTTCAACATATATCTCAATCGTAACATATGTTCACCATTTAGACTTTCGAATTACCTACTACTGTGGTAAACAATCGTAACATATGTTCAAATTGGAGATAAGGTTTGGAGATACGTTCATAATTTTGTAAAAAATTCGAATATCTAAAGATAATGACAATGATTTGACAAAGAAAAATATTTAGGGATGATATGGTGAAAGTTAATTTGTTGCATGAATTGAAAGGAAGATGAAAAATGAGTGAGAATTTGGGATAAAAAACGTGGATAAAGAAAATATAATGAAGCCCACTGTTATAAGCTTTTGGCAGACAATTACTCGAGTAAGTAACTTAGTTATTGGAGTAATTGTTGGTCAAATGTGGTTAAATATGAACAGATTGATATATAATTTTGATAAAAAGCTAAAATTAATAAATATTTTTAAAATATAAGGGCAAATTGGTAATTTTCTTATGTATAGAGGCACAATGGTTCATCACCCATAAATTTATACACGTGAGCCTATTGACAATGTTATCCATGTTAATTTAGTAAGTTAACCAATTCAAATGATAATAAAGCACATTACATTATTAACATACAATCAATTTACTTGTTAATATAATATATATTATTTTATACTGGTGTAAATTACAATCCCAATCTTAATAATTGATTTTATTTATATCTAAGAATTTTGATTTGTTAGATATGTGAATTGTTAGAAACAAATAAATCAATGACCAATATATATTTGATATAAGACTTCGTAATCATAAACTTTCATATTTAGCCTATATATATATACATACTATATATATAGTCAAATCAATTCATTTTTAATGTGTTTCAAACTAGAATTGATGTGTAGATTAATTATTTTATTTTATTTTATAATGACCTCCCTACATAAAAGATTGTCCAATTCAAATCAAACCAAATCAGTTTCAATTTTTAATAATTCCAAACATGAAGTTCATAAACTCCCTAGCCCATTAAAATGCATAGAAAAAAAATTAAGAAATTTTTTCCCCTTGAACAATTTAGAGTTTAATATTGAATCCTCGTGCTTATACCAAAAATCAAAATTTGACAATTCAATTCTGTACTAGTTAAAAAAAAAGATAAACATAGAAGTTCGGGTAATTATTATCAAACACAAGAAAGGTGCAATGACAACATATTGGCCACTGCTCCAAAAATTTTCAAGCCGAAGTTTATTGTTAGAAATGTGATTATAGCTCATAATATGAATGAAACTCATTAATTTTATGTTAACTTGTGAATAGTTTTCATTCCAGCAACCTCCTCAAGAACTCCTCGTTGAATATGATCCTACCACTTAAACAAGAAATTGTCCACAACTAGACTGAACTCTGAACCAAGGGGAAAACTTCACACCTTCTTCACCAGTGCCAACTTTCCTCAACAGATCCTTTAACTGATCACGATTCACGTATTTAACATCAGCCACTTCATATGGATTTGGATGAACGTTAACATCTCGGACTATAAATAACAGATAATCCACTGCAACGAAGAAGAGGAAAAAAGAAAAATGATTAATATATGACGAAAAGATACTTTCACAGCCAAAACTCGTAAGTAAACTATGTAGCAACGATACTGACACGGGACACGTGAGATGATACGACACGCCACTCCGACACGTTAATTCTAAAAAATGTTAGATTTCGACACGTTAGGACACGTTTTGATATTAAATAATATTTTTAATTTATGTAGTGTATATAATATTTAATATTCAATAATTTAACAAAAACATGAAACTATACTTATAATATTCATCAATTTTGCAAAGAAACATAAGATATCCCAAATATTTATATTAAACTCAATAAAATAGTAATCGTAATCCAACGAATCTAATAGTTTGAACTAAAAATTCAACGTAACGCAATTTTAGTACCTTTTTTTGAATTTCTATAACGAGTGTCGGAGTTTCAGGAAGTGTCGGAGTGTCGCAGAGTGTCGGGAAGTGTCGAACATGACACGTCAGGATTTTTAAAGTGTCGGGGCTTCATAGTATACATATTGTATTCCTGTTAGCATTAGTAGTAGTCAAATTAGTGAATCAGGCACCAACGCTACTGAACAAAAAATAGCCCAAATATGAATTATCATGAATTATAAAAGTGCATGTCTTGTATTTCGGTATACTTACCTAAATTTTCATGAATTAATCCTACATGGATACTTTTACAACAAGAATTCCTTGCTCTAAAACTAAGAACCAATTAAGTTGACCTACATTCATGCTCTCCCCGTTTGCCATCAGAAGGTGCCTTATAAAGCATGGGACCCAATGAGATGAACTGATCAACTGGCACATCTTCAGCAGGTATGCCAAGTTCATCCAAAAGCTTCTTTTGAGCAACATTTCTTAGAGCTCCTTTGGATGGGTTTTTTTTCTCTTCAAAAGCTGTTGTTTTTTAAGAAAAAAAATCACTTCTCGAAAAAAATCTGTTTGGATGCCTGCTTCTAGAAAAAGCAGAAGTCATAAAAAAAGCCAAAAACTTACTTTCTTCGCAAGCTACAAATTTTAGCTTTTAAAAAAAGGAGAAGTCAAAAGTCAAATATTTTTTTCAAAAATCAAATATTTTTTTAAAAATCTAAATAGCTGTAACTTTTATAGAAAGTACTTTTAAAATAAAGAAGTGATAAAAAAGACTTTTTTAAAAAGCCCATACAAACGAGCTCTTACTTACGTTAAAAAAAGGAGGAAGAAGCATTAATAGAAAGATGCAAAGACAAAAATCGTTGGAAAACGTGATAATTAATATTTATTACACTTATTTGTTAATCTTGATTAGTGATTGTTGGATGGTTTAGGTGTAAATAAAGGTCTTTGGGTTAAATTAGATGTTGGATTTTTAATTGGGTTTATTTTGAATTTCATAATAAAAATCCAAATTTACGTTAATGCAGTATTTTGACCATAACTCATTCCATAAGTGTTAGGTTGACCCCATTCTTATTGCGTTTTGTAGCTAACTCAGACGGCTACAAATTTAATAAGACATGAAAGCCTAATTCGGGCAATATGATGGTCAAAGATTTAGCCCAAGTTCATCACGAGTTGCTGCAGTTTTAATTAGTTAATTGGGTTTAAGTTTGTAATTAGGAATCCAATGTTTATAAGGCCCAAATCCATTATTTATCTTTTGTTTCCTTTTATACTAGGTCAGTATTGTAGAGCCTATAAAAAGGCATGATTAAGAGACCTTGTCAGTCAGTTTTAATTTTTGTTTTGAGAGTTTATATTTTTACAGTTTCAGGATTCAATTGCAATTTACGTTTTCTCTCTTCTACTCTTTTGTTCTTCTTTATTTTCTTAATTTCAATTATGGTTTTCTACTTAGCCATGCTAGGCTAAGCGTTCTTTAATCAATCCAAGAATTAAGGATTCTGTGATTGAATCCTGCGCTTTCATACCCAAATCGTTTCTCTTCCTTTAACTCGAATTCGAGTTCTGCGTTTGTTCTGTGATTGCCGTATTGATCACATGCTAGGGGATCGTCTAGAGAGGAATTCTTAAGCAATTGCAGGGATTCTGAATTGTTTCGGATCAACCACGATTTGGTAATCTTTTATCCAATGATCGATATATTGGAATCATAATTCTTGAAATGGTTGCTTTTAACTGATAATTTTTTGTTTTTAAATCCTTATTTTTACTTTCTATTTTTAATTGCATAAAATCCCCCATTTTGTTTCTTCTTTTTAATTGACCGATTAAGATCCTTGCCAATACCTTGAGAGACGATTCAGGTTATCCACTTTATTGCAATTCTTAATTTTTACAAACTTAATTAATTTGAATGAGTTCGACGGCTCACGTCAGAAAGCACAAGATTGGTTTTACATATCTATAAAGCCCACTCATATAAGAGTTTACTCGAATTAAAGCGTGGAGAATGTACAACCGCACTTTATTTTATGCTGAAACTTAACTTTAATTATGAAATAAAGGACACAACAAAGATCGAACTTTTAACAAGTTGGTTATAAAGGCTCTAATACTATATGAAAGACCAAACCTATTGAGAGAGTTAGTCCTTGACATCTTTGAAGTAATATAGAAAGGAACCTTAAAGCATATACCAAGGGCATTTTCCTCAATCAGCTCAGATTCACATTATAGTGGATGGTTGTAGCAGGTGTTTGTCCACACAAGAGGGAATGTTACCTTCGTTGCAGATCATTGCTTCATCAAGAAGAATACAGAATCTCAGCCAACTCAGTCGAAACCAGAGTCTATGACCGAAAAACAGGTTGCAATTTTCTGAAACTTTCACCAAATAATCTTCCAGAAAAATACGAAAGCAGAATTTAAATATAATAACAATGATACCTATTGAAATCTAATTTTCAAAATGTTGCTCATACTTCAATTGTTCAATATCCAAGTCATAATGAAGATGTTATACAATAGAAAAATTAACTGCACGTTATACCATCATGAATGATACAACTATATATGACCTTATTCAATTCTTTGTCCAGAGAAACTTCACAACCAAATAACGCTAATTATTTGCCATTATCGTATTTTTTTGATTTGTTTGTATAAATGAAGATCTAGTTTTCGTTGGCCTACACAAAAAATGTCACAGAATCACTTGAAAAAGAACAATAGTGAATTCGTTAACAACAAAACATAATTGCCCTTTCAAATATTAGGACTTTGTAATATAATACAACACTTCATGGCAAGATACGTCGGAAGAAGAAATTTGATCCACGGGGATAAAGATGTGAGACAGTAAAGGTGGTTTCAGGCTTTGAGGTTCTACTTCATGCTTTTGAAATCAATAGGTTTGCTTTAAAACAACATGCGAAGTACATGAGGCCACAAAACTATCAAAACTGAAATACATACCTGAAGAAGCAACTTATACTTTGAGTTGAACAAGAATTAAAAGCTCTATGCAGCAAATTTTCAGATTCAATCTTTTCCACTAAGTGGCCTATGAAATTGTACAAGTACAACAGTGAATTAATCAAGGCAGTAAGTAAAGGAAGGAATGCAATAACAGTTACAAGTAGGAAAAAACCAAAATCGAAGCTTTTTGACCCTTCTGGTGCAAAAATACAAACATTTACCAAATTAATTCCTTTGGCAAGCTATTTATCAATTTGGGGAATATGCACATTCAAACTGAGCATTATCTCCATGCACTACATGTGCAAAAATCAACATAAATATGTATCTGGGAATGCGCATTCAAGTTATGTATGCACCCCGAGCACGCCTTGCTGAACGCGACACGTCTTGGCTTTTATACAAGTCTCACATAGAGTGATGTGTGACTTAAATGCGCACACGCCCCATACATTTTTCACTCGCATTCCATTGAAAAATAGTTTGGTATGTGAGTAATATGTTTTGAAATTTACATTAGAAGAATCGAAAAGACAAAAAAGGGAGCTATAAATGTACAAGATTCCAAATTATGAAGACCAGTATTTGAGCTTCAGGAAGTCAAAATTCACAGGGGCGACTGCTGTATACAATGATATAGCATTAAGAAATAATTAACTTAATAATATTTCTTATGAATGATCAATTGATCATTCTAAGAAAACAATAAGCAAATTTGTCAAAATTAGCTTATTATAAACAAAATATAAAAGAAAACTAAGGTCTTCAAATGATCAACCACAAAGAACTTTTACAAACATAATAAATCAGACAAGTATAAAATGGTTCATAAGATATCAAAGAATTATATGAATAATTGCAAATTGAATAAGATATGAAAATGGAAATGGCCACTACAAAATAATTGGTCATTCGTGGAGGTTATTTTGTGGAGGTTTATAAGTAATCAATATATATTGTGGCATTTTGGAGAACGCCACGTAGTATTTCCATTTTTTTTTTGCTAGTTTTTTATAATTTTATGGCAAGTTTTTCCCTCCACAATATTTACTCTCAAATTTTTTGAACATTTTTTGAATATGGCTGTTATAATTTTTTTTTTAACAATTAATAAAATTCTCAAGTTCTAAAGAATGGTTGCATCGTCTTCTTCTTCACACTATGCCTCCTCCTCCCCTCGTCTGAGATGAAATACGTATAAATTATAAGCGATTGAGAGAGAGAGAGAGAGGTTAAAAAAAAAACAAAAAAGGAATCGTGTGAACCTATAGCTTCTTCCTGGTTCGCTTTCTTTTCTGTCTAAATTCTATTATCTTCTTAGGGTTTCCATTCCATCTATAATTGCGATCCAACCATGCTGATTTTTTCGATCAGTTGAGTGTTTTGCTATTTTTCTGTTGTACTTCTTTTTCTGCTTCTTGCTCCTACATTTTGGAATTCACTCTATGTTTTCTGATTAGGTCTGATGGCATCTCCGCAATGAAATTTTAGGGATTTCCTTTGGGAATGGACGATGACGAGCTTGAGTTCTCGAAGCATGAAGTGTTCTCGAGTCCAAACACGGGGGAATTTCCTAGCAGTGGTTCAATGGATAGTTTCTTCAACGAGCTTCTGAAGGAGACACATGCATGCACTCACACCCACACTTGTAACCCTTCTGGCCCTGATTTTTCTCATACACACATGGTTTAACCAAGCTCACACACTCTCTTGTTCGTTCTTGCATCTGTTATGTTCGTTTTGATCTTCACTCTTTTTTTGCAAATATGTTACTTTGAAGGTTCAATTCTGATCCCAACAATCTGATTCTAGAGAGAAGCAGTAGCTAGAGTTTCAGAGAGAGCTCTATTTCCAGCGCTTCCAATAAGTGTTTTTCTTCCTCGCTCACCAACAAAGACAGTGGCTCGTTGGAATATTGAAATAAGTGTTCTTCCAACAAGAGCTCTATTTCCAGCGCTTCCAATAAGTGTTTTTCAAGGTTCCTTCTATATATATCCCAATAATACTTTCAGTTCCTTGTGTTCCTTATATTGAAATATTGGCTATTTCTAACGATTGAATTTTTTGCAATTTTTTTATTTGGGCTATTTAATCTGCAGAGACAGGTAGATATGAACTTGCTGTTGAGATATTCAAGTGTGATGAGTCCCACATTGGTTGGTAACGAGCTAAGTGAAGAGTATATAAGTGAAAGGACCCATGAACCCAATGCCTTAAGGTTTTGGGTTGAGACATGGTGTCGGATCCACTTGCTACGGTTGGTGTAGCCTTAGCTCATTGGTGGTGGTTCCCCGCCACGGGCTTCCCCTGGACCTGCTTGACATTGGAGTTTGAGGGAACGAATTTCCCAACAGTGGTATCAGAGCCGGATTGGGCTCGAGCTAGCCTAGTGATTGGCTAGGAGGCGGGTCGAGTACTTTGCGCTTCGGGTACTCGGTTGAGGGGGAGCATACCAATGGTGGGTTTCACACTTGAGGGGGAGATTGTTGAGATATTCAAGTGTGATGAGTCCCACATTGGTTGGTAATAAGCTAAGTGAAGAGTATATAAGTGAAAGGACCCATGAACCCAATGCCTTAAGGTTTTGGGTTGAGACATGGTGTCGGATCCACTTGCTACGGTTGGTGTAGCCTTAGCTCATTGGTGGTGGTTCCCCGCCACGGGCTTCCCCTGGACCTGCTTGACATTGGAGTTTGAGGGAACGAATTTCCCAACACTTGCTTATGCTGCTTATGGCATTTTTGTGTCACTTGCTGCCAATGCTGTTCAAATATAGTGGCGCCTCGACAGCTAGCACTTCAGACTCATCTCTGCGGCTGTCTAGAGCTGCTAGCGTAGTGATGGTGTTTGCATATTTTGCTTACATTATCTTCCATGCTTTTTATTTGACATAATTTGCTTGAACCTAACCTAATGAATAATGATGTTTCTTCAGGACATCTCTTTGGGTGTTGCTTTGGGTTCTGCAACTCAAATTAGCATGTTTGTGGTAAGAATTCACCTTTTAAAAATAACAAATGGATGTTTCAATTTTGCTTTGTTGTTGGATTAATGAAAGCTTACATCAAGAAAATTTAATTACAAAATAGGTTCCCTTATGTGTGATTGTTGCTTGGATTATGGGTATCAAAATGGACCTCAACTTCAACCTCCAAGAGACAGGTTCTCTTGCTTTGGCAATAATAACCACAGCCTTTACATTACAGGTATAGTTACCATCATCTCAGCTACTACAAAATTTAATTTATTCTCTTGCTTGGATTATGTTGTTTTTCCCCTACGAGGGGTGTTAATTTTAGTTGTGTCTTCCCATATGTGTTGTTTTTGCTTGTGAACGTGACTTGATTTTGGGTATTTTCTTCAATTTTTATGAAACTTTAATCAATAATATGTTCTCTATTTTATTTGCATGATTTTCTTACTATTTAATTTCAAAGCTTTTACTTGATCCTTCAGGTTTAGAACTTGATCTTTAACAATGAAGCTTTGTTTTGCAAGCATAATTCCAAAAAAAATAGCCACCGAGTTCTAGCACTCATTGTCCTCACATGATTTCAACTCAACTAACCAGTAACCGGTAACCAGTAGTGTCTATCATAACGCTAACACAAAAACACCACTACCATATTAAATAAAATAATATGTTCTCTATTTTATTTTCTTACTATTTAATTCCAAATCTTCACTTAACCTTGAAGCTTTGTTTTGCAATGGTGGAAATGGAAAACTGATGAGGGAGGTAAACTAATTGATGGGTATCATTTTATAACCAGGTAAACATATTGATGTCATGATTGTTATATATAGGCTTATGATTGAATTCTAATTATTCTGTATTAATGTCTAGGATCTGTTTACTATTGGCCTTGGCTGGATAATTTTTGGTGGGCTACCATTTGATTTTGTGAGTGCTCTTGTCCTTGCTTGTGTTCCCGATAGAGTATATATGTGTGTGTATTGATAGAACAATTGAGTATATTTAATCTTCAAAAAAAAATTGAGTATATTTTTACTGTTTATATAATGTGTTTTGATTTGGTTTCAGTGGAATGTAACTGGTCAATTTCTCGATTTTGCTGGCTCTGGTTTATACGCCTACTATAAGCTCGTTGGTAAATAACTTTCTCAGGTCCTTTATATGAAGTTTTTTCCAATTAGGGAAAGCCATTTGCTTCAGTCAACTGGTCATCACTGCATCCCTTAAAAAGGGAGAAGAATCTGAATCAAACTCGGATCTATGGAACTTGTGACTGATCTATATATTTAGGAAGTTTTGCTGAGTGACAAGTTGACATACAAACATTTTCTGGAGAATCAGACTAGACCTGTTGTCATGGCTCTAGTGTATTCAAATCTTTGTTGATTTAGTAGTTTGTTCACCCACCCCATTGCATTTGACGAATTTTGTGCAGCCCTCTCGTTGTAACTATTAATAAGCACTGTAATTTTATAGCAAATCCATAGTGGAGAGAGAAATTTTTGGAGATTAAATTTGCATATGGTTCTTTAATAACTTTTGTATCATATGGTTATTAAAGAATACTGAAACGTAAGATACATATGGTTTTATCTTATGAAATTTTTAATATACAAAATTTTTAATCTTTAAATTTTGTATATTAAAATTTAATAAAAACATATGTATCTTACGTAAGATACATATGGTTTTATTAAAATTTTTAAAATTTAATCTTCAAATTTTTAATAACCACATACAAAACTATAAGATAACAATACTGCATGAAAAGTTATTAATTTTTAATAACTTTTATTTTTTAATTTCATTTATACATCTCTTTGATTTTTTTATCTTTGAAAATCAAGTTCTATTTAGATATGTATTCAAATATTTGGAATGAATTTTTTTTTATCCTTTTGAATCTACTTGATTTTTTAAAAGAAATGTAAAATTTTTAATTTTTTTTTTTAATTTTTCAACAAATTTGTGGGGGTCTTAAACTTTCAGAAACTGAAATATTTGTGGGGGTTAGCAGCCTCCAAAAAATATTTCAACAAATTGTGGCGTTACACATAAAACCTCCACAAAATATGTTGTGACGTAAGTAAAACTGGGAGTTATTGAGAATGCCACAAATGTACTTTATGGGGGGTCAAAGACCCTCACAATATAAAAATATGACCTCCACAAAAGAATTTTTTAATGGGTGGCCAAGCACCCGGTCATTCTCATCCATTAAAATTCAAATGTGGGAAGTTATGAAATAAAATTATCATCCAGTTACCTTATCGATTTCATACAAAACAGGGAGACATAAAGGTGCATTAGTATAATTAGTAGGAGATGAAAAATCATTTAAATACTAAATATATTTTAAAAATAATAGTAACAATAATATAAAACGAGAGATGAAAAGGGAAAGGGAACATGAGGCGTCGCTGGACAGCGTCCATGGCTGCATTAGAAAGAGAAGAGTCTCCTATTTTCATGTATTTTTTTTTTTAAAATAAATAATCTAATTAATCAAATATTAAGTAGGGAAACTCTTTATTAACTTTACAAACAACTAATAGAACAATTTTCTTAAATGAAATAAGTAAATATTAAATTGATATACCATTATTATAAGTTAAGGTACGTTAATAATATATTGTTTAACATTTTTATTACTTAATGAATGCGAGTCTTATTAAATTTCACCCAGTAATGAAGAAAGTATTAAAATATAATATAGGGTTCATCTATTATGCTTTACTTCCGTAGTTAACCTGAAATATATGTCTCATGACATTCAAATTATTTTAAGTTAAACATTTATTTGTTCCTTGTATACAACTCCCCTGTCGCTATGGGTATGAGGTTGAACTTGTGACATTGACATCTCTATCTGCGTTAAGAGCTTGGTTATATGCATGATTTCAGAAAAGTGATGGTCCAGCAAGCGAGGCCCACTGGGCATTGTGGACAGTTGGCGCGGCGACCCGAAGGTTGTTCGCTGCTATGTGAAACCAGCCAGTATAGGAGGCTGACACTCAGGCCTTCGCCCAGGTGCCAAGTCTCGACTCAAGTAAGCCATGGAGCTATTCCATCACTTTATTGCCCCCCTTCGGGTTACAAGTTGGCACGAGTTGCAATGAACAACCATTGTCAGGGGGTTTATAAAGAACTTACATTTTATTGTTGAGAACGATGTGGAACCTGTAAATACAAAGACAAAGATTGACTTAACAAGGTATATTTATATTTATGTGCCCCTCTCCTCTTTGTTTTGCTTTGATATAAAGTGGTTATAATGTGCAAAACCACACAGAGAAATAGGGCTAAGTAGTTACGTTGTTGTTTCTCATTTCTCTAGTTTACTAATTAAAAATCTCTTAACTATGATGTTTATTTTGTGCCAGGGATTGTTCCTCTGTTGGTTCTCTTAGATGATAGCTTTTATTTAAGGGAAAATGTCTATGACAATTGCAAACAATAACCACAAAAACAAGTCTAATGCCGTTAGGGGGAGCAGCAGTGGGCAACTATGTGAAATAAAATTGGGAATTTGGGTAGTCTTACATAGCCAAAACGTTGGTGTACGTTGATCGTGGGGAAAGTCATCTTGTGAGATTAACATATAAAGAATGGGGTACTGACTTTTTTCGCATCTTTCCTTTGCATTTACCCTTCCAATACTCAATTGATAGCTTTTATTTTTAAGGATAGACAGGATAGTTGTTATGATTTTAATTAGGGAAATGATCTTCTCTCGCCACAGGAAAAGGAAATAGTATTCCGGCAGATAGTAAAATTGGATGGATTCCATGTCATACTTTCACTCTCATCTTAATCTCTTTTCTCTCTTATTTTTTTTCTATCAGCAAGAACAAATCATTGCTTTTCTGTAAAAGGAGAATAGTATTTCCTTTTTAATTAAGTATGTCTGCATCTTGTAATTTGCACAAATTGAGACATTATCAATATTCATGGATGTACATTAGAGTTTCGCACGAACTGGATCAGTTTAATAGTAAGAACTTCTATTAAAGTTTGACCAAAATCATAGGATATATAGTTTCTTTAATGTTTACACATATGAAATACCCATTAAAAGTTAGTGAGAATAGTCAATAAGGTTTATTGACATATATATAAGCTTTCACTTTTCTACTGTTGTCTCAAACAGATGAGTTTTGCCTGAATGCCCTTAAAAGTTGAGAGGGGAAAGGAACTACATAGTTTGGTTTGAGTTGTTAAGATAATGGAGAAAGTCCTCTTACCAAAATGTTATAAGAATGAGTTCATAATAGAATAATGTAGAAATGGAGTTAATTGACCACACCAAGAAACAGGAAATATATGAATAAAATTTGTTCAGTATATTCAGCCTGGATTGTAATGGCGTTATGTGTCAAATTCAATAATATGAAGCCTTCCATTATCTTGAAATTGATGTATTAATTAATTAATTAACTATATTGGTTTTCCTTCCAACCATCGGCTGTAAAAATACAGTGCCTCCTGTGGCTTATATTCAGGGACAGTGTGACCAGCTCCCTGCATTAATCCGGTAGGTAACATACCCAATATAATCAATCAGTCAAAAAAATTACTTCAAATAATTTTGAAATTCGACTTGAGATGTGATGTAAAAGTTGAATGGGGCATGTTAATTATAGTGAATTTTATGATTCACCTTGACAGTGAGGAAGATGAGTTCGTTATCATATGCTTGCAAATACCTGCCGCAAATAAAAGAGTACAATTAGATATGTTATGTATGTCCACACATATAGTCCATATATATAATATATTTAATTTAATTTAACGTACGTACCCAGCAACTTGGTCATTAGAGCTCCATGGCCTCCATTCATCCACAATCGTATATCCCAGAGATCGAGTCCATGCCTCACTTCCGGTATATGGCACGCACATATCATGGTCGCCACTGCCATATAACCCATGATCATAAATGTATGTATGAATGAATGAATGAAGAAATTAATTAAACAAGATCACATTCATATTCATATTCATATTCCTTCAAAAAATTAAAGTGAAATCCAGCAGCATTATTCTCAAATTAGAGCAAGCAGGAGCTTGTTGTTGTGATTGAGACCTGAAAATAAGTGCTCGATAGCCCAACATGGTTAGCTTCTTGTGGTAAGGAATCATGCTTCCAGCATCGTGACGGTAATGTATCCTTCCAGTGCATAATTCCCACTGACCCGCCACACTTTCCTATATATGGTTATATTAATTTATCAGGCCATTCATTATTACCTTAATCAAATAATAATGATAATGATCATGATCATGATGATAAAGATAAAGATAATTACTTACTTGCTCAGCATGAATGGCTTTTCTGACTTCTTCGTTGTTAAGCCATGAACTTGCTACTTCATCACTCTGCTCTTTGCCAAATCAAACAACTTCAATTACATCATTTCATTTTCATATCACCATATATATGTTCACTACTAGCAAAGCTCATCATGTGATCTTGGTCACATAATCCATATTTAAAAGGGAAAATAGTTTGTAATTTTAAATACCTAAGTTATATCTTTTTATCTCTTTATAATTATGTATTTCTGGAATTACACGTACATAATTATAATATTAAAGTTGTATTTTTTTTTTCTCTCTTCATAAACTGTTGGCTGACGTTAAAAGTGAAAAAAATATAACTTTAATATAATAACTATGTACTTCTCAAAATACATAATTATAAAAGGGTAAAATGACATAAGTTAGGTAAAATACAAAACATTTTCCTATTTAAAATGGGGAATGATCTGTTTACAAACTTTTTTTACAAATTACACTAAGTATGACTGATCATACACTCTTGATTGAAGTATGACCGGTCATTATTAGTGTAGTTTTTAAACAAAAAATTTGTAAATATAACTTAAAAGTAGTAGCAAGAGTTTTTTCATTTTTTTTTAATTGAACTAGTCATTCCTCTCAGGCACAGACTTATCCTAGGCACAGACCTATACTAGGCACACTCACAATCAATCACTATGTGACTGACACGTGTCATGCTAATTGGATCCAAATACTCAAAAGTGTTCATACTATATCACTTTGGTAAATAATTTTCAAACTATATATATACCATAGGGGTAATTTTTTAAAAATTGTATAAATGTGCCAAAATATTGGCAATGTATATACATGCATGAAAATGATTAATTGATGAGTAACTTACAGTACAAGCGATATGCTTATTTTGAGCCAGTTGGGGCCATAATGGAACGAGGCCATCTTTGACTGGTGCTAGAAAGGGCCAAGCTCGACCAAACATCCTCTTTCTCACAGGGAGAGGCTTATCGGTAGTTCCTAATTGCTGGAAACTCAATGGCAAGCTTTTGTTTCCTTTGGCATGATCAGTAGGGTAATGGTAGCATGGCTCTAGTATATCGTACACGTTTAGCCCATCAATTGCCTGATACCACCCACCATATATATTCATACACATACACACTATTATTATTATTCATCATTAATCCATATTTCATATTAATATATATCACCTTTGTTATTTTATTTTTTAAAGGAAAAATGTTTCCATTCATCTCACCCTGTAAACCTTTTGGAGGTTTGAAGAGCACAGATTATTATTATAGTCTTCGGACTCAGGATTGTAGTACTTTCCCTTGCAAGAAGCTTCTACATCCTGCAAATTAGTTAATTATTGTAAGTTAAAGTACCAGCAAAGTAATAATAATGTGCAAATTTTTTATTTATTTTTTTGGTGAGCAATAATGTGAAAATTAACTAAAGTTGTACTTAGCTAAAAAACTAATTATTCATAGTAACCTCATAGATATTGTCGGATATGAGGCCCATCCCATGCACAAATGGGATAAGAGCATTGCCGTCAAATGTTTGGTCCGTGACACCATTTCCAACTATGTAACCCTACACACAAAAGAAAAGTCTAAATATAATTTTCTATGCTTAGTTAACAATAAGTTGCCAAATTATTTAAAAAGAAAATTTGGTAGCTTTTATATACCTTAAAATTGATCACGGGCTTAGTACCACCCCGGATTCCTGGCATGATATACGAATAGTTTGTTATAACTTCATCCAAAACCAGTAGTCTTCTATAAAAATAAAATATAGAGCAAGTTTGGAACTAAGTCAAAGGCCATATATGACTGATCATAATATTAATATTAATACCTTTAACTACTTCATAAGCTAGAGTGGGCACATATATTCCAGCATAAGATTCCCCGGAAATATAAAATGGATTATCAAGGAATTCAGGGAATTGCTTAAACCACTGCCAAGGGAAAAAAAATTAGATGTTATATTCGTTAATTATATTATTTATTTACTTACGTAATGCTTTCTCCCGTATATTTGTCATAGACATGTATAATCATTAATTTGGTACCTTTAAGAGGAAAGCATGGGTATCATACGCAGTTTGTAGGTCCCCAGTACTGTATTTGCTTGAGTTCTTGGAGTAAGAGAGGCCAACACCCGCGGGAGAATCCAAATAAATAATGTTGGAAACCTGAATTAATAAAAATCATATCGAGAATATATAACTATATATGTAAAGGTGGATCAATGGTGATAAAGGAATAGAAAGAAAAATTATTGAAATAGGTAGTTACAAAATCATAACAGTTGATTTACTTTTGTATGATTATGATTTTCTCACATAACCATGTCATATTTTTTTAACATGAAAGGATCCATTTCTTAAAAAAAAGATATATATTTTCTGAACAATTAAAACATTAATTCTTTATTAAAAAAATGACTAAGGATTTTTTTTTTCTTAATGTGCTTCTTGGGTTGACGGAAGAGTTGAGTGTACAACTGTACACATAAAACTTAACTAGCTACTTAAGAGAGGGAGAGCTGGAATAAAAGAGAAAGATAGACTAATTTCGACTCTCTCTTTTTTGGTAGGCTAATTTCGACTATTTACATATGCATGCGTATGGCTGACTAAATAAATAAATAAAAGAGGAATATAGATTATGTGGCAATGGTCAAGTCGTAAATACACGTCCACAAGTATACATAAGCAGGTAATACCAATGGCTCACATCAAAGCACATCATATCATTAATTAAGGAATGCCATATATACCTAAGTCGAAAAGACATTTATGGAGTAGTCAACACAAACGCCAAAAAATATTGGAGAAAAACTAGCAGCAGTAGATTAATTAAGAGAAACTCTAAACACATATGATATTGTTCATAAATATTTTTTTCCTCTGCGATCAGGTGATATTTGAATAAATTCGAGCATACATATATCGTATGCCCATTATAGTGGTAAAAAATTCATATAAGTGTTGTACTGTATAAATAATCATTAAATTATGAAGAGATGAATATTGAACAAATTCTTCAGATTGATCTGAATTTAATCTAACAAGAAGTTAAAACAAATAACAAATACCTACCAAAAAAAATAACAAATAACAAAATTTTATTACATATATATACACCAGTCATAATTAGTTAATGTTGATGATTATTATTACCAAAAAAAAAAATGTTGATGATTAATTTGAGGGGAGTGATTCTTAACCTTAGACCAGCTGTAGGGATTGATATGCAAAGTGGGAAGATCCCCTACCGTTTTAGCTGCCTCAAAGTTGAATGGCCCTGCATGCAATATTATTCTTCCATTTCACGTTCACATTATAATCTTTTTAACTTGATATAGACATGACACACTCCTCATAAGAAAGAAAAACAACAACTAGGCTAGTGAGTGCCGAGTCGAGTGGTGTGGCTTAATTGGTTGGCTATATTACACCGTGACCGTGCCCAAAATGCCAGAACTATTAAATTTTATGAGAACGACATAAATAGAATATGGAGTAGGAAAAGGAGCATATACCATGCTCATAAACGAAGCCATCAAAGCTGGAGCACCCTGGTCCTCCATTCAACCATAGAACAACTGGATCCTTCCGTGGATTTCTTTCGGAACTTACAAAGTAGTAGAACAAGTTTTTCCCACTC
Organism: Gastrolobium bilobum; assembly: GCF_033153095.1. Taxonomy (NCBI): domain Eukaryota; kingdom Viridiplantae; phylum Streptophyta; class Magnoliopsida; order Fabales; family Fabaceae; genus Gastrolobium; species Gastrolobium bilobum. The sequence continues at coordinate 492,520 of NW_026899254.1, forward strand.
TCACTATTTCCATCAACGCTTACATATCTGAACCCAATAATTAATCTCTTTACATTTTTTGTTATGGGATCACAATCTTATGAATCCATTATATTATAATATTAAATAGATAATTAAAAAAAATAAAAGTACACCATCATTTTGGGTATTTTAACAAATTAAGAATTTCATGACCAAGAATTACTTTAAAAAAAAAAAAAAAAAAGAGTTATGAATTGCATATACCCGGAGTAGTGCTTGGACGGGAAAGTTCCTTGAAAGCCAGGGAGTTTTGTGATAAGAGAGGCAGGAGGGGCAGCTTCAATGAAGATCCAAGGACCCAAAACCATGCACAGTGATATAGCAGTGCCCAGTAGTATATTGTGATTACCCATCATCAATAATCCCCTCTTATTGCTCCTTGGGTGTGAGAGATAGATAATTGACAAAACAACTTTGTAGGCAAGACATATAGATAGATAGGGATATGTGTGTGTGTGTGTTAGATGTAGAAGCTAGAAGTTTCGTGGTTGAATAGTGTTCAAGTATTTAATTAAAACTAATTATGGATAGGAAAGGTGAGAAAAAGAGAGGACGGAATTGGAAGAAAGGTAATAACTAATAAGCAAAGAGCAAGAATGCAAAACAAAACAAAATTTGGGTAAGAAAGGTACATCTTGAAGAATTTAATTACAAAGAGAAAGGAGGAAAGAGGATTAAGCTTGTTAGATCATCTTTTTATTAATTTAAAATTTGTGGTGTCGTTCGTGGCCGGTGATATATATGTGAATGTGCGTTGGGGGGACCGGTTATGCTATGCATCCATCTTAAATGGAATGGAATTTGACGCTAGTGCTCCATATCAATCAAAGGTCGTTTTATGGTGTACGTATCTCCTTTGTGAAGGGTGCAATGGTGGATTGTTAAAGTCACTTGTTACAATAAGTATTTGTAACCTTTAATTAATTTATATTTCAAAGTCACCTGCTTTGTATGCACCTCCCTTCATTCATGATCCATTAATGATTAGTATCCCTCCGTTAGTCACCCAACTATAATATCACTGAAGTGGCTATAATAGTTTTTTTTTTTTTTTTTGGTTGACTATAGTAATATTTACTCAACAACATGAATAAGTAACTTTTATATTTGTCAAATGCCGAATTATTATTGCATTAATCAAAATTGACAAATATTATGATATAGAAGAGGACAACAAAATATCTTATCAAATATCTATCATTTGCAATTATTTTTAATAAATAATCCCTTGTTATTTTGTAATCATTTATCTCTTATGACTAAATAATTACTTGCAGTTGTTTTTTGTGTTTTTTCTTGGCTTAAGACCCTCCGTATATACCAAAAAAAATTTTATTAAAAACCGGAGCCCGTGGCTTTCTTTCCGCTGTTGTCAAGGATTTCATGGATGTTAATGAGTTAATGACCGATTGACCGTAATGTCTTGAAGTGCAACCAAGGTTGGTCATCCATTTGCTGCTTATAGATTTATTTATTTTTTGCAAATATTGAAATATATATAAAAAAAAAACGACCCTGAGATAAATAAAAAATGAGTTAAGTCTTTTTTTTCCTTAATAGGTTTCATATATTTCTTTTTGTTTTACACAACACAATATAATGAACATATTTTCGATAAAAAAAACTCGTGAAATTAAATTGTTCAGCAAATCTCACCTCCACTATTACAACCATACATTGAAAATATATCCAACGACCCTGTGCCTCCTTGTCACAAAGCGTCCCATCAATCAATTTTTTCTTAATATAGATACTCTGGTACGAAAAAATGATCGTGTAATCATATTTTTTAATCATAATCATTCATTAATGATAAGATAAAAGAAAAAAAAGGTTTATAATTTTTAAATAAATAATTATGATCAAATAACATGATCACATTATCATTTTTTCACGTAAAAAAATCCGCTATCATTTTTTTCTATTCTGGCTAAGATGTTTACACTTTTGTCTTCTAATTACAGTCTTTCCCCGAAAATTCTCCACTGCTCTCCATTCTCCACTGCAATCTGCTTTGTGGTGACAAAAGGGCACTTTATTAGCTGGAAAAATAGTGGCATATGACGCCAATGCAATAATTGGCCATTAACGAAGGCGTTGAAACCAATGAATCACTTATTGGTGGCCCTCCCTCTGCCTCCTCTAGACACTTTTCACGAAAATAGATCAATATGATATAGTATATGTCATATTAAAAGAGACAATTTTTTTCTTCTTCTAGTGGAGCCTTGGAGAGGGAAGCAGAGGCAGTTGAGCTAATTCCTTCCAAAAGGAGTACTCTGATATAACAGTCTTTCAGTGTATCTTCTATTTCATTGTCGCTTGGAAATTAATTAATAAATAAAAAGAACTTAATTTGATTCAAATCAAGAAAGCTCGTTAATTAAAGAGGGGCATGATACATACACTGAATTCTGAAAACAACTTTGTAAAGCCTGCTTTGTCATCGTCTGAATTTATGTTCACTATTCACCAGTTATTATCATAACCTATTAGCTTGCTTTTTTTGTCAAAGTTACAAGCAAATATTTTCTCCCTGCGATACTATAAATTTATATGTTCACTTGGGAGGACTTCGGCCTTTCGTAGTGCTGGTTCTTTTGATTCCACAAAGGACACTGAGATTATTGTTATAAAGTCTATAATATTTTGGGTGTTTGATATTGTTTTTAACGATAGATAGTTTAATTGCTTAACGCTCGGACTCAAAACAAGCCGGGGGCAATTAAAAAAATAAAATAAAAGCAGCAGAGCCAGCTCAAACTAGCCTCTAGACATGACTAGGGATGTGCATTGATCGAATCGAATCGAATTTTTTGAAAAATTGAACCGAATTAATTTAAATGATTCAATTCAAAACTGGTTCAGTTCGGAAGTGGTTCGGTTCAGTTGAAAATGATCAGGTTCAGAACCAGTTTAGGTCGACCCTATTTTGAAAAGAAAAAAAAATTTAAAATTTAAAAAATAAAGTTATTAAAATCAATTTGATTTGATTTGAAAATGGTTATGTTGGGGTCGAAAACGATTTGGTTCGGTTCAAAATGGTTCGATTCTTAAACTGGTTCTAAAAATCGATTCAATTCATGAACTGGTTCTTTAAAAACTGATTCGGTTCTGAACTGATTTTTAAAAATCGATTATTTTAAAGGCGATTCGGTTCAGTTCGGTTCATGATTCGATTCAATTTTTTGATTATTTCGCACACTCTTACACATGACAAAGAACAAGCAAAAGAACATGATTATGAAGCTTGCATCAGTCCATCTTCAGTACTTTCTTGAGTTGCACATTTCCAATTTTGATGATTCCAAATACAACCTTCAGGACTAAATGTTAGCCCGCCCAAATGCCACCCATACACTTTGGGCTTAGCTCGTGTTACAAAGATCCATATTTTAAAATGTGATTACAAATACTAAATGCATCTTTTACTTTTAGAGTCTGATAAGAATGTACTAAGGTAACGTTGGTGAAACTTTAAATTTGTACGACATTGTTTGTTGATTGCTGCAAGTAATTTTTTTTTTTTTTTAACTAACTCTTGTATGAATGGCAATATTCAGCGTCATAAAAGTCAAGCCATTATACCTTCCTCCTTTAAAAAATAACACAAAAATAGTTACTGAAAACACTAACAAATTAAAAAACACCACAAGAATAGCAACATGCATCTTTCGCTCCTTTCTCAACCTTTTTCTTTTTGTTGGGGGAGGGAGAGGGGGGGTAAAATTATACCATATTAAGCACACTACACACCTTATCATTCAAATAATTATGGTACAACAAAATCAAATGAATGACATCTCTCATATCAAAACCAAGTAAATAAAACTGTTTAGTATGCCAGTTAGCAACAAAGAAAACGTCAATATTCTTCCAATTAAAAATGTAGAAGCTGAAGAAATATTGTGTGCACCCACTGTATGTACTATTCCAGTCGTTTCATCCTTCACTTTAATGCTGGAAGAGCCTAAAGAAACAACAACACAATTGTAAAACTTATTCTAGCATACATCAATATCAACAAATTTAACCCTAAAAGCCAATAGAAGCTAACCTAACAAACGAAGCCTCTTTTGGTCAAGCTCTCTTAAATTAATTAACCTTTCTTACTTTTCTAATACATAAATAAAAAATGGTCATAAAAAGGAAAACATTTCAAGCAGGAGTAGTGATAGGCTAGGAATGATGAAATTGATTCAAATTAAAGAGTACCAAAAGAGATGATCAAAAGCTACTAGGATTGATTTAGTGATACGGATTTAGGTAGTTTGCATGGGGTCTTAGGTATGAGATCTTAGGTTCGAACCTGAGCGTCATCAATGTAGTAAAAAAAGAGATAGAGAGATTATCTAAGGTGATATGAACTTGACACGACCTTTGATTTTACATTCCACATATTAATATATAACGGGGGGTTATATTAAACAAACCATACAACGAAGTAGGAAAAAAATTATGAAAGGCTACTTAGTACTCACAATTGTAGTCAGTCCATCCAATGGCCATATTTTCAAGATCATATACAACTAGTTTATTTGATAGAACCAAATCTGCAATTGGAAATAATTCAAAGTTAATGATATTGACATCCAACATTAGTTAGCAATGATTTTCAAAATGAATAAAACCAGCATCAGTCAGACACACACACACAGCAGGAAAGCCACCAGGTCCAAATGTAAGTGTATAGAAGTTCTTAATTCAACACATAGCTGAACAGTTTAAAGGCTATAAGACAAACATTTATCGGGGTTGGAATTATAGGTTTAGGGTTAAGGAAAAAAGAAAAGAAAAGAAGGCCGCTAACAATAATAACACTGAATATATTATTGATAATTGATAAGACGTGAAATAATACCCTAACCTAATTCTCCTATCCATACTAATAATTAGGTCACAAGTACTAGCACTACTAGTACAAGTCGAAGCCCAAGCCCACTAATAATAAGACTAATAATCTAATAACCCTAATATCTTAAAAATCAGAAAAAGACCCAACTGGGAACTTAGTTGACAAATTGAGCATTCACTAAACTTAGAAGAAGCCACAGGAGTAATTTATAAGTGACGTTTAGTTCTAAACTGTACCTCCAAGAAGGGTCATGTCCTTTCCATTCTTAGTTTGTGCCACACTTTTCTGCCAGCCAATACACCAGATACCATCCTGAGGGAAAGTTGAGGCCAAAATAGTATCAAGAAACACCATAATTAAATACCAGTAACATATTTATCAAATTGAGATATTATACAATAAATTTAAAAAATACATAATATATCAGTAAAATACTCTAGATAGATAATCAGACCTTTTAATTTACAATTACAGAATGTTTCTATAGAGATTATATATGGCATTTAATAAGCATGTACCATAAAACACACGGCACACCCAGGCACATTTCAGAGAGGGAGAAATCAGTTCAGACAACAGATTAAGATTATATCAAACATATTTGTCATTTGGGTACTTGAGTATCTAGCATCTACAAAGCTCCTTAAATAGAAGCTAGTACATATACTCATATACAACAAACACCAAAGTTGCAACTCACTTTATACTCGAACAGGTAGTCGTGAGGATACACGGACAGAGAAAGAGATTCCTCAAAATGAAGCTTGACAACTGGAAATCCATCATCCACTCTGCAAGATTACAAAGGTCAACAAATTAAGGGCTGCATATGCCAGACAATTAAAAGTGCACTTGCTGCCTTCTTGAACTGGTGAAATTTAACTCTCAAAGTGTAAAATGCATTTTAATTACCAGAATATCATTTGAACAATTTATACCCAGTCATTATTTTAAAAGAAAATCATATTGAACAGATGATTCTTTTGTAATATAAAATTCTCTGTAAATGTAGCAGCAAAATGTTTATAATTATATACTTCTAGTCTACTTAAAACAATCATACATGAGATTTTTTGTCTATGACCATCCAACCCACTCCCTTCACAAACAAAGGAAAAAGGATAAAGTAATACAGAAGCCCAAAAAGAAAATGAAAAGGACTGAGAAAGGGAATTGGCGTAATTTGTCTGTTAAACAGAGTCCTGATAGGACCCAATACTTTCACTTCATCCTTGCTTAAGTGCACAAATTAATTCTATTAAACAGCCTCTGTTATCTTAAGTGAATCCTAATCAAACATTCTTTATTTTATTAAAATCTTTTTCCCCTTGCAGGTTTCAGAATATTGGATTACTAATATAATTAAAACAGCAATAGCTAGGATATTTGTACAGATATATTTAAACGGAAATCTGATGTTGTCACCATACCCTATGGGCTAAACAACCAAGAAAATAAACCTTTAGTATCTCTGATAAATTATGTGATATCCTAAGTCAATTAAAAAACAATGACAAGTCAAACAAATAGGATATCACACATTAATATTAGCAAACAATACTAATTAAATATAACAGAGAAATGTAAATTTCCAATAAAAGAAAGTCATCAAGATAAGTTTCGTACTTCCCAGTAAACTGAAAACAGGTAAATTGTTGTTCAACGAGATATAGTTTCAATCCAGGATGCCGAGCCAAAACCTATCATAAAGAACAATCATAAGTACTAAAGTGGAAATTTTGTTTCACCAAAAAAAAAGTGGAAATTTTGATTCAACTAATCTTAACAGATACACGTACCTTCGTCGTTAGTTGGTCATAAACTATGCTTGGAAAATAAGCCAAGGTTGTTCCACTATCTATTACTGTCCCCTTCCCATTTCCAGAATCAAATATATCTGAGGGAAGCTGTAGAACATCCTTATCAACCTCAATATACTTCAAAACCACATTGTAGTGTGCCCTATAATAGTCAACAGACTACAGTTATGGCATAATTCCAATCCCAAAGACCTGAACTTCTTGAACTTAAGACTATCTATGCGCGTCGCGTGCTCGATCTAGCAATTGTTTTGATGAACTGTCATTCAAAAAGAAAGAAGAGAAAGAAATGGGAGTTGGCGCCTACATAACAGGTTGCTTGCTTACCAAGCCATCCTGGCTTTTCGCTCCTCCAATTCGATTATTATTTATTATTATTGACTTGTATCAAATACAATATAAGAATCTGAAAGAACATTTCATGGAAAGTTTTACAGCTTAAACCAGAAGCCTCAGATGAATATGCCTTCACAAAAAAAGAAGGCCTTGAAAGCAACAAAAAAGCAGTAAATGAAACCTTCTTTCTGTGGTATATGGGACTTATTTGCTCTTCTAGGGGACCACAGAAAACAAAGGGAGTTACCATACATATAACAAATAGCCAGAGAGATAGAGATGAAATTTCATATATGCCAATTTTATTTTATTTTTACAATTTTAAAATTAAAATAATCCCAACAAGATCCAGCACAGGGAAAAAAAAAGAAATAAGAAACTTGAAAAGATTGATTAGCTTAACTCACTCACAGTTTTGAAATTGATGTAAAGCAATATATTTGATGGTAATATACAAACAAAAATCCATTAGAGATGATTTGTGTAAAGGCTTTATTCCTCACATCACGCATTTATAACATTGGCTTTAAAATAATATCTTTATTACTTCATTTTCTGAATTATTTAAATAGCAAAATAAATTCATTACATAAAATGCTTGAATCTAATAAAGTTGCCCAACTGGGATAAAAAGAAGCATGTGCATCCAGTATTCTAGCAAACTTCCTGTATTCAATGAATATTAAGTACTCCTCTCTACATCAATTGCAGAACAACCAAGCCAACTAAAAATTTTATGAACATGAAATGAGGTTATATAAAGATATTTCATTATTGATAGTTTCAGTATTGCATGACTGCTAAATTTTCCCTTTGATTTATATGATAACCAATATGACAGCATAAAAAAAAAAGACTAAGTTACTGCACATACATTTTCGGTACCAATGGAGTTGTATTAACTTTGGGTTCCACCACTTCCCCTATGGAAAATATTCCACCACCACGAATAGTGTCAAGACAGTGTGAAAATACTTTTTTCACCTTTCCAGAAGCAGCAAGCTGTGAAAGCACAGAAGAATTTGCTTGTCCAAAACCAATTATTCCATCCAGGGCTCCTTCAGAAGATGCACCCAATGTCCCAGATTGTACATTGCTACACCTGTCAGCAAGAGAATACCCAGAGAGATATAAAACACGGGGGTGCAAAAAGGTTAATCTTTCTTCTTCAATTCTTTATCAATCTAGGAAGCTAAATATTTCTAAACAAAAAATAACACACTAAAAGTGGGAATAAGAACTTTTAATCCAATTCTACAACTTTAACAGCAGACAAGATTGACCTGAAAACTATTGTCAGAAGTCACCAATATATAAACAATGTGAAGTATTAGTAATTATTCTCACCCAAAAATGATGCTGCTATTTTGTGGTGCAGTGTTGAGATTACCAATGACCCGATTAAAAGTAAGATAATCCTTAACATAGTATCCAGTAGTTGCACTTCCATCTCCGTAAGTTATGCTGTACGGGCATGGATTTTCAGACTTGCAACCAGGAATTGGACCATCATAAGTGGAAGAGCAAAAATCTTGTTCGCAAGAAACGAATTCTGAAGTTTTGGATCCCTTTGGGTCATAGAGAATCAAGTCTATCTGTAGTAAGTAACAAAAAGCAAAAACAGTTCAATTAGCTAAGATGAACATAATTAAAGGGTCAAGTTACACGCGATTCTGAAGTTGAAGCTGAAAAGATACATACACCGAGATCAGTTTTCTTGGGACATTTTAAGCACTCAACACAATTCACCCATAGAATGTCACTTCCTGTATCAACTTGCACATAGTAGTCCTTTGCAGGAGATCCAAGTCCAAGTTTTGTAAAATAAAGCCTAAACCAAATAATTATTGTATGTTTAATCATAATTAATAAATGGTAATTAAATTAAATAAAAAAATCACAAAAAAATAAAAAAATAAAAAACGAACCCAGTTTCAGTAGCGCCACCATTGCCGCCAAGGTTGAGATCCACGGCGGAAAGAAATCTACCTCGACGACGGTCATCGTGAGCTTTCATTGTACTTAAGCTCGTTTTCCGACGCTCCACCGGGAACACTAAATTCCCATTCGCAATTTCCACAACAAGTATTCCCACTAATATCACGAAGCCTCTCAGATCCATCAATTCAGTACCCGTACTACTGCTACCTTCAGTTCAAAGGAAAGAATAGAATGAAACAAATCAAGCACAACGCAAACTCGATTCAACTATAGTTTTTTTTTTTTCATTTTTGCGTTTTGGGATTAAATTCTATTGCAGTTCAAATAAAAATGATAGTGGAGAAATGCGGAAAACGGAAGAAACAAACCAAGAGGGAATTAATATTTTGCTATTTCAACGCCAAACGACACGCCTTGTACATCGTTTTGAAAGTTAGCACGCCTCTATTATTTTGCGTTTCATTCTCATCTTTTCGGTTAACTAGTTTCTTTCATTTTCACCACTATAGCAAGAAATAAAAAGATACAGATGCATCCAAAATTTGCTTCCTTGGTTTTCGTCAAATCTATGTGCCTAATGTGCACCCTTTAAAAATATATATTTAAAAATAGGATTACATTAAAGTATATGAAAAATGTGTCAACGTAAATTTGAAAAATGTCATTATTGAATCTAATGTGACTCTTTAGAACCTCCCAACTATCCACCTTTTTTGTTTTCTTTTTTGCTTTTGGAAAGCTTATCGAAAAGAGAAGATTGTTTTATACAAAGATAATAGACATATCACGAGCATTACCACTAATAATAGCAATCGATCCCCAAGACTTTTTAGTTTACACTATTCCATAAATCAATATAAGTTATGTTAAAAACAAGTTTTTACTAAGAAAATATTTAATGTATTTAGTGTTTGGTGTTTGTCATTTTAAATGACATAAGTTACGTCATTTTAAGAGAGATAGACATAATAAATGAAAATCATGGGAAAGAAAGTGAGTGATTTTTTTTTAATTTAAATTTTAAATAAAAGAATATTTTGTTGTGTCTATCTCTCTCTTAAAATGACATAATTTTATGTCATTTAAAATGACAAACACTTTTCTTATATATATATATATATATATATGACATTATTAAATGTGAGAATTTATAACCATCAAAGTATTAAATGTTGAAAATCATAATTACACACCTGCCATTATTAGACCTCAAGCGGTTGGAAAAATAATTTTACCTATCCCTATATATATATATATATATATATATATATATATATATATATATGGATAGGATCCGTTTACAAATTCTTTTTGTAAATTACACTAAGTACGACCGGTCGTACAGTGCATGATTAAAGTATGACCGGTCGTACTTAGTATAGTTTGTAAACAAAAAAGTTTGTAAATATATATATATATATATATATGGAAAAAAACATTTCTCAAGCAGCTTGATTTACTACCTATATATATAGGGCTTGTCGTTTCTCAAGCTGCTTGAGATAATCTTATCTTCGACTACTAAATCATAACCGTACAAAGATGGATCAATGGTTATAAAGGAAGAGAGAGAAAAAAGAATCATAATCATTCAAAGGTGAATCAATTAATATAAGGAAATAAATAAATAAAGCGTCGTAGTTTTAGAATGGCCGGAGATAAACTTATCTCAAGCTGCTTGAAAAATATTTTTATATATATATATATATATATATATATATATATATATATATATATAGTTTAAAGTTTCTAAAAATTTATCTAATATTCATCAAAATATATATTAAAAAGTGTGTGAGATCCACGTGGACCATGTAAGATTTGGTATCAAACTTTTAGTTTGAGAACAGTATTAAAGAATCTTGCCTGTATATATATTGAATTTCTATATGAAATCAAATCAATATTGTTCTTTAATTAGTATTTCATTTAAAATATTTTTTCGTTTTTTAAATTAATAATCAATTTTCTTCAATCAACATTAGATACAATTAAATTTTTATAAATCATCAGTAAAATAATCTTCTATTAATAAAATAATTTTTGGGATTTTTCAAAACTAATATTTTTATTGATCTAGTAAGAAGATATTTGAATACTTGACAAGTGCATGTCTTTTCTTCGTAGTTAAGTTTCATCGGAGTTAATTTTTCGGTTTTGTCATTACGACATTATATTTTTATATAAACGGGAATAATATTTTTATTATCAAAATTTATTTTTTATATATTTATATAAAAGTGAATGGATGCTATTATAAAAAAAATTCAATAAAATTTCTCACTTAAATGAGTATGATAAAAAAATTATGCAAAAAACAGAAGAAAAAAAATTATCATAAATGCAAATTATGCTTTTCATTTCAATTTAGTGTAAGACTGACATCACCTGGTTCTGTCCCGTGTGATGTAACTTGTCATGTTCCATATCCCTGTCGACAATCATTCTATTTAAGTTATGCGTTGGACGAGAATCCTGCAAAAAAAAATCCATTTATCATGTACGGATCGGGAGAATATATTTGGATGGTTCATCGGCGAGTTGATGGGTTTTTTTTAATAGGGTTGGCAAAACGGGCCACCCGACTTAATTCGACCCAACCCGTGTTCAATCCGAAAAAAATGAGCCAGATTAGAGTTGCCTTAAAAAATAAACGAGGCAGAAAATTCAATCCAACCCGACTCGAGTCGGTTTAGAGTTGGCTCGAAAAAATAGAAGATAAAATAAAATTTTATTGATGCTATAACTTCTAAATTTTTTTCTTAAATTATTAATTCATTCAATACAAAAATATTATATAGATAAACTATAAAAAATTTCTTTTGCATTTGGACTTGGACTTATTGGCAGTTGGCATTACATTCATACTGTCACACATACTATAAAAAAGGTCCTTAATGCACGATTTTGGACTTATTGGCATCTACAGAGTATTTTTGTTTAGATCTTTGGAATTGAGAATTTAGGTTTTAGATTTCCACCTTACCTTCATTCATTTTTATAATTTATATTAAAAATAAAAATCATAACCTGCGAGCCAACCCGTTTGACCCGTGGGTTGGCTCGATTTTTTTCGAGCTGAAACGAGTCGGGCTGACTCGAGTTACTAACTCATTTTTCCTAACCAACCCGACTCATTTTAGCTGAGTTACGAGGCTCCTTTTTGCCATGCCTAGTTTTTTGGTTACGGGTTGATTACGCAACACATAATAAAAGTGAGTTTCAGATATACAAAAATAAAAATAAAAGTGAGTTTCTTTTGTACTAAGAACTCGTTTGGATGAACTTTTTTTTTCTTCAAAAGCTATTTTTTTTATAAAAAAAAACACTTTTCATTTGTAGTGCGTTTGGATATTGCATTTAAAAAAACATAAGTCATAAAAAAGTCAAAAATTTACTTTTTTTTAGAAGCTAAAAATTTTAACTTCTAAAAAAAACAAAAGTCAAAAGTCAAATATTATTTTTCAAAAACTAAATATTTTTATAAAAATATAAATAGCTTGTAAAAAATATTTTTAAATTAAGAAAGAGATAAAAATTACTTTTTGAAGAAGGCGAAACAAACGGGCTCTAGGTAGATCTCACTAACTCCTTTTTTTTTTTTTTTGGGTGAACGAGATAAAATTGAAATGTAACATAAAAATTATATTTCTTTTTTTCCTTCGCCATCAATTTCTTCTATCCGTGGAAATTTATTTTCATCCAAGAGTTTTAATCAAATTTATGGCACAATCACTTCACAGACAAGTACGATAACAGGGATGTGAATTACGGCACTACATTCATCACGGACTTGGAACCATATCCAATTATCCATCTCGGATTTGGAACCTGATTTGCCCGGCAATCGTAAGCTAGTTGTTGTGAAAGGATTTGGGTTTTCTATGATTTTGAAACAATTGCACAAGATTTCATCAATAAAAATTGAGAATTTTTTCTTTTCTTTTTATGGACCTTAGTTATATCCTTTTAATTTTTTATAACTTTATATTTTGGGAAATACATTGTTATAATATTAAGTTGGGTAAAGTGTGTGTCATTTTAAAGGATGTAAAATTGTGTCATTTTAAGAGAGAGAAAGAGATAGATAAAGGAGGAGAGAGAGTTGACAAAAAAAAATAAAGGTGTGGGTCCCACCTCTTTGTGAGAGTGAAAGAATATAAGTTGTGTCATTTAAAAGGATAAACATTTTTCCCTATTAAGTTTGTATTTTTTTTATTTTTCACGTCAGTCGATAATTTTTGAAGAAAGAAAAAATAATATAACTTTAATATTATAATTATGTACTCTTTAAAATATATAGTTATAAATAGCTAAAAAATATAACTTAAGTCATTTAAAAGAACAAGTCATTTTTCCATAAAACATATATCATATAAAATATAATTAGGACACTATTCATTTTTTGCTGAAGAGAAGTTATCTACACACCTGCTTTTCAGCAATGGCGGACCCACACTATTAAGTGTGGGCACTTGCAGACACAAGTTTATGTGATCTTGAGCCTAATGGCTGGGCTTACACATTTCCAAAGACTAATACCACCATCTTATATTATTGGCCAGCTAGTTTATATGATCTTGAGCCTCTTAATATCAAAGACCCACTTACCAATATTTATAATAATTTTGTCATAATTTTTACCCTCACTTGTGATATATAATTATATCTAATATTAAAATAATAATAAAAAATAAGACAAGATTATTTTGCATCTCTATACAAATAAAAATCTTAACAAATAATCATTGCTTGAAATTATGATAGTTTAGTTGACTCTTGATTATTATTATTTTATGTTAAGTTGAAGTTTTTTTTTCTTTTTTTGTTTATATTTTTTTGTTTTTTAATGCATTAAAAAAAAATTCAGCGCTACCTAAATGAGCAGACATAAATAAAATTTTCTAAGTTCGCTATTGCTTCTCATTATATAGTTCTGTATCCTAAAAAACATGTGACTGACATATGCTTCTCAATATATGGTTCCGTATCCTAAAAAATACGTAACTGCTGCAGATAAATCCTCTTTTCTGTAGCTGAAAAGACATATATCTCATATAATTATTACCGTTGAAAAATAAAATTAAATTTCAAAAGTGCAGTTAGCACAGTTAACATTAACAGCACGTAATTTGATCGATTTTCATGAGGGGCTCCCTATAACCATTTCAAGTAATTCAACTTATGATTGATTTATCCTTCAATTTTATCTATTATATGTATAGTTATAATATTAAAGTTATATATATTCTTTTTTTCTATGCTAGCTAATAATTTTTGAAGAGAAAAAAAATGATACAATTTTAAAATTATAATTATATACTTCTTAAAATATATAGTTATAAGCAGCTAAAGAACATAAGTTACGTCTTTGAAAATAACAAAATATGTTCTCATAAAAATTATATCATATAAAATATGATTATTACCGTTGAAAAAAAAAATCTTACACTTCAAAAGTGCAGTTGGCATAGTTAACTGCACATAATCTGATCGATTGTAATGAGGGGCTCTGGCGTAGCCATTTCAAGTAATTCAACTTATGATTGATGTATCGTTCAAGGCTATTTATTTGAGATAAATTTATCTCTTACACATACATAAAAAATATGTAGAATCCACGTAAAGTAATATAAAAAGGAGAGAGAATGAAAAAATATTGCTCCCATATACTTTTACGTGCATATATGAGATAAATTTTATTTCCTACAACATGAGAAATATTAAATCCTTATATGAATTCATCCATGAACTCTGATATTAGGATCCGTTTGGATGGACTTTTTTTAGCTAAAAGCTGCTTTTTTAGCACACACAAATTACTTTTACTACAAAGTCCGTTTGAATATCTGCTTTTAAAAATAATAAAATCCTTTTTTAGAAGCAAAAAATTTTAGCTTAAAAAAAATAAAAGTCAAAAATCAAATATTTTTTTAATAATTTAAATAGCTTTATCTTTTATAAAAAAAATACTTAAAAAAATAAACAAAAGCATAAAAAATATTTTTAAAAATAAAAGTCCATCCAAACGGACCGTAATTTTTTCTGTCTTTCTCATAACTTAAATTATTTCTTCTTTTATATTTTCCATCGCTCTAACCATAAACTATCTGCTCCAATTATTTTAAAATCTCAAAGAAAAAGCTGACAAGTTGCTAGTTAATTTATCATAATTAAAATCACTTAACAGCTAGCTTAGTTAACATGACCTTTAGTTTAAGGTTAAATTAAAGAGAAAAATTATTCTCATGTCACATGAGGTAAGTTTTCTTCTTATACATTTTTTGATAATCGTGTAACATTTTTTTTTTTTTTTTAGATAGTAAATCCCACCACTATGTGTCTACAAGACTACAATATAAAATTTATTTTCTCATACAACGTGAGACTAGATAAGCCATAAATTAAATAGGTAGAAGCCCAGTCATGACATCGAAAATATAAATTGAAGTGATAGGTTCATTTAAGCCTTAATTGTAACTTTTGTACATTACATCTCAGTAAATCAACAACTGGTTTATTAGATAACAGTACAATAATCTAGAAGGGAAAAATCAGTGGTAAGTATATATAAAGGAATGAATCTATTACAAACAGGTAATTCATCTCAACTGTGCCCATCCCAATTTAGATCAGAAACATTCTCTCCTTCCTACAGGGGAGACGCTGTGCCTTCCAATTTTACCAATTACCAAGACATGCAGATTTCTCATATATATTCTTTCATCAATCTACTTGAACACTTCGATAGCCTCTAAGGTTCAATCACAAATAGGAGCTGAAAGGAAACAAAAAGAAATCAGAACTTTAAAGATAGGCAAGTTAATTTTACTGGTTAGTTAGCTAGTCAAGATGGCGTATAGTATAATCAGAGTGTCAACGCTTACGGACTTGTCATCTTCCACAAGGATATCAACTAAGGTCCCTGATTGATCAGCCTGAACAATACATAAGGACAATACACAAATTTATAGTTGAAGATTAATATGGTAAATCCACAAGATCATCAATATAAAACAAAAGGATTTAGTGTGTGATGCGTGTAATCGGCAAGTGCACCGATCGTACCAAGTAATAAAGAGTGAGTAGAGTATCGTCTCCACGAGGATTGAGGCACCTAAGTTGTTATAACTATTCCTCTCTTGTTGGATTAATCAAAATAGATTGAGAATGATTGTAGTTCATGAAACAAACTAAAATAATTAAAGTAAAAATGTAAATGATTCCAAAAGTGTTTTCAGAATGCAAGAACAAAAGATTAAGGATTGGAAAAATAAATTGAGAAAATATTGTGGTAAAGAGAGACAAACACCTTTCTGATCCCCACCTTGCAACTTGGATTACGTTTACATTTACCTATTCAATTGATCGAACAATTCATCATCTTTTATATGAGTGGTTAAGCCCTAACCCCTTAGTGACTTTAACCTTGTTAACTCTATTAGAATCCTAATCCCTTAGAAATCCCTTTTCGAGTTAAGCCTTAGAATCAATGAGCCTTTAACGTTCGCTGTTCATGTAGCCTATCCCTAGTGCGTACATGAGCAGTTATCTTATTCTTTGTCAGGAATTAGAATTCCAACATCCCTATTGTAAACCCTAACCCTCGCAACTCTACTAGATTGATCAGTTCCAATAGAATTATAGAATGAAGAACAAGAAAAGATAAATGCAATTAAAATAGATAAACATAAATTTCAACCATGGTACAAGGGGTCACATCAAGGGTTGTGACCCTTACCACAATGATAAAACTAGCCAGACATGTTCATGTCTGACAAAATAACAATAAAAGAAAGTAGCATTTAAAACCTAGAAGAGAAAGGGAAGATGAAGATCTTCCGTCTTGATCGATCGAACCCTTGAATCTCCGAGAAGCTCCAAGGAATCTCTGCTCTATTTGTTGTTTTTCTCTCCTTGATTCTCCAAAAGTCCCTCCTTCTTATGTTTTTGATCCTTTTATTAGGTTTTGGGAAAACCTGTTTCCCTTTGCACTCCAATTGGGCCTTATTTTAGCTGATTCGCACTTAAAAATATATCGCCCGCGCACGGGGCGCCAAGCCTGGCGCCCCAAACTTGGGAGAAACAGAAGCTGAATCTGTAAACGGCGCCCCGGGCGCCAACTCTGGAGTGCCGTGCGCCAGTCCCGCGCTCCGTGCGCCAACTCCCGCGCTTCGTGCGCGACCGAAACAGAAGCAAATCGTCGATTTGGCGCCCCGTGCGCCAAGTACCGCGCCCTGTGCGCCAGTTCGGCGCTCCGTGCGCCAGTGGGAAATTTGGTTTCTCCGTTTTTGCTCCTTTTTGCGGTGTTTCCTGCTATTTAAACATATAACTTGAGTGAGAACATGATTGAGAAGGAATAATCAATATTTCTTGCATTTAATGACTATTTTCACTCATTTATGATTAATTCCTTGCTTCTTTCAAGTTAGAAAACATCACATGCTAGACGCACATCAGTGTGTCATTTAAAAGGACACAAATTGTGTCCTTTTAGTGACTTACACAAAATATGATTGGTCATACTTTGTGTAAATCACCTAAAAAGACACGTGCTTGTGTCATTTAAAATGATACTTCTTTTTCCCAAAACAAAAAATGATACAACTCATAAATTTCTTCTTTTTTGTTGTTGGTGAATATAAAGAAACACACAGATTTTTGTGGCAAATCCTAATTAGTTTTAATAAAACTAATCCTGTTCTGTGACACAAGATCTAAACCACGAAACCAAGTTAAGAACTTTGAGTCTGCAAGGGGAAATGTTGACAGACACAATATTACAAAGGCACAATATGTAGTATATACCATTTAAATCAACAGATACACGAAAAAAGTATAAAAAAATAAATAAACTAACTTCTATTTCATTCATCAATTTCATCGCTTCAATGATGCATAAGACTTGTCCCTTCTTCACTTTGTCTCCAACCTAAAGAAAAGGTCCTTTCATGTAAAAAAGCATGATATCAAAGAAAAAAATATAAAATATATGGAAGATAAATCTACCTTCACAAATGGAGGTTCACCAGGTGCTGGACTTCGGTAGAATGTCCCTGCCATGGGGCATTTGAGTGATGATTTGGCTGACTTTACAGCAGCAGCAGAAATTGATAGTGTAGGGGTAGAAGGAGCTGGGGTTGGTGTTGGAGTAGATTCTGGTGTGATAGGTGACACTTGTGGTGAAAGGGGTGAATATATCATGGCAACTTGAGCAGGAGATTGTGCTTGAAGAATAGCCTCATTTTTCTTTATTGTTACTTCACAATCAAGCTGCTTCAACTGTAACTCTACAATGTCTCTTGAATCAACCAGCCTGCACAAAATTTTAACAGGAATGCTTGCTCCAACCATGTTGTGGAAAAACCGATTATTCATTGAAAGAAGTAATAAATTGATGTTGCTTACTTGACAAGGCTAGCAACTTTAGTAATAAACACACAGATTGATTCCTCAGTTGATGGCTTGATGTCCTTTGTAATGACTTCAGTTACTTCTGATATGGTTTTGCATGCAGCCGCAGCATTTGAGGAATCATTATTAGTATCCTTGAAGCCAAAAGATGACCCCAAAAGCACGTCAAGGAAGGAGCATATACTTGAAAACAGACTCTCAAATGAAGACCACTGATAGAAGCTTCCCTCATTCAGCTGGGCCTTAACCCTTTGGCATAACATTCGACTAGGCGGTGATCCCTACAAGATGGCATTATTTTAATTCATTGATTGTTAAATTACAAATCAAGAAAACAAACTGTCGAGCCAAATTATAAATTATGTTTAATATATAGGTCCAAAGTCTTTCTTATTTTTTGGAGCACGGGTATATGGAGTATATATATACTATGAGTTTTCAATTTACTGCATTTTGTAAGGAAAATGCAGGAGCACACAATTGGAGAAACATGTAGCTTTGTTCTGCTCCTGTCAAGTTGGGCTACTGTTTCTATATATGATGCCATGAAATGATTACTGGGTGGGGCCACTAACTCTGTTAACAGATGACACAGTGTCCAAGGAATATGTACCTTGGTGAAAAATCGCAACTTGGGTTTTGTAGAGAGGCGGAAAGAGAGCATAGATGAAGATGAAGAGCATCTATGAATGTAATTGGTGGCAATAGCTGAAGGAGAGACCGAAGGTGTTGAAGCGAAAGAGGATGTCATTTATGCAATTGCTGAAAACAACAATTTACTTTTACCTTTCGGAGTTATTATGATTATAATGGAAATGTTGGTTCTTCGATAAAACCAATGTGAATATAATGTACAATGATCAAAGTGAATTAAGAACGAAGAAATAACACGGCCACAGAGATGTAAATAATGTACTGCTTTGCAAGTATGCATAGTTAGTAGTGTCTCTGCACTCCTTTTTTTTAATCCAAAATTAGTTACAAGTATAAATTAGGCTAAACAGGTTTTGAGAAAAGTTCTTGTAATTAAAAAAAAAAAATTATAATGAAGAAAAAAGTTGAAAATTAAAAGCAAGCTTTTTTTTTAGGGTTTTATTAGTATCATGTTACATAACCCAATAAAACTTTCTTACACAAGGTGGGATCCACATGTTTTTTTTTTCTCTTACATCATTTCAATTTCTCTCTCTTCTTTATTGTGAGGGTAGGAAAAATTTCTTATATCCTACAACATTATACTCATAAAACTCTTTTTTTTAAGCTTTTATCTATTTTTCTTGAATAGTGTATTTTTTTTAAAACGAAGAGTGATAAAGATAGAGAGAGATAATTTTCTTGAAATACGTGCTTTTGAATAATTTTTAAGCTAAATTTTTTATGTAATTTTCAAACAATTTTTAATTTTTTTTTTAAATTTTTTTTTTTTAACTTTAACTTAGAAATAATTTGTAACTTAAAAATAAAAGGATGCAAAGATCTGGTTACTTTGTTTTAGCGGCCACATGCCGTTAGAGACTTAAGAGTTAAAACATTTACTCCACTTTCTATGCACAGTCCCTGACCTATGTCACATCATCATAATATCCTTCCTCTTCGCCGATTATTCAGAATAACCTTTCATTCATTATGGGGTGTCCACGTATTTATTTATCTTTAAAAAACAAAACTTATTGCTTTTATGTCATAATGGGGTACCTATGTCATTTTCTTTATCGGTGAATCCCATATTTTATTCATTTCTAAAAAATATTTGGTTTTTTTGGTGCACTCTTGCATGATACCATACACTTGATATCATTTGCCTCAGCTAAATAGCACAAATGCATCAGTTGCATAGTTTTATTTTGGAAGCAAACAAGAGGGGAAAAAGCTGTCTTAAATATTGATAGTTCTACAATAATTCATGAGAAACGAAAGAAAATTTATCAATCACACATCCCCATCGACATCCAAAATAAATTTCAATTCCAGTTAGAAAGTAGACAACAGCTATAAGCTTTTCTGCGAAATGAACGTTCCTATAAATACTTGGCAGGATCAATTATATAAAGTTTTATATTATATTTCTAACACCCCTTCACACAAGAACTTTGGGAAATGAATCTATGTAAAACAAACAGAAACTACACGTTCCATGATATGGATTGAAAAACTGAATATCGATACTGAAAAAATCTTATAAGTATTACAGAAAATGTTAGCAATATATAGGTGAGCTTTATGAAGCTTCACACAATAAAATAACTAACTATTACTAACAGAGAAACTAATCAGAATAACTAAAAGCTAACAAACTTCAGTTGCTATCTATTGTGATTATTGGCTGGTGCATATACTAAGGACATTGCATGACGTGATCCTGCTGCTGCAGCTTGAGCTGGTGCAAGTGATAGCTGAGATGTTACACCTTGAGCCGTTGTATGTGATCTCTCTCGTGTTACCCCCCCCCCCCCCCCCCCCCCCCACAAGTTGGGCGTAGGAGATTGACAACTCCCAACTTGGAGAGAAATGAGTGAAACAAAGGACCAGAGAGAGGCTTGATGAACACATCAGCCAATTGGGTAGAAGAAGGAACAGGGAGCAATCGAAGTAAGCCAGAGATGATCTTCTCTCGTGTGACATGACAATCAACTCGATATGTTTGGATCTCTCATGAAAAGTGGGATTATGAGCGAGGTAGATTGCAGAACGATTGTCACAGAACACAAAAGCAGGTTTCAGCCATGGAAGATGAAGATCATGGAACAGAAATTGCAGCCATTGCAACTCACAGGACAAGCCAGCTAGAGCTCGATATTCTGCCTCTGACGAAGAACGTGAAACGGTGGACTGCTTCTTGCTACGCCAGGCAATAAGGGAAGAGCCAACGAACACACAGAAGCCACTAACAGAGCGGCGAGTGTCAGGGAAGCAAGCCGAGTCTGCATCAGCGAAAGCACTAACAGTGAGAGACCCAGTAGATGGAAAGAATAAGCCAGCACCAGGAGAAGACTTAAGATAGCGTAGGACACGGTGGGCAGCATCTAGATGGAGATCAGTAGGACATGAAACAATTTGCGAAAGCTGCTGTACAGCAAAACATATGTCTGGTCTCGTAGTTGTTAGGTAAAGTAAGCGACCAATGAGCCTGCGATAAGGAGCTGCATCCGAAAGAGGAACACCATTGTGACGACCAAGCTTGGTGGAAGTGTCCATGGGAGTATGAGCAAGCTTAGCAGCCAAGAGGCCAGCGTCAGCGATTAACTCCAGTGCATATTTACGCTGGTTAAGGGAAATGCCAGTATCAGAACGAGCCACCTCAAGGCCCAAAAAATAACGCAAAGTGCCAAGGTCCTTGATTTTAAATTTGAGATCCAGGAACTGCTTCACACGGTTTATTTCAGCAATAGAATTTCCAGATAGGATAACATCATCAACGTAAACCAAGAGTATAGTAAAGGAGTTGCCAGATTCAAAGGTAAACAGGGAATGATCAGCATGGCCTTGCTTATAACCAAGGGAGAGCATGGCAGAAGAGAGCTTGGCATACCATTGCCTGCTCGCCTGCTTCAAGCCGTATAGGGATTTCTGTAGCTTGCAAACAAGATTCCGGTTGGCACTAGGCACTGAGAGACCTTGAGGAATCTCCATGTAAACATCCTCATTCAGGTCACCGTGTAGAAACGCGTTGTTGACATCTAGTTGAGTCAGGTGCCAGCCCTTGAGTGCTGCAACGGCTAGGAGAGTACGCACGGAAGTAAGTTTAGCTACAGGCGAAAAGGTATCGAAGTAGTCAAGTCCTTCCAACTGATTGAAGCCTTTGGCAACGAGCCTAGCCTTAAATCGTTCAATGGATCCATCCGAGAGGTATTTGATTTTATAGACCCACTTGCATCCTATGGGTTGTTTGCCATGTGGTAATTCAACCAAAGACCATGTATCATTGAGGGAGAGAGCAGAAAGTTCAGCCTGCATAGCTCGGATCCAGTGTGAATGCTTGATGGCTTGTGAGTAAGATCGTGGTTCAACGTGTGTGGAAGATGTGAGACAGAAATGTTTATAAGCAGGACAACAGATATTATAAGAGATAACAGAAGATAAGGGGTGAGAAATAAGAGATGAAGATGATGAATCAGACAAACCTAGAGTTGATGTGTCATGCTGAGCAGCAGAGAAACCATAGTGATAGTCCATCAAGTACTTTGGTGCAGAACGAGGACGAGTAGATTGACGAGGAAGGACAATTGAAGGTGGAATATCTTCTGGTGGTTGAGTAGTAATGATGGGTAGAGAGTTATCTACTGGTGGAGTATCAATAATGGATAGTGGTGGAGAAGGATGAGTGTCTAAAGGTGGAGGTGAATGCATTGTAGAAGGAGAATGAGAGTGACCGAAGCTAGATGTGGTGGGTAAAGGGAATTCGAGTGCCATATCAAGGGAAGTTGTGAGATCAGGTGGGGAGACATAACATTGGGAATAATCAGAATAACTGATGTGAAAAGGAAATTGATTTTCATAGAATATTACATGACGGGACACAAAAATAGCATGAGAAGAAAGATCATATAAAAGAAAACCTTTGGTGCCATCTCTATAACCAAGAAAAACAGACTTGCGAGCTCGAGGGGAAAACTTAAGACGACCAGATTGGAGAGTGGATGCATAACATAAACTACCAAATACACGTAGATGGATGAGGGAAGGGGGGACAGTATATAGCATTTCATATGGGGATATATCATTGATTATGGGAGAAGGAACCCGATTGATAAGATGCACTGCATGAGTGACAGCATAGGACCATAATGAGAGGGGTAAGGATGATTGAAAACAAAGAGCTCGTGCAACATTTAACAAGTGTTGATGTTTTCTTTCAACTCTAGCATTTTGTTGTGGTGTTTCTACACAACTTGTTTGATGGATTACTCCTTTTTGTAAAAAGAAATCTTTCATGGCAAACTCATGTCCGTTATCAGAACAAAATGCTTTAATTGTTGTTTGGAATTGATTTTCAACAAAGGCAAAAAAATGTTGAATATGGTTTCGAGTTTCACCCTTATGTTTCATTAGAAATATCCAAGTAAAACGCGAGAAATCATCTATTAAGGTTAAAAAGAATTTGTGGCCATGAATAGATTGAATACTAAAGAGGCCCTAAATATCAACATGTAATAAATCGAATGCTTTAGTACTTTTGTTCATACTAACAGGAAATGAAAGATGCTTTTGTTTAGCTAGATGGCAAGCATCACAAGGGTGTACATGATTGGAATTTATAAAGGAGAATTGAGATGGCATTTTGTGTAAAACAGAATCTGAAATGTGGCCTAAACGCCTATGCCAATGGGAAATATCTGATGTGCCAGACTTATTAATAGAATTACAAGTATTAGAGCATCGTGCAGCAAGATCTTGAGGCATCTTCATACACTGAACTATCACATATAGGCCATTCTGCATATCAGCAGAACCAATCGTTTCCTAGGACAAAGTCTGTTTAATCAAACAAGAACAACCATGAAAAGTTATATAACAATCAATGGAGGAAAGAAGCTGTGTAACAGAGAGCAAGTTAACATGAAAATCGGGTACATACAGCACATTTAATAAAGTGAGAGTGGATGATAAAATCACAGAACTAGATTGATGTGATGTAACTTGTGAACCATCAGGCAATTTTATAGTTATAGGACTAATATTTCGAAGAAAAGAGAAGTTTGAAGCAACAAAAATTATGTGATCAGTAGCTCCAGTGTCTATGATCCATTGATTAAGTGATATACCTGAGGTGTTTGTGTCAGTTTGTGAAACCTGTGCAATATTTGCAACGTGTATGGATTGAGTGTTAGGTTGTTGGAGTAGTGTCATGAGGTGTTGATACTTTTCATGAGTGATTTGAGGATTGGTATTATCAGGTTGTTGTTGAGCACGATCAGTTGCACCATCATCATTCACATTGAATGCAAGATTACTGGTATGGACTTCTGGTACTCATGCGTGATACCCTGGTGGATATCCATGTAGTTGATAGCATGTCTCTATGGTATGATTGGAACGACCACAATGTGTACAAATTATACTCCCACGACCTCCACTGAACCTACCACGACCTTGACCTCGACCATTCCTTCTAGCAAATTGATTGAAGGTTCTTCGTGGATTAAAACCAGTTGTTGCATGAGTATTATTGAAACCAACAAAGCTCTGTGGATTGCTTAAAATACCAGCATTTGAATCACAGCTAAGTTGCCTTTCCTGTTGTACAATCATTGAAAAGGCTTTGTTCACATTAGATAGAGGATCAATGAGCATGATCTGTGATCTAACAGATGCATACTGGTCATTCAATCCTTTAAGAAAACAGATTGTGTGGTCCTTATTGCGATAGTCTCGCATTTTCAAGATCACTCCACACTCACAGGGAGGATCACATTCACAGTTAGGAAGCAGTTTCAAGTTCTTAAGCTCATCCCACATGGTTTTGAGCTGAGTAAAAAATTCAGTTACCGTAGAGTTTCCTTGATGCAACTTATAGACTTCCTCTTGAAGACCAGAGACTCTGAATATGTCAGTTTGCGAAAAACAATCACGTAGATCAAGCCATGCGTCCCTTGCATGTTCGATCCATAATATGGATTTTGCAATTCCATCAGATATTGATCTGTGAATCCAGGCCATCACCATAGTGTTGCACATTTGCCATTGAGGATAAACTGGATCATCTGTTGCTGGAGGATTGATGGAACCATCAATGAGGCAAATCTTGTTTTTCTAAAACAAGGCAACTGTCATACCTCTGGCCCAGGTGTGGTAGTTGCTTCCGTTCAGCGGTGGAGATACAAGAATCAAAGAAGGATTCTCATTAGGATGCAAGAAAAGAGGATGAGAAGGATTGGTATTAAAATCCAAAGCAAAATCAAGATTCGCCATTGTTGTAGGTTGAAGCTATGAAGAGAAGAATCAAGAAAGATGAAGAAAGCAAAGAACAAGGAAGGTGAACGAAGGCAGAATACCAGAGCTCATGTGAGCTCTGATACCATAACAGAAACTACACGTTCCATGATATGGATTGAAAAACTGAATATTGATTCTGGAAAAATTTAATAAGTATTACAGAAGGTGTTAGCAATATATAGGTGAGCTTTATGAAGCTTCACACCATAAAATAACTAACTATTTTACTAACAGAGAAACTAATCAGAATAACTAAAAGCTAACAAACTTCAGTTGCTATCTATCGTGATTATTGGCTGGTGCATATACTAAGGACACTGCATGAGGTGATCCTACTGCTGCAGCTTGAGCTGGTGCAAGTGATAGCTGAGATGTTACACCGTGAGCCGTTGTATGTGATGGTCATCGGTTTGATTCTGATAGCCGACTTTTCCCTATTTGTTTTTTTTTACCTAATTGATAATGTGTCTTTTCTTTATTTAAGAAATTGGGGGAATTCGATCTCTTTCGATCTCAATTAACTTCACCCAAAAACTTTATTAGGAGAAAATAGATTAATAATTTTATATTATATTTCTATATCATGCATTGTGCCCATTACCAGTAAAGTAAGGGATGGGAAAAGGAAACCATAACTGATTCATTCATCACATACAAATATACAATTTTGCTGTTGCCTTGGGCTTTCTCTTTTCTCAATTTTGGGCTCTCACCTCACTTACCACGTTTTAAGCATTAGCCCTTTTTTATCTCTGGGCTAATGATCACAGTTCTCAATCCAACTTCATTAGATATAAACCTATGAAAGAGCTATTTGGTAAAACGCACGAAACTATTTCCATAATTAATAAGCAAGTATTAAATTCTTTTGCTTTCATGAATATATCATTGTTTATACTGGACTCTATCAATTCCCCACAAATAGTACGGGCCTTATGTCTGGGGGAGACCTACTTATTTTTTTATTTTATTTTTGTATAATATGGGGAGACGGGAGACCTACTTATTGAGTACATAGAAATATTACTTGAATTTTGATCATTTATGACATTTATTAAATTCAAGTCCATATTAACATATTTATTGCTTGAAGAATCATCAATTAACTTTTATTAAATTCTACGGAAATTATTCATTAAAATCAAGTCAACTTTACTATATAATAATAATAATAATAAAGATAAAATATTAGAGAAATATGAAATTATTAATGTAACCTCAGCTTAATCTTGGTTGAATTAATTTTTTACATGGTATCAGATATGACTAAGTGGTCATGACTCATGAGTTCGATCATCACCGTCTTCATTCTATTAATAAAAAATAAAATATTGTGAAATTTATTTGCGTGGCTGAATCTGATATATCATCTATTCTATAAATCCAATAAACTTTTATGTAAAGAGAGATGTTGAATTATTTCTTTACAATAAACACTATCAAAGTTAACTTTAAAAATAAATATCTATTGGAGTTGACTTACCTAACCAAATTTCTACCATTGGATTCGAATCTAGGATTCCATTAATGATCAGTTATCCATAACATTAATAAAATAAAAAGGGACAAAATCGCCTAGTTAAACCAGAAAATGGGGTGAACCGATCAGATGTATAGTCTATTTAGCTTACAAAACTGGCTAAAGTAAATAATAGGTAAAGAATAAAGAAATTATCAAACTAATGTCAACTAGTTTTAACCAGTTTTTCTTTTAGTTCAACCAGAAAACTTTTTTAGCGGGGTCAAGGTAGGGGTGTTCATCAATCGATCCAAACCGATTCAAACCGCAAAAACCAAACCGAAAAACCGATAACCGAATAAACCGAAAATCGAAAATTCAAAAACTGAAAAAAAAACCGCAAATTTTAATTGGATTGGATCGGTTTTTGGATGAGTTGATAAAAACCGATTCAATCCAAACCGATCCGATATATTAATTCCCCTCTACCTAATTGGTCTTTTCCCCAATCATAGCCCAAAAATTTCTAAACTCAAGACTCATTAACTCATCAACTAAACCCAAGAAAAAACCTATTCACGTCTCATCAACAAAATTTCATCTGTGTAGAGCTTCATATCTCATTGTAAAAAAAAACAATAGTATTGTTTACTGATATTTTTGTATTTAAAAAAAATACTATAATATTGTTTACTGATATTTTTGTATTTAAAAAAAAAATTACAAAACCAATATATACAATATTTGCACAATAATCATGAAACTAATTTTAGGATATTCAAAAAACCGAAAACCGATCCAATCCAAACCGAAAAAAATTGGATTGGATCAGATCGGATTTGAGAAAAAATACAAACCGAATGGATGATTACATGATCAAACCAAAGAGATTGAATCGGATAAGTTTTGTTTCCAAATCCGATCCAATCCAGACCACCAACACCCCTAGGTCAAGGCACAATATATGAGGCCTGCATATGAGTAAGTCATCAAGAGATGATTTGTTCCCTTTTATTTTTTATGTATCCTGTAAGCTTAAATATTTTACTCAGCATTTATCTCGAACTAAGAAGTATAATCTCTTCTTAACTAAGCGTAAATATTTTACTTAATATCGTGTGTGGAACTTGCAAGCATGAGTAACATGCTGGAACAGTAATCAAATGTCATCTTTTGACAAAATATTTATTCAAATGTCATGCAAGTACTTTTTACCAGACTGCCACATAAGCATAATTCGCTATGACTGGTAGAAAATTACGTTCGCCAATGATTTTATGACACGTAGCTCACTTTCGCAGGAAAAAGCTGACGTGTCATAATTTGCTATCAGTGGTAGCGAATTTGGTCTGCAATATGACCACGTGTCACGAAATCATTGACCACGAAATTCGCTACCAGTGGTAGCGAATTACGACACGTGGCAGTCTGGTAAAAAATATTGTTCGCGTGGCATTTGGATAAATTTTTTGACTAAACATAATATTTTAGTCACTGTTCCCAACATGCTAGTTATTTTTTTCTATTTTATTTTAGAGAAAACTTCATTTTCACCCATTGTGATTTTGTGATTTATCATTTGACTCCTTGTGGTTTTAAACTTATCAGTTAGACCGGCTATGCTTGGATATTTTGTCATTTAACTCCCTATGGTTTCAAATTTTTACTTCTACTAAAAAAGTCCATTTTTTCGACGGAAAAATTTTGTCGAAAATGGTATAAATTTCGTCGAAAACTTCATTTTGGACGAAAAATCAATGGAATTCCGTCGAAAATTGTTGTGATGGTTTTCGACGAAAAACGAATTCCGTTGAATTTTTTTTACGGAAAATCAATGAAATTTTGTCGAAAACTGATGTAAAAAATTTCGACGAAAAATAAATTCTGTCAAAAATTTGCAACGAAAAATCAATGAAATTTCGTCGAAAATTGTTGTAATGGTTTTCAACGAAAAACAAATTCCATTGAAAATTTTCGACAGAAAATCAATAAAATTTCATCGAAAACTGATGTCAAAATTTTTGACGAAAAACAAATTCCGTAAAAATTTGCAACGAAAAATCAATGAAATTCTGTCAAAAATTGTTGGTATGATTTTCGACAAAAAACGAATTCCGTCGAAAATTTTGCACAAAAAATTAATGAATTTATGTCGCAAACTGATTTAAAATTTTTTTACGGAAAACAAATCTCATCGAAAAATTTTAGAATTTTTGTAAAAAATTTCTGTCTACAAAATTAATACCAATTTTCTATGATGCACTTGATAAAAAAATATAATTAATTTAAACAACATATCAAAATTAAATGTCCTTGATCATTATATTAAATGAACAAAAGTTCATATCATGATATTAAGCTAAATAATAAAAAAGACTTATACAATTAGTTAGATAGTGGTGTACAATAAGTATATATTGTAACCTTAAAAAATTAATAAATAAAAATTAACAAATCAATACACAAAGCAAAACTGACTTCAGAATTCTTGTATATGTATAATATAAATTAAAATTGGCACTAATTTATTTGTGGTGCAGTCTTCCAATTGCTCATCCTTCAAATGACAAAAATTGAACTATGTATCAGCTTCCTTGACAATAAGCACATTTTTCAATCTTATCCCAAAATTTCCATCCCGCAGTACCAAGTTCTGAAAAAAAAAAAACAATTCATATGCATAATCCATAATAAATGTATTTAAGTAGAATTGAACATTTATGGCTTTGAAATGATCAGTAAATAAATTGAAAATGATTCAACACATTATAAATAATAGGAAAAGACAGAAAGGAAAACTCATCAAAAAATATGGTTGAAAGCTTACCAAAACTTAATCCAATTATGGAAAGAATTCCACTTCTAGATCTTTGGGCCCAGTCACAAAATAATCTACAAAAAGAATAGTATTAAATCATGGATTTCAATTCAATATCCAGGTGGAACTTCTATCATGAACACTATTGTGGAGAGTAGGCTACATAGAGCTAAATGGAAAACTTTCATGTACACAATGTGATAATGGCCCATCAAATCTTACTGTTAAGAAATAGTAGACATAAATGCTAATTCATCAATCTTACCCTTCGGGAACTAAAATGACCTGAGCACATACCTCATCTGTGTGAGGTTCAGGCTACAAAACCAAATTTGAGATATCGCAAAACGCGAATGAATATTTGATCAGCTCAAGCTTGAGATTTGGTCAAACTCGAACCTAAGAACCAAGTAAATTATAATTAGGCTCAGAATTTCTCAACCACCAGCTCTAATCACAACTATACACCTTACCCACAAATCTAACTAAAACAATAGAATTGTCTTAAAAAAAATACAAAAAGACCATGGAATAATGTTATGCCTTGTAACCAGCCATCCAAAATGTAATTAACAAAAGTATATGAAATGAAAAATTACCACAATTATAGATAAAATATATTAAATGCCTATGCGCCTAATAAAATCAATGTTATTAGAACCGGACCGGTCATTGACCCGGTCGAAGTACCGGGTCACTGGGTCAATGGTTTAACCGGTGAGTCACTGGTTGAACCGCATGAACCGGATATATATATAAATTTATATTTTATACTTAATTATATAATAAATATATTAAATGGTGCCATCTACACAATAACCTGATGTAGTTTAGTGATATTTGCTATGTTGTTTATCCTTAATGTAAGAGGTTCGAATCCCATTACATGGGGTTTTTGAAATAATTCTCTTAACTTAAAAGTTATATAATAAATATATTAAATGGTGTAAATTATTCAACAAGTGATGGTGGCGTAGTGGTAGGAAATGGCTCTCCTCACTCCAAGGTACTGGGTTTGAATCCCACTTGTTGCAAAAAAAGATTTTGTAACTAATTTTGAAAAACCGGTTTGAAGAGAAAACCAGTACCGGTTGAACCGCGGTTTATGACCGGGTCACTGGGTCAATGCCGGGTCTATTACTTAAGCGGTCCAATGTCATAATCGGACCGCTCGGCCGGTTTTAATAACACTGAATAAAATAACTTATCGTGACCTTGATGATTATTAGTGCTATAATAAGTATAAGATACTAACTATTAAATAATTTTGAAAAGATTTGACGAATATATCAATAATCTAAGGATTTAGAGTGAACTTGTTTTTCTCATCATCCGTTTAGCTTTCAAATTAGAATATATTGTCATTTTTTTATTTTCTTTCTTTCAAATTTAAGTTTTCTTTTAATATTAGTGTCATATCTGTATATATTCATATACGAGTCAAGAAAGAAACACATAGAATTCAGTAAAATATTAATTTATCCATATCAAGCATGGATCTAACTTGTATACATTTGTCATACAATAAATCCAATATTCTTATATCCTATGTGGTTATAAAATAAGTCGTGTCACACACATAGTATTAGTATAGGTTCTTTTATGAACCTCATCTTCATAACATAGAATATGTAGGTATCTAGTTAGGTAAAATTAAATATATCTAAAATTATAAATGAAATATGCATAATTAATTCAAGTAAAATTCAATTTATATAGATGAAACGAAAAAAGAATTTAAAATTGAATAAATATATAATCAATTTAAAAGTATTTTAATTCAAAGTTTAAAGGAATTAAAGTTAGGAGGGAAGACTAAAAAATTAATTTTGAATATATATATATTTATAATTTAAAAGAATTATAAATTTAATTCTTAAAAGAAAAGAAATTAAGAATAACATATATTATTTTTTAAGGAAAAATAGATTAAAAAGTTAAACTATATGTAGAAACATATAGTCTGATTTTACATATGAAGACAGATTAACTAATTATTATATAAATCCCATTTAATCAATAAGTTAATACGTGAGTCAATCTTGAACCTTTATTATAATAACTAATTGTCTCCGGTATATCAGAGCTCATATCTACAAAGAAAAGACTCATATAAGTACAGTTTATTCACAACTTTAACTAGACTTCCCAGAAAGATATTAAGAAGCAATTACTGTAAGAGGGTGACAATCCAATACGGTTTCACATTTATAGGAATATCACAATTGCATATGGCCCTTAATAGCTAATGTAGATAGATTTTTTAAAAGGGAAATAAAATATGAAGCCTATAACAGTTGACATATAGATCACTCAAAATGGACAAGAACTTACATGTAAAAATTACTTACATGGAGTGGGTCACCAGATACAGAACTTCTCCCTTCTTCAAACGAGCAAATGTATAAATTGGCTTTTTTAGACCCTTGTCAGGAACAATAAAGATGACAGAAAAGTACTCCCTAGTTTCATAGCTACTTTAAAGCCATCATATTGAATTTTCTCACATACAACTGCAAGAGAGCATACAAATAACTTAAAAAGTTAACAGACAAAGCTTATAGCTGATAATTTTCTACAACATTGACAAAGCCAATAATGAGACTGAACATTAAAAGTAAACAATTCCTTACAGGCTTATATGCACAACATCTCCTAAACCACCAATAAATAAATCAAAATTAGTTGAAAGAAAATGGCAATTTTCAAAAACAAAGATATGCCTTTTTTACAGAAACGTGAATGCCAGAGGTATACTTAAATTGCATCCTTTAAAATATGCTGTTTAAAGTAGTTAAACATACAAGAATTAGGAAGTCATTACTCAGCCTATTCTCACAATCAATATCCTTATCCATACTATCCCCACGATTTGCACTGCAAAATTATATGTAATTCATAAGTGGTTAAAATTGAATCCTGGGTCCCCCTATCCCCCGAACAAAACCCCAACAAGTTTAAAAGTAAGAATTTAAACCTTCTTCCAATAACAAATCGCACAGTGATGCCTTTTGCATCATCTATTTTCTTCAAAGCTGCACCTATAAAGGCATTGCTTTAAAATTAAAATATCTTTTGAACGATCACATAATTAAACAGTATAGCCACAAAAGAAGTTAAGAAACTTAACAACACCAAAGGACATCATTAATAAAATCACATGGCAATTAAGAACTTCTTGCTGTTTTTTAGAAAAGAAAAAGAAATGGAGTACACATAAGTAAATTTAATTCACCTGCAGGCTATGATTTTCAATGTGTCATCCACTGATATTGCAGATTGTCCCTAGAATGATTAAGTTGCGGTTAACTTAGCTAGAACAAGAAGTAGACGTGTCAAACTATATGTCCCTCACAAAGTGATCTCTATAGGTCACAGTAAACCACTTCCTAGATTCCTCTCTAGACATAAGCTGAAACAAGACATAAAAAGCAAAACCCATGTACCCAAAATGCCTAATTTGAAAAACCCACCTTCAAAATTGAAAATTGAGGTCTTATAAAAGGTCAAGTTACCAGTGTTTCAATTAGTTGTAAATTAATAGCTTTCCAATTGTCTCATTTCAACCCAAATCAGCACCACCACAATAATAACCTCCAAATAAATAAACAAATGCAATTCAACTTTAATACCCTTTCGAAATGAGCCAGGTAGTACCACACGAAATCATTTATTCATCAACATGTTTTGCAGCCACAGCCCCAAGAGCACACAAACCCTGTCGACGGAATTCATTTATTCATTCCAAGTTTAAACCTTTACACCTATCGACCACACAGAAACATAAAACATGGTAAAGGGGTAGTAATTTTAGAGAGAGAGAGAACCTAGAATCAACAGAAGTAGCATCGCAAACCTTCACAATCTGGGAGCAGAGAGTGAGATCGTTGCTGTTGCGGGTCACATGGTAAGACTTGAAGAGAAAAAAAGCAATGCCCCCAATTGAGAGTGAACTCCCGAACGTGTTTCAAAGAAGAGGGATAGTTAAATTTTTTAGGGGAAAGCAACAATAATGATAGTCCAGTCACAATATGGCTGAAAAAGTTTGGGAGGAAAGTGAGAAAATTTCACAAAAATGTATCTTGAAATTTATTTTATTCCAGAACCTTCGACGGAGTACAAATTCCGTTGAAAACCAGATTTATAAAAAAAAAAATATAAAATAAACAAATTTATACTTTTACAACTATATCTTAACACCGTTAATTTCTGCCTACCAAAGGTTATCATTTATTGTGAATTAGTAATTAATTAATGAGTTTAATTTGCGAAAATGATAACCGTTGATTGGCAGAAATCAACGGTGTTAAGATATGATTGTAAGAGGTTGTAAAAAAAAGGTTGTAAGTATAACCTTCCTATATATATATATATATATATATATATATATATATATATATATATATATGACAAAATGATTTGTAATTTGACTGCATATAAACATTGATGTAGTCACCTAAAAACTACGTCATTTTGGGTTGGATAAAGGAAGTTCGCATTTAAAGTTATTTGTAGAAAATGGAAATATTATATTTATTTCTATATGATTATAATTCTTCATAAATATAAAACATTTAATATGAGGAATATAGCGATACAAAAGTGAAAATAAATATAAAACATTAAATATGAGCAATTATAATCATACAAAGACAGAAATAAATATAATATTTCCATTTTCTATAAATAATTTTGAATGCGAACTTCCTTTATCAAACCCAAAATGACGAAGTTTTTATGTGACTGCATCAATGTTTATATGCAGTTATACAAAAGTGAAAATAAATATAAAATATTAAATATGAGAAATCATAACCATACAAAGGTGGAAATAAATTTAATATTTCCATTTTTTTCATTTAATTTTGAACGCGAACTTCCTTTATCCCTCCTAAAAAACACATATTTCCATAACTATTGTGCAAAACAGTTTTAAAGAGAAAAAAAACCAAAATACAATCAAATAAATGTAACAAAAAGGGAAAAATATTTCTGCAGTTACTGCAGATAAGTTATTTGCATTTATTCCCAAAATGATGTCGTTTTGATATTGAAATCTGAAAAAATTATAATATAAAGACAATTATAACCCTGAAATAAAATAAAATTACAAAAACACCATGATTTTCGCCGCAAAACGACGTCGTATTGGGCTTACTGCAAATAACTTATCTTCAGTAACTGCAGAAAAAGCGAACTCATTTATTAAATCGTTCAAAAAAAGTAACAATCACAAACATAAGGGATATTATATTTACAATTTCTTACAACTAAATCTTAACCATCGATTTACGCCAATCTTACAGTTAAAATTTATTGAGTCAAACTTATTAATTAATTATTAATTTTCAATAAATAATAACTTTCAGATCGGCAAAAATCAAGGTTAAACTTTGATTATAAGAGGTTGAGCAAAAAAAATGGTAAATATAATCTCCCTCCATAACCATTATTTAAAAAGGGAAAAATATTTATCATTTTAAATGATATAACTTTGTGTTATTCTTTAATGAAACTACGTTGTTTTAGTGTGAAAATCCTGCCTAGGTTCATATGACAAGTACAATTCTCATGGAGCCAGAGTTGCTCTGTAAGGGTTGTTATGAGAGATAGAATATTGCTATATAATTTCACAAGTTATAAAATAATAGTTGAAATCACATCGATAATTTATCAAAAGTTTATACAGAAATTTTTTGACGGAATCTGATTAGCTTAGAAAATTCCCAAAATATAATTTATTTTTTATTTAAATTTTTAAAATGGTTTTCGACAGAATTCACTTTTCGTTGAAAATCTTTGACGAAAAATGAATTCCGTCGAATATTTCATAAATACAATTTCTATTTTGATTTAATTTTTTATAATTGTTTTCGACGGTATTTATTTTCCGTCGAATTTCGTCGAAAATCTTCACAAAATTAATTTCTTTTACAATTTATTTTATTCATCCGTTTTGGACGGAATTCATTTTCCGTCAAAAATCTTCGACGGAATCCATTTTTCGTCGAAAACCTTCACAAAATTAATTTCTTTTACAATTTATTTTATTCATCTGTTTTCGACGGAATTCATTTTTCGTCGAAAACCTTCACAAAATTAATTTCTTTTACATTTATTTTATTCACCTGTTTTTGATCGAATTCATTTTTCGTCGAATATCTTCGACGGAATCTATTTTCCGTCGAACACCTTCACAAAATTAATTTCTTTTTTAATTTATTTTATTCATCCGTTTTCTACGAAATTCATTTTTCGTCGAAAATCTTCTCAAAATTAATTTCTTTTACATTTATTTTATTCACCTGTTTTTGATGGAATTCATTTTTCGTCAAAAATCTTCGACGGAATCCATTTTTCGTCGAAAACCTTCACAAAATTAATTTCTTTTACAATTTATTTTATTCATCCGTTTTCGACGGAATTCATTTTTCGTCGAAAACCTTCACAAAATTAATTTCTTTTACATTTATTTTATTCACCTGTTTTTGATGGAATTCATTTTTCGTCGAATATCTTCGACGGAATCTATTTTCCGTCAAACACCTTCACAAAATTAATTTCTTTTACAATTTATTTTATTCATCCGTTTTCGACGAAATTCATTTTTCGTCGAAAACCTTCACAAAATTAATTTGTTTTACAATTTATTTTATTCATCCGTTTTCGACGGAAAATGTTTTTCGTCGAAAATCTTCGACAGAAAATGTTTTCCGTCGAAAATCTTTGACGAAATTCATTTTTCGCCGAAAACCTTCACAAAATTAATTTCTTTTACAATTTATTTTATTCATCTATTTTCGAAGGAATTCATTTTCCGTCGAATATCTTCGACGGAATCCATCTTCCGTCGAAAAACTTCACAAAATTTATTTCTTTTACATTTATTTTATTCATCTGTTTTCGACGGAATTCATTTTTCGTCGAATATCTTCGACGAAATCCATTTTCCGTCGAAAACCTTCACAAAATTATTTTTTTTACATTTATTTTATTCATCCGTTTTCGATGAAATTCATTTTTCGTCGAATATCTTCGACGGAATCCATTTTTCGTTGAAAAAGTTTTGACAGAATCAATTTTTTGTCGAAAATGTTTTACGGAAGCTGTTTTTCGTCAAAAAATTCAACGAAAAATAAATTCTGTCGAAATTCCGTTAGTAATTTCAACGGAATTTTTTCTGTCAAAAAATTTCGTCGATAATAATGACTTTTCTAGTAGTGATAGACCCCTTATGGTTATAAAAAAGTTCACTTAGACACCTTATGGTTTAGAAAATAAATATTTAAAATAAATTTTCTCTCTTTTTATTTTATATCCTCATGTAATGCATTTATGGTTTAAAAAATATTACAAGTTATTTATTCTGTAATTAATTTATAAATTATCTTAATTTTTTAAATATATTTGAAATTAAAAAATATTATTTAAGATAAATTAAATATGTATTATCAAAATAAGATATTTACTTTCTTTATAGAATTTTGTAATGATATCAAGTAAAAAATAGATAAAATAAAATAATATTTGATTTGAATTTATTTTCTTGATAAAAATAGCTGAATTTTTTTAAAAAAATGTTTTGTATTTTTTAAACCCTAGATGCATTAAGTGAGGATATAAAATAAAAAAGAGAGAACATTTATTTTTATTTTTTTTATTTTTATAACCGCAAGTAGTCTAAGAGAAAAACTTTTTAACCACAAGGTGTCTAAGTGAAAGTTTGAAATCACAAGAGGTTAAATGATAAATTATTTAAACACAATGGGTCTAATTAAGTGATAAGTTTAAAACTAAAGGGACAAATGATAAATTACAAAATCACAATGGGTGAAAATGAAGTTTTCCCTTCATTTTATGTGACATTTGCTGATTGATTATTATTTAGTTTCTTATAACTATTTTTTTATCTTTTAAAATTATAAAATGGTCTAATTTGTAATTTAATATAGTATATAATATAAAAAAACATACATGATATAACCTGTAGAATTAAGGTTCAACCAGTGAACCATGACGTTTACCACTTCAATGTAGTTGTTACTTTTTTTTTTTTTTTTGTAAATAATGTAGTTGTTACTTAGTTTGTGTGCTGACTCAGCTGGTAAATCAAACTTTTTGTGGGTGGACTTTTCTTGTACTACGTGCAAAGATTTGGAAACTATTTAAAACATTTTAAAAGGTGTGGAAATTGAAAATTAATCAACATAGTAAATTGAAAATTGGAAACTATTTAAAACTTTTTTCGTATTTAACAGAGTTTCTAGTTTCCACCACAATGCTAGAGCATTGGGATTTGTTAAATTAATTAATATGAACCCAAGAAAAAGACACGAATGAGCATTCCAAGAGCTTGTTAGCTTATGAGTTTATACAATGAGATGACAAAGCGGTAGACAGTAGACACGGAACGCACACGAAGCATGCACTTTTATAATATTGGACAGTTCCAACCCAAATTCTCTCTCTTTCCCATATATCATACAAACACATGCATGAAATAAATTATAATAACCAAAAAACCAAATAAAAGGTAGTGTTCAAGTCATGCAGACTCCAGAGGCCAGGAACATCTAGGCCCGTATAATTTCGTGGTTCCAAAATCACTTACACAAAACTTGAGTGCTTAATTTTAGCACAGAACCGGTATAGCCAATAAAAAATTACGAGAAAAGTGTTTCTTTTTTTAAATGACACAATTTATATCTTTTCACTCTCACAAGAAGGTAGGACCCACATCTTTATATTTTTTTGTCCATTCTCTATCTTTCTTTATCTATCTTTTTCTCTAATTTAAAATGACATAATTTACATCCTTTTAAGATGATACATATTTTTCTCAAATTATATGATATATTGTTTGAATAAATATATCATTTTAAGTGGGAACAAAAAGTAGGATATGGATTGCGGCCCTGCTATAAGCTACTTTTACTTTAATAAAGTTCACTTTTCTTGGAAATCTCTTTGGTGAGAGGGAGTGTTTGTGCATGGATCAGGGTGAAAATAATCCTGCAACCAACCAGATGCGCAGAGAGAGAGAGAGTTAGTCACTAATAGTTTTTAATTAATTAGTAGATATTCCTTCCAAGGAGGCACGGGTGCTCCGCTGATTTCTCCTATGCAATTTCAGTTCCCACGTTTACCGGCTTTTTTACCCTTATAACCCTTTATTATTAATTAATTACCGATTTGACCTTGATTATAAACTATTTCAAAAATTTAACCCCCTCAAAAAACATAACACCAATCTGCCCCTGTTTGACCGTTGACCACCAAGCCTACCCGGGTACACCCCTCTGTACCCGGGTATTTTTTGAAAATTTTTGTCTACCCGGGTAGGGAGGCGTGTACCCGGGTATTGTTCTTCGTACCTGAAAAATTGCTTGAATTATTTACCCGGGTAGAGAGGGTGTACCCGGGTAAATCTTCAACCACCCGGTATGATTACTCTTTGGATCTCCCATGCACTCTTCTTCTCCAAGCTTTGAATATAGAGGCACCGACTATCACGTGCTCTGCCTCTGCAACTTTTTTGGGTCTGTAAAGCACACAAATATTTTTCAATGATTATTTCAGAAAGAGAATTCTCAGTTAACAGTATAAATCCACAACCACAAACCTTGTCCCATGCATGTCTTCCCTGAACGTGATAATTCGTCATTTACCAGTAAAATGAAAAGCTGCATGCTCACACTAAATTTCTGTACCATGAACCCTGTCTTTATTTTCTTTCCGTCTCACTCTCCCCAATAGACCCGGTACCACATTTATATATAGGAGCGCGATTTTGACGTACATAAAAGTAGACCCCATCATAATCGATACGAACAGGGACCGCTTTGATGAGCAGTAAAGTGTTGATGTATGGAAATTCCAAATCCATTCTCAAAGCTAAAAGCTCTTCAAATTGGTTAGGCATGCTTAACTTGATAATACTGATCTATCTCATTAGCTGTAAAAAAGAGAGAGAAAATACCAAATGGGTGGTCGAAGATTTACCCGGGTACACCCCTCTCTACCCGGGTAAATAATTCAAGCAATTTTTCAGGTACGAAGAACAATACCCGGGTACACGCCTCCCTACCCGGGTAGACAAAAATTTTCAAAAAATACCCGGGTACAGAGGGGTGTACCCGGGTAGGCTTGGTGGTCAACGGTCAAACAGGGGCAGATTGGTGTTATGTTTTCTGAGGTGGTTAAATTTTTGAAATAGTTTATAATCAAGGTCAAATCGGTAATTAATTAATAATAAAGGGTTATAAGGGTCAAAAAGCCCACGTTTACCCCTTTAAATATCTTATTACTCATCGTTTTTCATGCCATTTGCGTTCTTTGTTTTACGTTATTATCAGCATTAGAACAAGAATAACTATAACCCAAACAAACGGAGAAACAAAAGATGGAACAAAGAAAAGGAGAAAAAAGAGAGGCTACCGCTATTCCTTGTTTTCTCAACCCATTAAAAATACGAAGAAGGTTTTATTTATATTTTTTTTTTATAATCTCTTACAATCATATCTTAATATAGTTGATTTTTGTCAATCAACTGTTATGATTTTCGCAAATTAAATTTATTAATTAATTATTAATTCACAATAAATGATAATCGTTGATTGGCGAAAATCAACGGTATTAAGATATGATTGTAAGATGTTGTCAAAAAAAAAAGTTATAAATATAACCTTCCTCTAAAAATATATATATATTTACGTGGGAAGTTCAAACAACAATGTTATCTTTAAAACTTGTTTTACATTTATCTTTTATGAAAGTTTCTCTCAATTTTTTTTTATCATAAATAGTAAGTATTTAACGGTTCTTTTTAATATACTCCACGAGTATATTAAAATTTTGTGGTCCTTATCCTTTTTTGGTAGTAAAAGCGCTCATATTTAACATGATAATCAACCAAGTGGAGGAATAATATTTTTTAAGTACAAAATATCAATTTCTCTCTTCTTTTTTGATAAATCAAAGTATCTTTCACGGGAGATAATCTTCTTTGGGGCAAGTATAGAATTAAGGCTTTAAATTCTTTTTTTTCAAAAATGATATTGAACAGAATCGAATACATACTTTCAACCCGTCTACTCAACTTTCGTGCGCCACCTGAAGTACCATATGGTAATATGAATTTATCTTTGCACTTGAATGTTTACGTAATGCCAAGCGTACAGCACGAGATCGCTCATTTTTTATTTTGAAGGAAAACAAGCATATAGTATGTATTGTAAAAACTACCAAGCATGCATGAAAAACTACATCATTTGATTCTTCTTATTCCAAAACTAAGTCTGGTGTTAATAAAACTTCCCAAGGATCTGTCCACATTCTCAATTCAATTCCCAAAATTCATAGCAAGTTGTTCTGCTATGACGTCCACACTTGAGGCTAGCTATACCCTCATAAAATATGAATCCATCACGTTGGAGATTAAAAAAAATAAGAATGAAGAGTTACAACTTGGAAAAGTCAATAAATGTATACATTATCTTTCCCTTGAAGACCTTGCCATGACTCTTCCTTCTTTCTACTTTCCGACTATTCATGCAATCAATCATGTGAACGGTGGAGCTCCAGGACAGAGAGCCAAATCGTTAGGCCTTGGTGCAATAGTTGGAATCGCAGTTGGCACCCAGTTATTGAATGCATCGTATGCACTACCCTTAACTGCACCTGCAGATGTTTGCTGCGAAAGATAATACAAGTTCTTTGCATGATAAGGATCACTATAGCTTAATACATTTTCATAACCAAGCGTGTTTACATCACTATCACCAAAACCGTTGCTGATTCTTTGATTTTGGTTACCTTCATCTGCAATGAAAGTATTAGTAGTAGTAGTAGTAGTAGCCATGGGAATCAAGTAGGCCCCACAACCATTAATGACAGAGTTAGATCCAGAGCTATTAACATCAATAGAAGAAGCAGAATCAATGCTCATGACAGGGTACTGCAACCCTGAACTGGACTGAAAGAAATTGTGGGTATTTCCTAAATATTGTAGTTGATGAATATCTTGTAAGGATTGAGAAACATCAGAATCTTGTTCTTGTTTGCACCAAAGCTTCTGAATTCCATAGGTGTAATGAAGCTGGCTATAAGGATGAGGTTGCTGGAATGGAAGAGCTCCATAGCTCATAGTGGAATCCATGTTTGACCTTTGCTCATTCACGTTCATATCAACCTTTTCAACATCCTTTAAACGTTTGGCAGCACCACCAATTGGTAAAGTACTGCTCTCAAGTATACTCCTAACGTCGTATCTGTTCATGTCGAAGTTTGTAACGGCTTTCAGTCCTCGAAATTTGATGGCTGCAACATCATATGCCTCTGCAGCCTCTTCTTGGGTGCCTGGTAAATTAATTGATATAACACAGGCTCATTAATTAACTATTCATGCAACATATGCATCCAGTGGAATTAATATGCAATGTTACGAATACCTATGTTACTTGTGGTAGTGTAAAAATCTGTCTAGTTGATTATGCTAATATCAGTAGAACCACAAAATTGCATACAATCACAGAAAATTAGAATGCAAATATGCAAGGCATACAAAATGCAGAAAGTCAAAACCGAGCCCAGTAAGACAATTTTGCCCCATCAACAGTGTCTAAGGTTCATGTACAAATGGGTTAGCTTTGTCTTGACAGTGGCACAACTAGAAGAAACAACACCGGCGAACTCAACGAACGTTGATCAATCCCAAAGAATAAATGCAAAAGATTTCAAACAATTCTTTTTACAGAATTTCGGTATAGGAGAGAAATCAGAAACGTCACTCTTTGTTATGATTCTCTTCCTTATTTATAAACCATGCTTGGTCGCGATAAATGGGGTCTATTGGCAGTAAAGAGTCATGCTTGTTTCGGAATTGAAAAGCGATATCTATTCATCCGTGAAAAGTCATATCTGTTCGACATTAAAAAAACACATCTCTTCACACCCAACTTCTTATTCATAATATTTGAATTTTATAATAATTCCAACAATCTATCTCCATCAACTGATCATGATAGGAACACTCGTGAACATTCTTAAATTCTTAAATTTAACTTCATTATATATCTTCTGACTATTCATTGCTGAAGTATTAATTATACTAGATATATATATGATCAAATAATAAATGCTGACCGAGTACACTACCACCGCAAATACTAAATGTTAAAGCTAGTTATATAATTTTTGCTGCTTGTTAGCTATAAAGAAATTGCTGTTATATTTCCAGCATTTGATCAAATAAAATGGCAGGGGATGTGTGCTTTGGAGACTAAAGAAAAAGTGAAAATAAAAATATCACAGGCCATAAAGAAATGTATAGTATAATTCATAAGCACATGCATATATGTTAAAAACATTAATATTTCTTACTGAAAGTTCCCAAGTAGAGATCTTTGTTGCCTGCAACTCTTCCAATCCTAGCTTGCCATCTGCCATTTTGGTGATGCCTGCAACAAATCATTAAAATAATATATGAGAAATTAACAATTTGGTATGCACCGATATTTTAACTAGAATTATGTCTTTTCATTCTCTTTCCATAATTTTCGCACCAAAACGACATCGTTTCAATGAACAATAGACAAAATTGTCTAAAGTAACTTTAGAAAAAATGAACTCATTAACAAAAGATCAAATATATATATATCAAAATGGTGGCTTTGTTACGTTAATTAGTAAATTGACCTCCTCTCACAATCATCTTCTTTACGCGTGTCTTTAGGAGGAATAATCTCAATACCTAAATTTCAAAAACAAAAATCTTACTATTTTAACCAGAACATATAGATAAAAGTCATGCAATTTTACCAAATGATATATACATTAACTAGTGACCGACTAATTAATTTGACTTAATTAAAAAAAAAAAACTGAATGGTAAGTCAACGGTACCTCGTTACTCCTCTATAAATGGATGCACCGCGAGAAAAACCACTGCTTTTCCTGCATCATCATAATTTTTATACGTAATGATCAATTACTTATATAGATATCTACCTTTACTTAAGTTTAAGCTTATCATATGCAGATTAGTAGCGGCATTTGCAAATACCTTCTCAATGACGCGACGTACTCTTGCCTTGTCATGTTCTTCATTTCTTCCAATTCTTTTTCATATTGGCTAATCTAAAATTCATTGATTGTTGACGAATATTTAATAAAGCATCCGTTAATATTATAACACCAGAAGAAGTAGTCACGTGCATATATAGTTTGAATTATAAGACAAATAATGTAAATTATAATTTAATGATTTATATTTAAATTTATTTTTTTTATAAACGATTTATATTTAATTTAAGAGTTCGCTTTTTCTGCAGTTACTGCAGATAAATTATCTTCAGTAAGCCCAATACGACGTCGTTTTGGGGCGGAAATCATAGTTTTTTTGTAATTTTAATTTATTTCAGGGTTATAATAGCCTTTATATTTATAATTTTTTAAGATTTCAATACCAAAACGATGTCGTTTTGAAAATAAATGCAGATAACTTATCTGCATTAACTGCAGAAACATTTTTCCCTTAATTTAATGAAACACAACTACACAAGCACATATTAACAAAGGGATTATATTTTCTTATGCAACCATATATATCATATCTCATGTTGCACTAACAATTTTATGGAGGTCCCATTATATAGAAAAAGAAAAAAAAATTGAAATGGAACTCACGTCTTTTTTAGTGAGTAGAAAAGATTTGTTCTCTCCAATTACATGAGATTAATATTTTCCATTAACAAATTATAATTTTTTCCCACAATTTACTTTCTTGTAACTCCCAGTACTGGCACTT
Organism: Gastrolobium bilobum; assembly: GCF_033153095.1. Taxonomy (NCBI): domain Eukaryota; kingdom Viridiplantae; phylum Streptophyta; class Magnoliopsida; order Fabales; family Fabaceae; genus Gastrolobium; species Gastrolobium bilobum. The sequence continues at coordinate 536,923 of NW_026899254.1, forward strand.
TAAGATAGAAATCCTTGTACAATGTGCCGTGTAATAGACTGCCATATGTAAAGCTTCCTTATAATTCATCATTGTTGCATGTTATTGCTAATGGCGACATTAATTGTCTGGAGTTATGAAATGCAACCCTTAATTCACTGATGACAAGCATAAACGAGAGAGAGAGATAGAGTGGAAACTTACCGGAAAATTTGTTGTTGTTGTAGTTCCCCAGTACTTCAGCGCTGCTAAATCGTAAGCTCTGGCTGCCTTTTCTTCTTTGTCATAACCTCCTGCAAATTAATGTATAAAATCTTATATAACTAACATGAACAAATTTTAACATTTTTTTTTTTGATTGGCAAAAGCTGTCAAAGAAAAAGACTAAAAGCCTTTTTTTTAATTAAGTTGGTTGGGACATCAAAAAAGAAAAAGAATTACTAAATAATTCAAAGGACATATATAATATAAGCTTTACTTTATTTAATTCGGGAATGAAAATTAAAAAATGAAACTGCAAAGAAAAGAACTATGGCATCTTTTTGTACTCACCCAAGTAAACTGCAAAAAAATGAATGTTGATGAAGGCGACACGACACCCCATTGAAGTGAGAAGAAATGCAGGGTAAAGAACACAAGTTAATAATCATTATTGCATATAATAATTATTAAAATTAAAAAAAGAAAAGATCTTGGCAATTAAGGAGAAAAATAAAAATAAAAAAATGGTAAACCAAACCTTGTCTTCCTTTGCGAGTTTGTCCCTCTCTTCTACAACTATTGTCCCATAGATGAGCCTCATATCTACCAGTCCACCTATGCCTTTATTAAAATCAATAAAACCCTAAATTCATCATCATCTCACATAGTGCTAACAGAAACTGATAAAAAAAGAAATTTGAGCAACTACAATGAAGAAATCATATTGAATTGAAAACCTGGTTACACCACGGTATATGGAAGTCCTCTGTCCAAATGTATCAATGGACTTTCTAGGCACAGTCTCAACAGTATTAATTCCTGCTTTGCTATCAAGTACTGTCGTCCTAGGTTGTTGCGTGCTCATGGAAAGCGATGTATTTGCAGCTTCTGATTGTGACGGTTGGTTCCTCTGCATTGTCTTTATCATTGACAACCCAATAGAGTTACTGTTTTTTGGACTGCCACCTCCAACACCGGCTGTTGGTGGCTTTTCCGACGGCTGAGTCGGAAGTTTTAATGAACAGTTTTGGAACATAAAATCTCCAAAAGAGTGAGGGCCGAGAAAGTTTTCGAGTTTTGGTTGTTGTTGGTTTTTGTCGAGGTTTTGGTTGCTTTGGCTGCATGATGTTCCCAATAGCATGTTTTGGCTGTTGTAGTTATCCTCTGAGTTGCTTTCCAAACCCTTTGTGTTCCAATCTGTCAAAAAACATGAACCAACAAAGTAAGGGGAAGCACTAGTTCATATACTTTTTTTACACATTAGTATAATTAATCATACACTCTTGATTAGTATATAACCGGTCAGATATAGTAATTTGTAAACAAAAAAATTTATAAATATATTCTTACCCAAAAGTAAAATAAAATAAAAAAATGAAAAAATTTATTAACGATAAGTTATGAACTTTGTGGAGGAAGAAATGAAACCTAGAGGAGTATGAGTACAATGGTTTTGGTTGAGTTCTTCAAATAAGCCAAAAGAAGGAGGGAGGTTGAGTGAGTGATGAGTGGACTCGGAGGTGAGATGATCAAAGCATTCGGTGGAGATTCCTTCAGAGTTGAATCCCACTGTTTGAGATTGGTTTTCAATAGCAGAATGTGATGGAAGTTCTTGAGGGGAGAGAGAGAAACCCAACCAGTTCATTGATGCCATTTATTAATAATGATGCTTAGAAATTGATAAAGGGAACTTATATAAGTAGCAGTTCATGCATGAAGTGGAAGTTCGGCTAGTGTGAGAAGGCCATAGATCCCCATTAGATTTTATGTGAGGAAAGAAAGAAGAAGAAGAAAAGTCAAAATTTGTGAAGGTAACAAAAAATGAAAATCGTTTTGTTGTAGTTTTAGAAAAGCGAGAGCATTTATAATGCACAAACTTTCATAGTTTGTCTTTCTTCTCGCTGAAATGCATCTACACGCACACAATAAATTAAAATCTAAGGTACTTGGGATCTTTACATTGAAAATTGCAACAAGATTAATGAGATGGTCTACGCGTTTAACACCGTATTTTTTTTGGTGGTGGGGGAGGGGTTAATGCGGTTGTCAAAACCCATGTAGCATCGATACCGACACGTGGCACGATACGACACGACACTCCGACACGTTAATTTTAAAAAATGTTAAATTTCGACACGTTAGGACACGTTATGATATTAAATAATATTTTTAATTTATGTAGTGTATATTATATTTAATATTCAATAATTTAACAAAAAAATAATCTAAACTTATAATATTCTTAAATTTTGCAAAGAAACATAAAATATCTCAAATATTTATTTTAAACCCAATAAAATAGTAATCGTAATCCAATGAATCTAATAGTTAGAACTAAAAACTCAACGCAACGCAACCTTTAAATCTTTTTTTGAATTTCTATAACGCGTGTTGGAGTGTCAGGGAGTGTCGGGTGTCCGAGAGTGTCGGGAAGTGTCGGACACGACACGTCAAGGTTTTTGAAGTGTCGGTGCATCATAGGTCAAAACAATATACATTGAAATAATATAAAACTACAAATATAATTTATGTATATAATAATTCTTCTAATATGAGTTATTAAGTAGTGACTTATATTCTTTGTATAGCCACGCTTTATGAAAAATAATTAATGTTAATATTATAAATAAATAATTTCATCACACTTAATAATTAAATTACTGTGGTTGTCTCTTAAGAATACGATAATATATTATCAGACCATTTTTCATAAAACAAAATTAACAATTACTGGTGGGAAAAAGAACGTTGATGCAGTAGTCCCAAGAATTTAAAAATTTTTTTATACATCCCAAGAATATTTTAAATCATATTTTCTTTTCAAAAACAAAAGAAAGTCACAAAGAAATTTTGGTGGGAGATTATAAGAATACTTTTTAATTACATTTTATTTATAGAGTTTTTACTTGAATCAATTTTGATGCACTGGGTTTATAGTTTTTATTTTTTATTTTGAAAATATGAACTTTACCCACTAAAAAACTTTAAAGCAATTGATCTGTTAATATTCAATATTAAAGCTAATAATAAAAAAAAACCATTTGTCATGTCTGAAATGATTCATTTTGCAAAAAAAATGTGTTGGTAGAATAGAATGTCTTTTAAAAAAAAAAAAAAAAAACGTTTTATTATACTGATTAAGACCATAACTTGTAGCGGAGTTGTCACTGTTCATTTTGTCTACTATTATGTATGGAAAGAGTGATTATCTTTTTAAATGACACAACTTATATCATTTCACTCTCACAAAGAAGTGGGACCCATATCTTTATTTTTTTTGTCAACTCTCTCCTCATTTATCTATCTCTTTCTCTCTCTTAAAATGACACAACTTTACCTCCTTTAAAATGACACACACTTTTTCCATTATCTATATAGTAAAGTAACTTTTCCTGATATGTCTTCTATGAATGCTAACCTTAATTTATAACTAACTTCATGAAATTGAAACTAAAAGTATCCATTTATGATGTTTATGAATATTAAAAAAGAGTACAATATTGGACCAAGGAAAGAGAGAGGATTATACATAGTATACGCTGAATGTATATTCTATGATTTTAAAATTGATGCATTAAATTAATCCATTTGAATAAAATTAATATCACATCGAACACTATGATCGAATTAAAAATCAATGTAATTATAATTTACTTTAGAATCATTTATGTCTCTGTAATTTTTTTCATCAGATATGTTTCTGTGGTTTATAAAATGTAAAAAATCACAAGGATATATGTGATAAAAAAATATATCTTTTTACAAATCACGAAAGCATATTTGATAAAAAAAATCACACGACATATATAGGTGATTCTAGAATAAATCAAAGAGACATTGATAAACTTTTTCTAATTAAAAAAATGTGTAATATAATAATATGAGAAATAGTTCATTTATAAATTTTTATAAATTATATTATATACTTCTTAAAATATATAATATAATTTAATATACTTTCAATAATATATAATATAGTTTGTAAAAATTTATAAATAAATTTTTTTAAATATAATTTTCCCTTAATAATATACATGCAGAAATCTTCTCCATCTCTCTGATTTCTGTAAACAAACACCTGTGGGAGTAGATGAAATAATAATATCTGACAAGTTAATGTGACAAAAAAACCCACACGCAGCACCTCTACACGCCCATTTATTTAAGCCCTCTTGGACAATATTAGTCATTTCATGTCAGGTATATTATGAGACTAGGGCCCTATGCTCTTCAATTTCCTTTGCAATCTCTCTGTGTGTGTATAAACACCCATAACTTTCTCACATTCCAATCCATCAATATCACACTATTTAACTATTATCTCATAGTCCTAATCATCAATCTGCTCCCTCGCCACAAACGGGAGTCTCTCTTTCTATCTGAAAGATACTCTGTCTCTATCTCTTTCTTCTATGCACAAATAATAATTCATGCATGACTGACACTTTTTTCTTTTTATTAAAATAAAATGGTATTCATATGAGGAGAATATTAGTGTCATATTATATAAGAGTAGTTCTCTCATGCTACAGAGAGAATTCAAGTGGAGCCCATCATTAAAAAGCAAAAAAGAAAAAAGAAAGAGTACGATTTTCAAAATAAAAAAAAATAAGATAATTATCTCATGTAAAATAAAAATAGTATTTCCCTTCATAAAATCATATTGCACCTTTTCACAACCACCGTGTGGTTATGCTCGTGTTTTTTATTGACTGAAATAGGAACTTGCCTTATACATTAGTTTTTATTTAAAAAAATATTCAGATTTTAAAATGATTATTGTAATGTTACATTTCATACATTTTGAAATATTTTCTTTAAAAAAATTATATCAATACAAGTTACATATTATAATAATTAAAAAATAATAGTATTTTATTATGTTTGTAATATAAAGTTAATTTATCAAAAAATGATATTTTCATATTTAATTGAATATTTTTATTTTTAATTTAATACTATATTAATTTTATAATTTTTAAAATTTTCTATTTTATAGTTTTTAAAATTTTCTATTTTATAACGACAAAATAAAATTTAGTATTTTGTGTATTGAGATCATATCGGATCTGGATTTCTATTTACGAACTTCTTAGATTTTGACTTTTAAAATAACAAACATTTATTTGTAAGAAAAATTCTAAGGAAAAACATGTTGCATATCATGTCTTAAAAAAAAATTCTAATACTATTTGTAGAAGACTAGTAAAAGAAATCACGTGATAGGAAATTAATATACATATGGCACCACTTTTTAGATCATGAACATATTTTCCACCAACTTAATTAGTAAATAAATTGTTGTTTTTCTATTTTATTTACTTAAAATTTAATGTACTTTTTTTTGAGTTGGTACGAACAGTAATGTCTAGATTTTTAAAATTTGTATTAAAACATTCAAATATAATTCTTTATATTCAAATATTATATATGATGGTGTTATCTTGGTACCAGTTAATGATATTAGACTGAAATAGATAGAGAAGTTAAATGATTAGAGAATTAATTTTTTTAAAATTAAGAAAGTTAATTTTTAAAAGACTAAATTTAATGCAAAATTTTTTCAGACATAAAAAGGTTTTATTTATAAGCAGAGGCGAACACAGGTGGTTACACATGTCCGCAAGTGCGGACATAAGATTTTAGGTTTTTTTTCTCTTTTTGTTTTAGGTTGTTATTTGTCTATTAGTTCAATATTTATATTAGGAGTAAATACTTTTTTAAGTTCTCAACAAAAAATATGGTCTTCACTTTAGTCCCTTATAAAAAAATTAGTTTTGAAGTTTCTAAAAAATTTAAAGTGAATCAATTTAGTTAAAATCGTGATCCCTCACAAATTCAAAAAAGACCCACATTAGTTGCTCAAAATAACTAAAATGTGTCCACTTTGAATTTTATAGGGACCGGGTCACTAAATTTTTTCTGTAAAGGACTAAAGTGAAGATCGAATTTTTTTGTTAGGGACCAAAAAAAGTATTTACTCTTATATTAGTTAGTAACGTAGCAACTTACAGAGATGATTAAAATAACGTAGCAATGCAAATTGATTAGAGAGAAAACTTATTCTTCCTCTCCTGTCATATACTCATTCTCATACTCTCTTCATCCTTTGTTTCATTTTTCATTTTTCTAAAAAGAGAGGATTGATTGCAGGTTTGACATTCTCTAATAAGTTAATCTCTAGAGATGAGGCCTTCACTGTGATTTTGCTTACCTTCTGTACAGATAGTGTTGATTTTTTTATTCACCATTATAAAATAGAATATGATGTATGGATGTACTGTAGTATATTCTAATATTTGTTTTGGAAGATTGGTAAAATTTAGGGAAGAATGATTGGTCAAACTATTGCCTGCAGTTTTTTATGGAAGCAACTAGACTATGAGAGATTTCATAACCTTGTATATACAGTGTTAATCTAAATTGTCTTTACAAAAAAAAAATTGGGGGACAAATTTTCACCACTAAATGTGCGGACATAAAAAAAAATTCCTGATCTGCAACTGCTTATAAGTGATTTAAAAAATTACAAATTAACGCAATAGAAATATATGCATGGCGCATGGGGTTGGCAACTTGCGCCCCTATGCGGGGACACTAACCCATGTCTTGCGGGTGGGTTACTATTTCATCCTCAAGTTTGTGAAAAGACAGATCGGACGAAAATTTAACTCCAAAGCTTCTGAATTCTGATATGGAATTTCTCAGATGCGGTATTATTCTACACACACGTACGTGCATCTGTACATATACTTTCATTAATGTTTAATAAAATATCAAGAGTTTACTAAAACAAAATGAAATGAAATATCAAGTAATTTTTGATATAATGATCTTTTACACGCAATTTCATTGAATAGATTCCGTATTGCATAAATTATATGTGCTTGTAAAATTTTATATTAATTTATGTTTTCCGTACTTCATTGCTATATTTTAGCATTTATATAAAATAGTTTTGTTTCGATGAGGAAATATATCTGGACTGAAATAAGGAGTAAATAAATTTCACAGGAAGAAAAATAAGAGGCCGATTTTTTTTATGATTTTTGTAAAATAAATAGTGTAATGGTTTTAACCACTCATTTCAAAGCCTGTATAATTTTGTGTGTGGAAAGACTTTGTGTCGGTGTCATTATCAATTTTGATGTATTATTAGTATAATCTTTTTACATTAACAATCAATTATGTATTATTTTAGGGTTTTGTTAATCTCCTTTTACATAAGATAGGTATCTTATGTTGTAGAGAGAAACTAGGTGGGTCCCACTATTATAAGAAAAAAGAAAAAGAAAAAGAAAAGTGAGGTGCGAAAATCGAAGTGAGAGAAAATGAGACAAGCTACCTCATGTAAAAGGAGACTAATATTTCCCATTATTTTAAGTAACTTTTGATTTTGTTGTTGTGAAGGTCAAAGCTTGGCACTATTAGAAAATTCTTTAATTTTGACGGAATTTTTCGACGAAAAATATATTCCGTCAAAATTTTTCGACGGAAGACGAATTCCGTTGAAAATGTTATTAAAAATAAATTAAAAAAATTATATTTGTGAATTTTCGACGAAAATTCTGTCGAAAACCTTATTAAAAATAAATGAAAAAGAAACTATATTTGTGAAATTTTCGACAGAAAAATAATTCCTTCGAAAATCTTATAAAAATATATATATTTGTGGACTTTTCAATAAAATTTATTTTCTGTCGAAAAATCATTATAAAAAATAAATAAAAAAGAAAATATATTCATGAATTTTTCGACGGAATTTATTTTTCGTCAAAAATCATTATAAAAAAATAAAAAATAAAAAATGTTCATGAATGTTTCGACGGAATTCATTTTTCGTCGAAAACTATTATAAATAATAATTAAAAATATATATATTCAGAAATTTTTCGACAGAATTATTTTTCCGTCAAAAATCATTATAAAAAAGTGTTTAATTTCATGCTGACGACCATATATCAAAACAAAATCCAACCTGATATATAAAAAAGTGTTTAATTTCATATTTGTGTTGTATGATAAATAGTTTGTAATTCCATGTTTTTACGAAGGTTATATTAGATTAATGTATTAAATAATTTAAATATGTTTAACTCTATATGTAAGTTATAATTTCGATTCAACGTTAGAAATTTTCAATTATTATTAATTACTTATTATTATAATTAGACTATAATAATAATTGTTTAAAGGGTTACTTTATAAAAATTATAATGTTATTATAATCTAATATAAAAAAGCTTTATGTTTACTAATAATTGCATACATAATTTGTTTTTTATAGAAGAAAAGTAAATATTAGCGGTTACCACTAATAAATCCTAATATCTTTTTCCTAAATGTAGTGGTTAATCTTTTATTAGAAGTAGGAAAATATAAGATTCATTAAACATAAAGGATGTGTAGAATACATAAAATTACTTTAAAAAATACATAAAATTAGGTGAGTTATTTTATTTATTTATTTTAATTTTAATCAGTACTGCACTGAGTCTTCAGAATTATAAGGAATCCTGGAGATATTTTCACACCCCCGATAAAAAAAAAATCCTCTCCTATTAAACGAAGATAAAAGCTATTTTTTTATTGAGAATAACATCTGTCATTTTAAAGGATATAAGCTTGTATTATTTTATATCTTAACCGTTGATTTCCGTCCATCAACGGTTATAATTTATTGGATCAAAATTATTAGTTAATTAATAATATATTTGGCCCATTAAGTTTGGCCCAATAGACTATAACCGTCGATGGACGGAAATCAACGGTTAGGATCTAAAATGATGTAACCTTATATCTTTTAAAATGATAGATGTTTTTCCCTTTTTTATTAGATGAAAACAAATTGAATTAAGCAAAAGCATCAACATACAATTAATAAAAAAAAAGTGGAGCAGACTGCAACCACGTACAACACTAACTGAGTAGAACGAGCAAAGCACGCAAATAGGAATTAAAGTGAAAAAAAAAAAAAAAAAAAAAAAAACATTCAACTGATTTGCAAATAGACACAATCAGCTGACAGTAAATGATTTGAAGACATTAAAAAACATTCAACTCAGATTACCTGATTGGATAGGAAGGACATAAATTTTCTATCAAATGTCCACCCATTCCATACAAATTCAGCACCTATGTTAGTAGTTTATTTTTCATTAAAAAGCAAATCTCTGAAGAAATGGGAGAAAATAGAAAAGAAATTTAGAATTTTAGATAACCAAGCTCTTAATGCAGATAGAGATGTCAGTGTTACAAATTTAGAATTCAGCACCCATTCCATACAAGTATTCGAATACTTCATGAAAGTATTCAAATACTTTCAAGATGGTAATTCAAATTGAGTTTCTTTCATTGAAGTATTCGATTACCAGCTAAAAGTAATGGAATACTTCCTTGACGACAATAAGAAACACATGTTTTTTTGCATAACGAGTCACTTGGATTCCTCCGAGGCTCATTTTGCCACCTAATTGATATTCCTCATACTATACACATACAACTAACTATCTATTAACATAACATGCAATTTCCATCCGGAGATTCATCAATTTTGGCACCAAGCATAATTGCATAAGTCCTCATACTCCATGTTCTAATGAAATATACAGTATTCAAAACACTTGAATGTTAATACGTATCAAGGATTTAGAAGCCTTTAACAAAATAACAAGTTCTCTCAAAATGGTTTTACAAGGGTGAACATCTCCAAAAGCATCATGCTATGCAAATAACTCCAAGACAGCTATACATGCTCTTTTTCCCTTGAAGTGCTAGCTCCTCCTCCTTGAGGACCGGAAACCACATAGCCCCAAACGGGGTGAGATAAAAAATTTCAGTAAACTAAAAGTCTTTGGAGATTCCTCCACCCTTTAAGTTCACTTTCCAAATATTAAATATTAAATAAAAAAGTATAACAAATAACAATTGTCTAACAAGTTTGTGCGTTAAACTTTACCAGGAGAGAGCCTGGCTTCTTGGTCCTCATCTAGCATTTCATCCATGGATAATTCTATACATAAGCTACCAGGAATTGCTCGCATACTCAAGGATTTCAAGTACATCTGCTCCAGCTTAAGAGTACCACTGAAATTTTGACCCAATTCCTTGCCATGCATCAAATCTAGTATTATCAGGGGCTGATCCTTTTTGAGAGCATGTACTGTCAAATTGTTTAGATTCTTTTGCCGTTGAATTAAATCAGAGAACTCCTCACTCTCTGTGTCATCTTTACAGCTACGTGAGCTCTCAGCCCCCTCAACATCAATAACTTTGTCCACCTGTACACCCTACATGTAAATAAATAATCTTACTAACAATGGTCTGTAGTGACATTCAGATTCACAAACAAGTTCTAGTTGCCAGTACAAGTGCTCAAGTCATGACAAAAGAAAACTGGATTCTGGAACACATCTTAGCAATTGGCATTGGAACTTGGAAGATAAAGTATACATAAATGCAAAAATATTGAAACACCAAAACATCATTCATCTACTTCATATGCGAAACTTCCTAATACAAATGTAACTTCATCACACCAAAACTCTACCTCATCTTCTGATAGATACCCGTCACGTACAAAAAATCCATCGTCATTTTCATCATCAGATTTTGAAAATTCTACTGAAGACTCCTTATCTTCTTCACAATCAGAGAGGATTTCACCAGGTTCCTCCTATAAATGAAGAATGTTGACAGCAAATAGCAATAGCATCCAGTATATATTTATTTAAATTGAATACAGTACCTCAAACCATTCCTCGTCGCTACTTGAAGCATAATCCAAGCTTGGATCCTTCCTAATAGGATGGCGTGGTCCAACAACTTGACTGGAAATGTAACATAAGCAATTTCAAAATCAAGATACAGCAATCAAGGCATCTGGCAGCAATTTTTCTAGACTAGGTATCCATAACTAGTGTCAAATAAAACTTAAGGAATACATATATACAAGCATGTGAGACAGAGAGACAGACCTACAGAGCTAAGCAAACAATCGGGAAATAAAATCCATTGATAGCAGGAATTAGGCTGATGATGCTAATATAAATATGAATAAGCTTTTAAAAACTATGTAGAACTCAATGCACATGATATACCGATGCCAGATATTTAAACCAACCACATTCTCAGTAATTTTTTACCTTGTGCAACTTCACACAGCTCAAACTTTTATTGTTGAGATTTCAAGAGCCAAGAATTACAAAACAACCAACCAAAAAAGTCAACTTTATGCCTATAATACCACTAAATTAGATTAGATAAAAAATCACTCCTCATTAAATCTCAACTAGCAAGAGTGGGGTGAGGACAATCTTTGTCCGCAGCCTTACCCTTGCATAATTGCAAAAAGGTTGTTACCGGATTCGAACTCATGACCTTTCAGTCACAAAGTAACAACTTTACTACTACACCAGTTCACCGTCTTTAAATTAGATTAGATATTAAAACCAAAAAATTACGTGAGCATAAACTTGCGAACATATGATGGCCAACATTAAAAGCATCATTGATATGCCTCCAACATATATATAAATCTAATCCAAAAAGAGAAAGAATATTGATTAATCTTGAATAAAAAGGCAGTATTTACTGTTGATTTGTTAAAATCTCATTCAAAGATTGTGATACTGATTTTCTTTTGATTTCGTAGGAAAAACAGACAAACTGGAGCCAAATTGGAAATTACCAAACTGAAGGCCCACGCTGATAGCGTGGGTGTGACGCTGACAGCGTGAAGGAGCCTTTTCATACAGAGACATCCACGCTACTAGCGTGGAACTCACGCTAGTAGTGCTAGAATTCAAAATCATCCCGAGACATCCACGCTACTAGCGTGGAACTCATGCTAGTAGCGCCATACTTTCCTGCAAGCCACGCTCACAGCGTGGGAACCACGCTAGTTGCGTGAAACTCCAGTATTGTGAACAAAACTCCCACGCTATCAGCGTGGGAACCACGCTAGTAGCGTGGGAGATGCGGATAAATCAGAAATAAATCCTATTTTAAATCAGAGAAAGATTGGAAGGAGATTTACGATGGAGATTTGATCAAGGTTTCTGTGCAAGACACAAGTCTATAAATAGAGGCTTAGACTCTCAGAGAAAAACATCTTTGGCTGGAGCAAATGCGAGGATCAGAGAATTGAGAGAATTCTTGGAGACTCGCGCTGAAGATCAGAATTCCGTGGAAGTTGAAGGCTGAAGACATTGAGTTTTTATTCTTCTTCTTCTTTTCTTCTTTATAGTTTATGAACAATTTTTCTTTTTATTTGTTTAAGTCAGACATGAATATGTCTGGCTAGTTTATTTTTGTAGTTGGGATCACGGACCCGATGTGAATCCTTTTATATTTCCTGTATTGATATTTATAATTTAATTAGTTAGTTTGTTTTATTCTACCTGGTTTAATTTTTCCATATCCTGTTTAGAATAGGCCACTCTAAATTATAGGGCTTTGAAGGTTAGAATTCACAATAAACATATTGGGATTTTAATCTGGACAGGGGTAGAATAACAATTTGTGTATGATCTAGACATAGGCTTACATAAATTGCAGACTCATAATTCATTTGCTTAATGCTTAATTCAAGAAGGATCACTAAGACATTAGGGTTCTAATTGTTAAAGGGTTGAAATCACTAAGATATTAGGGTTCAACTAATTTATAGGGAAATAATGAATCGTCTGAACAAACGAATTAATTATTGTATAAAATACAATATAGGAATATAAGGGAGGATCGGAGGTGAAGTGTATCCTGGCTACAATTTTCTTACGAATTTTTAATCATCTTTTATCGCGTTCTTTATCTTTTCTTGCATGCGTTCAAAGTCCACTGTTATTTGAATTCTGTTTTTAAATTTAATTGTTTTAATTTTTGTTTTGGATTGTCCAAACTCAATTATTTCACAACACAAACAACTTTTTTGTTCCAAATTAAAGGGATTAGTTAGACTAGTACTTGGTGCCTCAATCCTCGTGGGAACGATACTTTTCTTATCACTTTATTACTTGGAACGATCGGTATACTTGCCGAGTTCGCAACAATCATTTGTTGCTAAACAAATTATCTTATAGAAAAAATACTGTTACAGAAAGGAATTAAAAATATAATAGGAAAGGAGGATCAGAGAAGTTGAAAATTATTATTAGGTAACACCAAACCCTTCCTAACATCTGCATCCATCATAAACAACTAAAAGATCCAGGCAAATTACTATAGATATTATGAAGGAGTTTGGAGAGAGCAGAGAAAGTAAAGGGACAGGAGAAGAGATTAACGTGTGAGAAAATGGATCAATTATTCATGATCACTTCTACATGCCACTGGCTTATTTATAGACTTACAAATAATATCTGATCTATGACCTTCATCCTTATCAACAAGTGATAACAGATCTGATGCTCACCATAACCTTAGGAATTTATTCCCTATTAATCATAATCACATGGATTTAAACCTATGCAAATCAATCTAATAACAAGAATTTAGTGCCTGATATTGGTCAATCTGATAGAGACCCAGAGAATTTGAGGGTCTACTATAGGAAGAAACATAGGGGATATTTAGCACTTAAATCGTTGACACCTCAACAGAATGCTGTCGACAGAAAGGCAGCATATCCCTCATAACAGAATGAGGGAAAACGAGGATGAGGTGAGAGACTTGAAGGGAACCCATGGAATCTTAACAACCTGATGCCTGGCATAAATAGAGAGGAGAGTAACAGAAGAATCATCTTTGGGATTTGGAACTTAGACTCTTGGGAGAGATTAGGGCCTCTCCAATTCTCCTGAACCTATCCTTGTTACTTTCCTTTTTTTTCTTTATCTTTTTTTAAATTTTGCGAACATCATGTTTTCTCAATTAATTGTCATTACAGTGTAATTCTTAGTGTGATACAGATTTGGAATATACAAATATCGTTGTTCTGTCCTGTTTTATCTAGTCTCAGTGATTTGTTGAGCTAGGTTGTAACGCAATCTGTTCCAGATTTTGAGAGATTGGGTCCCAAAAAGGCAGAATGAGTCGGAGAGTTGGCCCTTCCACTCTAATAAACCCATTTTTAAGAAAGGGGACTACTGGGTTGTTAAGAAAGCAAGTAAAGCACTATACGACTTCAGAACTTAACCCCCTGAAACTTGAGAAAAGGAATAAAACTTGTTAGGTGGAGCATCACTGATTCAGTTGTTTGGTACACTTAAAAATGGAGATGAGCAACAGCATACGGGAAAATGCTTAATGTTCGCAATTATAAAAGTCTCTGGTCACTGACAACGCAGAAAATTATAACAATTCCCTAGAGGATGACAAGGTTTAGAATTCTGATGAGGAAAAAATAGATGCTGAAGCATTTTCTACAGTTGGGGAGGTGTCTAGAGTTTTCTCTACGCTCAAAGATGGGTTAGGTAGAGTGAAATCAAATAATGATGATAGCAATGCCCATGTAATTCAAGATTTAAACTCTAGTGAAGAGGTTGAAGAAGATTCTTATTTTGAAGCCATTAAAGTGTGCAGGTTATTATGCGATAAAGGTGATCAGATTCCTTTTACGAAGATGATAAAGGTCTGATTCAGGATGACGTTACAGGTTCAATACGGGCAACAAAATGTTCAAGTAGATTGCTTTGACATTGATAGCAACTTACATGGAGAGAAGTTGCTTTTAGAACAACAACGTGATGGAGAAATTTTTAGTTTAGGCTTTCAAGATTCCAGACAGAACAAATCTTCTGTTAATGTTCCATATTGAAGAATATATCCTCCCTTTTCCAGATGTCATTTAGCTGTTATCTTTTGATCAAAATGAGAGGACCACAAAGGAGAAAGTTATATCCATCATGCTGCTATGCAATGCAAGTGAGATACCAGATCCATACAATCACTTCATGTTTCATGGGGTTAAAGTTGGTTAATCCATTAAATAGAGATGTTATCATGTTAAGGTGATCTTTTCTCCCAAAGTTGTATAGTACGAACTTTTGAGGTAGGAAAAAGAGGTTCTAAAATTTGCCACTACAGTATATTATGGAGGGCGTAAAGGAAACCTTAAACATGCTTTTATTGAAATTTTAATGTTGGCTTCTATTTGGAGGTTAAGGGACAGTTATTTTGATTTTTTTTGAGCTTATTTTTGGTTAAGAATCTCCTTTTCAGGCTGAAGTTATTTTTAAGTAAGTTTTCTAGTTATAGTTTGTGGAGCCATCACGGTGGCTCCTTTTTCAGTCTGTTTCATGGGTTGGCACTGTTTTGCGGTTTCTTGACCAGGTTTTTTCTTTTTGTTTTCTCTCAGCTTTGTGGTTTCTTTCATAGGATTTCTTATCTTCTCTTGTACTTTTTCCCTTCCCCTTTAATAATGTACCTCTTCCATAAAAAGAAAAAAAAAATCTACCCTACCTATGAAGCTCGATTTAGTTACTAAAAATGTGCATAATTAGAAAATATGCATCAGTGAAACGGTTGAATTTTGGGGTTCTCCACTCGTAGCTGTAGGTACTAGGTACAAAAATAGCCTAATAAAAACCAAAATGCATTCATTGAGAAGGAACTAACCTTTTCTTGGACCAAATCCCATAAAAGGCAGGCCTATAACTATTGTGAAACTGCAATAACTGTTTTCCCCGACAGCACTTCTTGGCAACAAGATAGGAACTATCTTCATTGGTTGGGTATGATCTGATATCACAATTATGTTCTCCAAATCCATCTACAGGCTTCTCCATGGCCAAGTCATCATAATGAGCTACTCCTGTGGTATCTGCCAGCTTAAGTTCCGTAAAAGGTTCAGACTTAGGTTTCAGACGTATGCCCCATCCCTGTTTTCTCTTTGAACGAAATGATTGACCTAAATGATGCCACAAAGAAACGTGTGACCTGCAAAGTCCGATAAATTTTTCCTGAGATATGAGAACAACAAAGCTTTGGTTAAACAGAATTATAAAAAGAAACTCACTTGCGTATATCCTCAAGAGTAATATCACTACTTGTTGCAAGAGTAGAATCCATTGACAGAGTAGTTAACTTATACACATTTTTACTCTTTGTGATTGATGGATCACATGTAACTGATTTAGTCGAGAATTGGTCATCCTGAAATGAGTGGCTAGTTTTGCTTCTTTTAAGAAAATTCTCCATGAATAAAACTTGCTTTTGTAAACTACGCTTCTCTTTCAATTTAGATGCTTCCTTCTCTCGCTGTCGCTGATCCTTTTCAGGTTGCTCTGGCTGCTTCTTTTTCTCTATCCTCTTTTTACGCATATCCTTTTCATCACATTTCTCATCTTTAATTGCCTCACCTTTCAACAATTTCAAATCCTTTTCCTGAAAAAATTGTGCAGTTGGTAGAGAAGACAGCATTTTCTTTCTTCCTTAAAAGAAGAAATTCATTAAAACATAGAAGATTACAAGGAATCTGAAGGATAAGGGATCATCCATAATGAAACAAGGGAATATAAAACAATAAAGAAAAAAAAATCCAATGGAGCAAAGCTAACCGATCCCTCTGCACATCTAGTGAGTGAACCCCCTTAAAAAGACATGTACTTTACGCCAAACAGAAACCAATCACCTAATGGTATCCCAAATCTGCTGCTGAGCCAAATAAACCCCCTACAAATTCAAGCGTTAGATTCCAATGAAATGCACCAAATAGTAGCATAGATTGCATATTGCCATAATAAGTTTGCCTCGTTATTTCTACCAAAACCTCCTATAAAGCTAGTCATTGGCACTTGGTTCAATGACCTAGGACACACCCAATGTATATTGAGAATGAATATATTTAACTAAACTTTATGACAAATATTGCCTAGTGACGCAAATAATCACAATGCTGTCAGTAAGGTAATCCATCCTAATTAAAACTTCTGCAAACACTTCTTTACTTTTTTGTTTTTCCTTTGTTCTTTTAAATTTTTTTCTTTGGTTATAAAGCAGGTCCAAAACCCCATGTGAGGAGGGAAGGCTGATGTGCAGGCAAAGAGGCCTGGCTAGGATCCAATCTGAGCATAAAGTAGTCTCCAGAGAAACTAGGTACCACTTATTATTTATCCTTAACACCTTACTAACAGGAATCTTCAAACAGAAAATATATGAATTTGACATTGGAAGGCCAACTCAATGAAGAAGGACCTTCATCTATAAATAACACATAACAGGACCAAACAGCACTTACAACAAGCAATGTTTTCCCTTGCAGTTCATTGTCCATGCTTTTGTTCCCTTTCTTCACTTCTCTTTTATGTCTATCCAATTGTTGAAGTATCGATTTCACTTCTTGTTTAGCTTTTGCTTGAGTCCTACACTTACAGAAAAAATTAGAAGAATCAACTAAAGGAAATTTATATATATGAATTAAAAATCAAATGTGTCAGCAACCCGGTGATCATGTACATGTCTACACTGTTTTTCTGCATTAAGGAATCCATTAAAAATCGGATATCTTCCTCGCTATAAGCTTTATCAAGCTCTGCTGATGCCTCTATCAAGCCATCACAGTAATTCTGTTCACTCTCTGGCTTCTTCAGTGACGATATCATTTCTGGAAAGGGACCAAAGTTATATAAAATAATCCACACACAAGTGAAATACCCCTTTCTCTGAAATTTATCAAAATCAAATTTCTGAAGAGTGGCAAAACATAATGATATTATGCAAAAAAAATGCATTATGGCATTTTAGTAAAAATATCAACCATATAGACCTTCTCACTTCTAAAATGAAGGTAAAAGAAATAATTCAACTGAATTTACAGACTATATGGATGAATTATTTTATTAGGAATACAAATTACAGAGAGAAAATATTAGTAATTTTTAATTTACATCTTTCATAAATACAGAAAACTAGTGTGGTGGAGGCTCAGGAATCAGGATTAGTTCCTCATCAGTTCTTATATTGCTATGCTGTTGTTTCTCTTTGAAATTCTTTGTTCATCCTTTCGGTGAACGTTGGGTGTACCCTAGGTCTGGGACCAATCTTTTATGATTATGTTTAATGGTTTTGGTAGAAGTAACGAGGCTAAGTTTTTGTGGCAATGTGCGACTACACTTTGGTGCATTTCATTGGAGCATAACTCTCATATTTTTAAGGAGGTCTCTTTGGTACAACAAGTTAAAATTCTGTGTTTGGCTTCCATT
This sequence comes from Gastrolobium bilobum, assembly GCF_033153095.1. Classification (NCBI taxonomy): domain Eukaryota; kingdom Viridiplantae; phylum Streptophyta; class Magnoliopsida; order Fabales; family Fabaceae; genus Gastrolobium; species Gastrolobium bilobum. The sequence goes on from NW_026899254.1 coordinate 555,243, forward strand.
TGGAGTAAGCAAGCTAATTTTTTAGGCAATTTCCCTAACAGGTGTGATGAGAGATTTTTTCTTTTTCTTTTCCTAACTGATTTTACCGCTTATAGAATGAGGGATAGCCAAAACCAGTTATGTAAGCCAGGACATAAAGGTACCAGAGACGGCCGTTATTCTCTCGTGTATCATACTCCGGCAAGTACGACGAAAAATGAACAGTCCTCTAGCAGATGCTGGGATCAATTTGACATCCCTTGTCTGTGTGGCAATTCAATAAGTTTATCAATAGGCCAGCAAATGTAAACATGCAATAAACAAACATTAATAGTAGACATATCAAGAATTCTGAGTAGACATCATCAAAAGTAATGTGATGTAATAGAGTCTCACAGCATTCTAGCATCCTGGTGCAGAAGCAAAGCATCTATCTGCAATTTATCACAGGAAGCAGAGTATACTGAACAACTACACATGAACGGGAAGGGGTATGGGACTTAAGACGATTGGCAGTTAATTAGTAGCATACCGATTAGGTGGTTAGGGGAATCTCCGACGGAATTTACTGTGTCAGTTAGTTAGCATATCGGTTAGGTGGAAGAGAGGAAAATCAGGTTAGAACTGAGAACAGAGATAAAGACCAAGGGTGGAGTTACGAGAAAATAGGAGAGCAATACCATTGTACTTTCTACCATTCTTATCCGTCAGGATCCTAAACCAAGTTCTGGGAAGGGATTACAGTAATAAAGATTCAATTTCTATCTATTATTTCCAAATAAAGACTCTGTTTATTTCTGTTATTTCCTAATTCTTGAACCATTTTCTATCAGTATACTGAACAACTACACAAGAAGTCACTAATAAACAAAGGCGAGAGAAGAAGCGATTACTTCCCAACACCACAAGCAGGACTCGGAATGGTCCTCCAGTATATCAGCATCGTCATTGGTCACGCCGTACATGAGCCTCTGCCCCACGGAGATCACGCAACTCTTCACTGTGGCGTGTGTCACAGTCACAGGATCAGGATCCACCTTCTTCAACGTATCGTGAATCTCATCTACCAGCCTTGCCAATGGAAACTCGCTTTCCTCCAATAAAACCCCAACCGTCGCATTTCTGGAACCGTAATACCTCACATCCACGCCAACTTTCTGATTCTTCACCTCCTTGTAGTATCCAAACAATGCTTCAAGCTCCTTCTCAAAGGCTTCAATCCGTGTTTCTTTATCACCAGCAAACAGATGTTCCAACTTCCTCTTCCGCTTCCCGGTGGAGCCACCCTGACACTTAGTTTTTCGAGCATCGCCTTCCCCAGCATCCGCCATTTCCACTAAAAGAAGCAGGGAGAAAACCAATGCAAAAAGCGAAAGTGATTGCTATCAGCTTCAAACCCTAATTCCTTTCTCCCTTTCGTTCTGCTTAAGGCCCTGAGGATGAGGGAACTGAAGTGGTATAAGTGTTTCGCGCCATGCGTTCTTGGCTCCAGTTTTAACACCACAAAGCAGTCATGCTGCCACGTGGCACTTTCGTTTCTAATTCTAACTGACTTTTAATTATTGTTACCATAAATTCTTCAAAGATGTTTGATGGTCCATTACTCCATTTCCATAAGGGAGCACGATAAAAAAAATACTATTATGGTTAAGGATTGAGAATTGAAATCTCATATTGTAGAGATAAAAGCATGTGAGACCCATGTGTTAGAAAAAAATTATATGTAGGACCCATGTCAGCACGGAAATCGAAGGGTGTGTAGAAAAATTGTAATTCTAATGTTAAATGAGAATTATAAAACCCTATGTTTAATTCAAAATAGTATCAAGGTGGGGGTATTTTTTAAGGTGTGATTAATGGAGAAGGTTGTGCATTTGATGGTGGAATAAACAAGTTGAATTTAGAATTTGTTGCTGAGAAAATACTCACTAAAACATATTGAGGATAGTTGGATAAGGTAATGACATTGATTCGGTGCAACCTAATTGGATGAGAATTTGCTTGCAAGCTCCTTATTAGCTGGAGTGAGATGAGATGAGCCAACTGTTCAGCATCAGAAAAATATTGGGACACGTTGCCTCCTCTATTGTGCATTGTGCATTTTTGATGAGCGTGTCTTTTCTCAATACCTTTTCAAAGGAGTAGGTGGGGTATTTTTTCAATATGTGATTAAAGGAGAAAGTTGTGCATTTGATGGTGGAATAAGAAAGTTTAATTTAGAATTTGTTGCTGAAAAAACACTCACTAAAATATATTGAGGATAGTTGGATAAGGTAATGACATTGATCCGGTGCAACCTAATTGGATGAGAATTTGCTTGCAAGCTCCTTATTGGCTGGAGCGAGATGAGATGAGCCAACTGTTCAGCATCAGAAAAATATTGGGACATGTTGCCTCCTCTGTTATGCACTGCGCATTTTTTATGAGCGTGTCTTTTCCCAACACCTTTTCATAGGAGTAGGTGGGGTATTGTTCCAATATGTGATTAAAGGAGAAGGTTGTGCATTTGATGGTGGAAGAAAGAAGTTCAATTCAAGATTTATTGTAGAAGAAACACTCACTGAAATATGATGAGGATAGTTTGATAAGGTAATGATGTAGATTTAGTGTAGCTTGATTGGACGAAAATTTATTGGATGAGACGAGATAAGAATGAATCAATTACTCATCATAAGAAAATGTTGTACTGGGATGCGTTGCCTCATCTATTGTGTGCTACACATTCTCGGTGAGCATGTCTTTTCCCAACACCTTTTCATAGGAGTAGGTAAGGTGTTTTTCCAATGTGTAATTAAAGGGATGAGTTAAAGTATGCATAACAATTATTTTCCCCCTTTCCATTTCATTTCCATCCCATTGTGTAACAATGTTAATCTGAGAAAAAAATACGCTTTTATTGTGTTTCTTGGTTAACAATTTTCCCTTGACTTGTGTGATTATCATCGCTACCCGATACTAATTTTTCCTTTTGATCTACTCACATAATTAGTTGCGTACAAAATTGAGCACAACTTATGCAAAACATTGTGCACAACTCATGCGAAGCTACCATAAGACTATTGCGCACAATGTTGAAAAAATTTAATTATGGAAAAACTCTTAGTCTACTCTTAAAAAATTAGACGTATGTGTATTATAATTCCAAATTTTTAAAGAAGTGTAAATTGATCTTTATATTTATAGAAGTGTATATTTCGATCATTAATTGTTACCTTTGCAATTTAAGCATAACTATTGTTATCTCCAGATTATAATATATAATGAGAGATAACCAATACCAGTTATGTAAGCCAGGAAGATGATCAATATTCTCTTGTGTATCCTACTCTGGCAAATACGACAAAAAATGAACTGTCCTTTAACAAATTATGGGACCAATTTGACATCTATTGTCTTCATGCCAATTCAAAAAGTTGATCAATAAGCCAGCAAATGTAAACATGCAATAAACGAATATTAACAGTAGACATATCAAGAATTATGAATAAATATCATCAAAAGTAATGTGATTTAGTAAGGTCTCACAACATTTTGGTGCAGAAGCAAGGCGTCTGTTTGTGGTTTATCACAGCAAACAGAGTACACATGAACAGGAAAGGAAACGGGACTTAAGATTATTGGTAGCTAATTAGTAGCATATCAATTAGGCGATAGGAGTAATCTCCAGCGAAATTTATTGTGGCAATTAGTTAAGATAGGTGGAAAAAAAGAGAAGATAAGATGGGAGTGGAAAAGGGCTAAGTGACTCTTTTGTCCCTGATTAAAATAAATATTGTCACTTTGTTTCTGTTTTTAAATTATTCATAAATATTAATCTTTACTAAGATATAATATCAATATGTCCTTATTTGATTGTTGACTGGTCAAAGTACTCGAGAATATTACTCATGTACTCGAATAAGTTTCGAGGGAACGAGTTACTCGAGTACGAAACTCATGTACTTGAGTAACTCAAGAGTAATTGGCTTAGCTTGCAAAATATTTTTCTCTTCTCCTAATTTCTCTGAGTCTCTCTTCCTGCAACTCCCCCGCCTTAGAACCCCGGTGCCACTAACCCAACCTCATTGTTTTTCGCCATCACACTTGCACACCACTGTGAAACCTTCTTACATCAACTCAAATAATAACATCAATCCACCTTATCCCTCAACGCTATCATCCTCTTGTTTTTTTATTTTCCCATTTCTTTACTTGGGAAGCAACCAACAAAGGTTCTGTCTCTTCAATCTAGTAGCACCAATTTTTTATTTTGTTATCCCTAATAGCACCTATAATTTGCAATTTTAAAATCCCTCAAATAAAATCAATCCAATACAACATTAAAATGAATCAGGGGAAGTTCTAGAAACCCATCTCAATCCACCAAAATCAATTTTTTCAACAAACACATTTGCATTTTGAGGTTAATAAGCAGCACTTAGATGATGATTTTGGTTGGGAATCAGTAGAAGCAGCAGCATACCTTGTTTTCAATAAATAAAAAAGGGTTCTTAACCAAACAATGGATAAAAAGGAAGGGGGTCTAACGAAGTGAATGGTCTAGGCACGAGTAAAAGAGAAGGACAAAGGGTTTGTTGGTGCATTTCTCAGCCTTCTAATATGAGAAAAATAATGTACAACATAAAAAATATTATAATAAACTTTAAGTTATTTTATTTGTAAATGTCACAAAATTTAAATTACTTACATTAACACAAAAAATTAAAAAAATTTGCATTTTTAAAAAATAGGTACTAATGTTGTTTTCAAAATATGTACAGATCTAATGCAACTAGTTGCACATACTGTGCACGATGTTGTGCACAACTAGTTGCATGCCTAAAAAAAGAGGTTTTGAACTTGGGTGGTGGAAGAAGGAAGTTCAATTTAGGATTTGTTGCAGAAACAACATATTGAAACATGCTGAGGATTGTTGGATAAGGTAATGATGTTAATCTAGTGCAGTCTGATTGGAGGAGAATTTGCTTGCAAGCTCCTTATTGGTTGGGGCAAAATAAGGATGAGCCAACTGTTCAACATCAAAAAATGTAATATTGGGACGCGTTGTTTCATTTGTTGTGCGCTGTGCATTCTTGGCGAGCATGTCTTTTCCGAACACCTTTTCAGAAAAGTAGGTGAGGTGTTTTTTCAATGTATGATTAACTGAGAATGTTGTGCATTTGGTGGTGGAAAAAGAAAGTTCAGTTGAGGATTTGTTGTAGAAGAAACACTGATTTGAACATGCTAAGGACAGTTAGATAAGATAATGACGATGATTTGGTGCAACATGATTGGAGGAGAATTTTCTTGCAAGCTCCTTATTAGCTAGGGCAAGATAAGGATAAGCCAATTGTCTAACATCAGAAAATGTGATATTGTGATGCACTCCCTCGTCTTTTGTGCGTTGTGCATACTTGATGCGCATGTATGTTTCCTATATATAAAAAACAAGGGGACAAAATAAAAATACTATTATTTTTTATTCAAAATAGTATCAATGGAGAAAATAGCTACAAGCAATGATAGAAATTTCTAAATTTTTATTACTTTGTAAGTCAAGTTATGCTATTCTGATTATGATATTAGTCAAAAATCAATATGCCTATTGTTCTACTATCTTGATTATCATAAAAAATAAATAATTTCTACCACTTTATTATCCAAATTCTATTAGGTTAAAAAAAATATACAACATAAGAAATATTATAAATACCATAAAATTTTATTCACCTACATAATGCAAAAAAAAGACATTAATGCCATTTTCAAAATATGTACAGATCTAATGCAACTAGTTGCCCACAATATTGTGCGCTACTAGTTGCATGCCTAAAAAATGGAAGGTTGTGCGCTTGGTAGTGTAAGAATGAAGTTCTATTCAGGATTTGTTGTAGAAGCAACGGTCAATGAAACATGTTGAGGATAGTTGGTAATGACGTTGATATGGTGCGATTGATTGGAGGAAAATTTGCTTGCAAGCTTCTTATTAGCTCTGGTGCGAGATTAAGATCAACCAACTGTCCATTATTAGAAAACACAAATATTGGGACACATTGCCTCGTCTGTTGTATGCTGCACATTCTTAGTGAGCATGTTTGTTGCGTGCCTAAAAAAAAGTGAAGGTTGGGCATTTGGAGGTGAAAGAAGGAAGTTCAATTAAGGATTTGTTGCAAAAGCAATAATCACTAAAACATATTGATGTTAGTTGGATAAGGTAACAACGTTGATTTGGTTGCATCCAAATTGGAGGAAAATTTGCTTACAAGCTCCTAATTGGCTGGGGAGAAATAAGGATAAGCCAACTATCCAGCATAAGAAAATGCAACATTGGGACGCGTTTTCTCATGTGTTGTGAGCTGCTCATTCTTGGTTAGCGTGTCTTTTCCCAACACCTTTTCATAGGAATAGATGGGGTGTTTTTCCAATGTGTGATTAAAGGATAAGGTTGTGAATTTAAAGATGGAAGAAGGAAGTTCAATTTAGAATTTATTGTAGAAGGAACACACTGAAACATGCTGAGGACAATTGAATAAGGTAATGACGATGATCTAGTGCAACTTGATTGGAGGAGAGTTTTCTTGCAAACCCTTTATTGACTAGGGTGAGATAAGGATGAGCCAACTGTCCAACATCAGAAAATATAATATTAGGATTTGTTGCCTCGTCGGTTGTGCATTATACATGCTTGATATACGTGTATTATCCCAATACATTTTCAGAGGAGCAAGCTGGGTGTCTTTCCTTAGTGTGATCAAATGAGTGAATAAAAATATGCCTAATAATTGCTTTCCCCCTTTCCATTTCATTTTTTTTATAACATTCCATTTCATTTTCATTCCAATGTGTAATCGTGTTAACCTAGAGAAATAAAATATCCCCTTTTATTATGTCTCTTTATTAACAATTTCCCCTTGACGTGTGTGATTCTCATTACTACCCCAATGACTAACTTTCTCCAACTAGTTGTGCACAAAATTGGGTGTAACTCACACAAAGTTGTCATGTGGCTATTGCACACATTGTTGTGCCTAACTAGTTGAGCCCAATTTTGTGTGCAACTAGTTAGATGACCTCCATGAATATCTTAAAACAACATTAATATTGTATTTTTTAATTGCAATTTTTTTTTAAATACATAATATAACACCTTGTATTTCTAAAACATATATTAATATATTAAATATGGATTAAAGGGAAAGATTAGTGAAAATCTTGAAAATTAGGTCAAAATACAAAGGAAGGGTAAAACGGTAATTAGTCAAACATGTAACCCTAGGAAGGTAAAATTGAGTAGGAGGTCTCAAATGATAAAAATAACCCTGGAAATGGATTAAGAACGAAAAATTGAGTGGTTAGGCAAATTTCTGAAAATTCGGTAAATAGTATTTTTACCGGGTAAAAATATCGCGGTACAGTTGCACCGTAAAGCGTGCCGATTGAATTTTGAGCGCTAGGTTTGGATATGAGTTATAAATGATATAGAGGACTAAGAAATGTGATTTTTGGTGAAAATTGATGGAAATTAGTAAGTTTGGGGAAGCGTGCCCACGACGCGCATAACAGCTTAAAACTGCAATTTCTCCGAACGACCGAAAAACTCCGGACTCATCTGATCAAGGAAAATTAAAGGACAATGGTTAATGTTAAAAATTAGAGTTTTTAAATAGGTTATGAAATTATGGACGTTTAGTGGAATAAGCGAGAGAATTTAAATTAGTTTGAAATCGCGTGAGGGTGGGGCCCACCTCACTTAAGTGACTTGGCCACATGGACCAGCCACTATTCATCATCATCTAAAACTCCCTTCTCTCTCTACAAAACAATGGAAACCACCCCTCCGTTGTCCATTTTTGTTTCAAATATTCTCTTCCTCATAACTCCTTCAATACAACCCTGAATCAAGAAAAGTTTGTGAGCAAAGTTGTTGGAAATCATCATCCGAACACATCCCACCGATTAGTTTTCCTTGAAACCCTTTCATTTGAGAGAAAAAGGCCAAAACCAGCCACGAAATTTGGAGGAGTTTTTGTGATTTTGGAGTTGTGTGTTCAAGTCATTGCTTGGGGATCACTTGGAGGGGTCTTAGGCCAAGCTTGTGAGTATATTTCAACCCCTTTTATGGCTTGATTCATGAATCTAAATTTTGAAAACCTAGAGCATGATTTGTGTAATTGATGTAGTTAGAGAGCTCAAATGAAAATTGTGTATTAGATGAAAGTGACTTAGAATGATGTTTTAGAGTGATATTTGTCATAAAAATTAGATGATAACTTAGTGGATTTTTGAGTGTGATGCCATGACTTTGTGAATTTGATTGGTTATGTGATTGTGTAATTGAGTTGTTGGATGTGCATATGAGTTAATAGTAGGATTGTATAATGTATTGAATTGCTAAATTGGATTGGATATCCCTTGGTGTGAGGCTATGGACAATTTGGCCAAGAGAGGGTAATTGAGGTTGGATGTTGTAAAATTATTCAATTGATGTGTTGTATTGTTATATGGTGTTTAGAGGTGTGGTTTGATGAGTGGATGCATGGAAAATCAAAGGAAAAATACTTGGAGTGTGTGAGAATGTCCATTGGACCTAGAAGGAAACAAATGGGAAAAATGTTGTTGTGATGGTGTAGAATGGAAAATAGGACCTAAAATGGTGTTGTGGTAGCATTATGATGCTAGAGAAAAATAAAAAGAAAATTTAAGAAAATATTTTGAAAATTAACACCTATATGGCCGAACCTACCATTGTGTAGGGGAGGATTTTGACGTTTTGTAATTTTGGTGGATTCACCGTGTAATGATGATCCGTGTATGATCATTGTAGGTTGCCTCCCGGGAATTTGAACACTGAACCGTGAGCTCGATGGGTTGCCTTTGGTTTCGGACCAAAGGGATTGTGGTAAGTACTCTTGAACCGTGCTTGTAGGTTTGATAACTTGCATGTGTTTGGTGAATGAAAATTGAATTGGGAATGTTCTATGTGTAGGCATTTCTGTTGGTACCTAGCTCGGGATGTATTGCATTGGAGCTATGAGAAGGAGATTATTTAGGTAATCCCTTGGTACTGGGGTTTGATCCTCATGTGTGCTCCACCATGCCCGTTGAGGGTAATTGTAGGAAATGTATGTGAATAATATAGGATAACATGTTCATGCATACTATATGTGTTGTGGTACATAGGATGTACTGTGTCTCTGGCCAGTAGACTGTTGCCTTCGGGCTTTACGGACTTTCACTGGATAGATCTCCGTGAGGGAGTTCCAGTTGACTTGGGGTCGTGGTGTGTGCTCCGTAGAGGAGCACACTAGGAAGTCTTGAGTGGTTATGGATGGAGGGTGCCTTGGTTGATGTTTTGGGAACACTACTTGGTTTGGAACCCATAGGTTATATGCCGAGGCCAATAGGCTGGACGTTGCGTGGTTTTGGCATTGTCCATTCCAGCTTCGTCATATTTTGTTTTCTTATGCTTCCCTACTTCACTAAATCCCTTGCTTTATCCCGTTTTAAATGTTATGTTATATTGTTTATATGCATCGAAGTGAGCCATGGGGCAGAGTATTCTCTAGAACCTCTGAGTTACTGATATATATTCGTATATCTCACCCCGCTTTGGGGACTTTATTTCAGGTGGTAACAGTGGTGTTGTGGCGGCGGGCAAGAAGCCTGTAGGATGAGCATGTGGACGTAACCATTGTTTTGCATTTTGTGGCCACTTGGCCTAGGCTAGACTTAGGGCATTAACATTGCATATGGGCTTACGTTTATGTATATTGTCATATTTGTTCATGCCATCTTTTTGCCTAAGTCTAGTTGTACATTCTTTATGCTTTATGTTGAGGTTTAAATTCATTATGTTGTATTTGGAGAATTTATTACATTATGATTTACATTGGAGAATTGTAATGGTAATATTGGACCTTGTGTAATTATTGAAGGATGATGTATGATGAAAGGAAAATATGCCTATTTTAGTTGATAATTATGCGTATGTAGAAAGAATGCATGTAAATGGGCTAAGGTGATTGAAATATGTTAAGTTTTGAAAATGTAAGTAATGAGATGTAAATTGAGTAATTGGATATAAATTGTGAAGGGTTGTAAGAGCACCAAGGCATTGCTGGTTCTTGTGTGCTACCCATGATTATTAGGTACAAAAATTTGAGAGAAATTGGTTGAGTGGATTTTCCAGAATCAATGATATAGTGAAGGTTGTTTGGAGCCTATCTGAGGTTGACTGGCAGATTTGCTTGTCCAACTTCAAACAGTGATATCCGGAGCAAACGAGAACTTCATGACTCGTCTGATAGCTCGTTGGAAAGATAATTGAGTGTACAATAACATACTAAAAGATGAGGAGCGCGCTTCATGCGGTTTATCCGCAGTAATTTAATTACCGAACCATGTTCGGGTAGGTAGAAAATATAAAAGTGATATTTTAGCTAAGTGGGTTTATGGGAACCCCTTAGGGGGCGTTTGGTTGAGGGGAAAATTTTATGAATAGTAGGAAAATGTGATTACTAGGGAAATAGTTGGAATGTGAGTTTGATAGGAAAATGTAAAAAAAGTTGTTTGGTTGGATAAAATTTTGATGGGAAAATTAGGTAACTTTTATAAAGTCTATGTTTGGGTGTAGGTAAAATATAGATGGGAAAAAAAGTTGTTTTTACGAAAATAACCCCGTTTTATTTTTATTTTTTTAATCTATGTGTTTTTTACATTCAAATCAACTCCATTATTTAAGGTCCCAACTGAATTCTGCCACACTAGCACTTATGACATCTTCTTGTATGTACTTCATATACATAGATTGTCTCGTAGCAAAGTATAGCCACGTTGCATCCCACATCAGTTCATCCTGCAGTTGAAAGAAAGCATAGTTAATTATCAGAAGGATACATCGGTCTGCAAAAAAATTTATGCACAGTGATTTAGCCTGCTTTCCAAATAAAACCACCTACCTTTTGTCTTTCTAAACAGTGCCAATTCCTGTGCAAATTGAAAAAATTGAAAAAGCAATGCAAATTGGATGGATGAGAATTTTGAGTAAATATGTTGAACCAAACAAGTGCAAACTGAAATGCTTGCTTCATTTGCATAGGAAAGTTTCCAAAAACCATAAACCAAACACCACCTTAGTGACTTGAGAGAAGTGTTTTATGATATCTAAGTAGTTTATAATATTATTCCACGAAGAGTTTACAGTTACGGTCACAGCTTTTAATTATTACGCTTAAAATTTACTCGTATTTTTTATAAATAAATTGCTGTGATTGTAACTGCGCTTAATATCATAATTAATGTTAACAATACTAGTGTACAACGGGCTGTTACACATAATAATATAAAAATTATCTCATCACTTAAATTTTATATTTTTCTTAATATATATCAAACACAAAGAGCCATGGATGAAGTATTTTTCATCGGGTTTATCAACAATCCCTCAACATCTATCTTTTGCAAAGTGTCATCGTGGAGAATCAAATTCATGATCTCAGCTTTAATATTATGTGTTGGATCAAGTATTTACAATTAGGCCAATAGTTATAATGCAACTCTTTCTATTTAGTCTTATAAACCGAAACAACATGGCTCGAATGGAATCTGATCTACATCATATCTTACCAAGATAGATTGTTAACCTCACCAAGGAGAATTTAACACAGTAACTAGAATAAAATGTTAATGAACTAACTAGAATAAAAAATTTAAAGTTTGAGCGATTGATTTAAGATCTTTTTAAGTTTATAGATTCGAAAAGTTTTAAGAAAAGAGTTTAAAAACCCCACTATGAATTTTCTTTGAATCACTTAATCCCCTATTTTTTTTTTTAAGTACTTACCTACTTATGGTTTTCTTCCATCCAAATTCATCTCAAGCACCGTTAGACACTTAATTAATTTGTCTATTTTATTCTTCTTAGAAAATAAAATAAAGTGAGCATAAAATTAAAAAAAAGATGGAATATGCTAGAAATTCATGACACTTACATAAAGACTAAAAAAATGAAAAAAGAAAAAATAAAAAAAAGTCCAAATCAAAAAGAAGGTAATAGACGGAAGACAAAAAAAAAAATTAAAAGAAAAATTAGATCAAATATTTTGGAAACTTACAAAACTAATTTCTTTTTCTTCTATTTCTTATTTGTCTTATTTTTTTCTATTTTTTTTATGAGTAAAAGATTTCTCCGGTCAATGGAGATAAGTTATCTTCAGTGAGCTCAAAATGACGTTATTTTGGGGCAAAAATTAAGATATTTTTGTAATTCTAATATATTACAGGGTTATATTAGTTTTTATCATTATAATTTTTTAATTTTATAACTCAAAACAACGTCATTTTGAGCTCATTGGAGATATCTTTATCTCCGGTGAGTGGAGAATGCATGATCAGACCATATATCTAAATCAAAAAGAAAAAAATAATTTGAGAAAAAAAATAGAAAAAAATAAGAGCAATTATGTTGAAAACTTACTATGCTATTTCTTTTTCTTATATATATATTTTTTGTCTTCAGACTATTTTCATCTTTTTAATTAAGATTATTTTATTTTATTTTTGTCTTTTTTCAGTTTTTGTAATTGTTATAGGTTTTCAATATATTTGTTTTAATTTTTTTTCTCAATTTATTTTCATCTTATTTATTTATTGATTTTTTTTTCTCTTTTTTTTTTGTACTTTTAGCTTTTTCTGAAAGTGTTGTAATTTGTAAGCTTGCAACATATTTTTTCTTATTTCTTTTTTATATTTTTGTCATCAATCTATTTTCTTATTTTAAGAAAGATAAAATAAATAAATTAGTTAAGTTTATAACAATGTTAATGATATGTTTCGATGGAACAAAAACTATAGGGAGTAAGTGATTAAAAAATATATATAAATTAAAAAAATACTCTCTTATCAAGATTTTATTGATAAATTATTTTGAATGCAAAATAAACTAATATTTGTTGAAAATATAAATTTTAATTTACTGATGAATTATATATTTCACCATGTTATTTTTATTATTATTATCATCACTTTGAATTGATTTACCTAATGTTTTCTGACCCCAGTACTGTGTTCTCTCTAGAAAGTGCCTTTGTATTGTAATATTGGCATTGTAGACAGCAGAAACCCAGAAATTGAGCCGAAAACGATGAGTTCCCAAAATGGTTATGAGAGCCAACAAAAGCAACCGCAAGGTACTACTGATGAATGCTAAATTTTTTTCGTTTTATCTTTTTTAAATTCTCAACTTTTGTTGGCAGAATAGGATCATCCTTATTTGAATTTGTTATGGATTATAATCTGGCGAGCTTGGTGATGATGATTCAGGTGAAAAGGTTACTCAAGTGGGATGGTATGTTCTCGGAGAGAATCAACAACAGGTCGGTCCTTATGCCTTCTCAGAGTTGCGCGGTGAGTTATTGCATTACTCTTCGAGATTAATAGCCCTTATTTTTCATTTTTTTTTGAATATTTTTCTGTTTCAAATGAGTAAAGCGGAGCTAGGGTTAGGTCTTGTGTGTTTTTGATTTTGTTGTTTGTTCCTCAAATTTATAATAAGTGGAATACTAAATAGCACAATTTGTTCCATGCTGAAACCTCAATTTAGGATATTTACTTGTTATGGACAGAGCATTTCTTAAATGGATATCTTTCGGAAAATACACATGTGTGGTCTGAAGGAAGAAGTGAGTGGGAGCCCTTGTCCTCAATTTCTGAATTGTGGGCTGAAATTAATCAACAGGGAACTGATTCTTCAACTGCAGGTATAGCTTTTCTTCTTTTTCTCTTACTGCTTTCCTTTCTTTTATTTCATTGTTATTATTATTGTTTGCGGATCTTAGAGAGTGACCTGTTTTGTAGTTTCTGCACATGATGTTGATGAGTTTGAAAGATGGCAAAATGAGATTAAGGAGGCAGAGGCACAAGCGGAAGGTTCAGAATTCGGATCCTTTTCCGGCAACGTTGTCAGTGGTGTAGCAGGAGAAGATTCTGACAGACCTTCAACACCACCTGAGGGTGAAGAAGAATTTACCGATGATGATGGGACTAAATATAAGTGGGACAGGAATCTTAGGGCTTGGGTTCCCCAGGTTGGTGCATGACATTTACATCATTATTATTATCATCTAATTTTAATATCTCACTGCCTGTGATCAGCGATGTTCTTTGTTATATTATGATTAAATGAAGATAGGCTAATGGCTTAACTAAATTTTGATGCATAGGAATTTGGGTTGGTTTAATCAAATTGTTACTCCTTAATGAGCTTATGTGGTTCATAGGGCTGGCTCTAAATTTGTCAAACTGTTTATCTATATTTGTTTCCATTTTTGGGCATATTATTATGGCATATGAACAACATTGACATCTGAAAGAGATGTCTCAATAACACTGACATTGCTTTGTAAACAATAGGGTCTTTTTTTTTTTTTTTAGATTTTGCACCGGCGAATGGGCATTTGAGTCCCAAGAATCAAATATCGCTGTAATAGGTCATGTTTGGCATCCAGCAGAATTGATTCTACACACTCTATGAAGCACACACAATCCCTGTTGGCAGAAGCAAAAGAAAACAAAAAAATTGAAGCTTCTGCCATGCTGATGGGATTCTATGTTATCCCATATTATTTATTTTATTTACTCAATTTTTGGTAATTTGACACTTCAACAAGTGATTTTGCTTGAGAATATTAAAACAAATGTAACTTCCAAAATCAATTCTCAAAAATCTAAAACAAAGATGTAAAGAACCATTTCAACCTAAAAGCTTAAGATGGTGGGTGAGGCTACATTAATGGTTTTATATATCTCTAACACGCCTCCTCACACGAGAGCCCATTGGGACATGAAGGGTGGATAATTCACATGCCCACCTACCTGTGCTAAGAAATTTCGCAAAAGAAAGTAGGGGGCGGTGAAGATCAAACCCGAAACATGAGGCTCTGATACCATGTAAAGAACCAATTCAACCCAAAAGCTTAAGCTATGGGGTTAGGCTACATTAATGGTTTTATATATCTCTAACAAAATGAACACTAACTATAAAGTTTTAATGGAAGTCTGAACAGTCTGCAAGGCAATGCATGATCAGACCATATGAATGAATTTATTTTGGATTAAATAAAAATTACTTTATTCAGAGAAGCTGCTATTACTTCTTGTGAAATATACAGTGTATTTGTTTTTACATCGAAAATAATCATGGGTGCACCTGTCATCCTTTCTTTGAATCGATTGAATACTTCATTGCTGTAAATTGTGGCTGCTGTTCATTATCCAAGAGGCTGTTAGGTATGAAATTTTCATGGCTTCTCTTGGGTACTAGATCCAAAAGGCAAGTTCTGGGAATTCTTTAGGTCATAAGAAATTAATACTTCTCTCTCTGAATTTCTCGAGAACAACCTCCCTATACAAGCACGAATAAAATTTTCTCAAGTTTCAATTTTTTTTTCTTCATATGTGAACATGTTTTAAGTTTTATGCCGTGTAAAATCTAAAAACATTCTAAAAATTGAATTAAGATGAAACACTTCTGTTCTGGATACTCTCTAGTAGTTGATTTATTTTTTAACTTGGATTTCATTATTTCTCTTTTTTGTTTGGTTTCTGCTAGATGTATTTATTTTTATGTGAATTATGTGTTTTCATTTTCCTTTTAATTATAGTACTCCCTAATCAGAATGTTGTTTTTTCCACCTTGAGGCCTGTTCTGTTATACCTATTTTCTCTTTGCATGTGTATCCTTGAGGTGATGATCTCTATTCATCTAAATAATTCCCTTGTTAGTTGTATTTATTCTTCGGGCCATTCAAGCCAAGGTTGTTGATTCTTCAATGTATTTTTAATTAGGTTATTTTTCTTTTTTTGGGTGGGATTAATGAAGTTTTTATTTGATAGGAGTATGGATCTGGCAGCAGTGAGCCTTATGGGGTTGAAGAGATGACCTTCTTGCAAGAAGAGGAAGTTTTTCCAAAGGTACCTGATTCTGAAGCCTCTGAAAAGTTTGAAGATAGTTCAAAATTGAGTGTTTCTACGGCTTCCTCAAAGGAAGAAGAAAATAAAGAAAGTAAAGAAAATAAAGAAAATAATACCAATGCCATAGCAGATGGAAAGAGGAAGCTTTCAGATACAGAAGCTGACAAGAAGGTGCCCTCTCTCTTTTCATTTTGTTAATATCAATGGTTTCAGCCAGCTCCATTTTTCTTATCTTTGTTGCTTTGACTTAGAAATGAGCACCTCTTTTGGGAGAAAATGACACCCCCATTGACTTTGTTCTGTTTCAGGAAGCTAATAAACCTCCTGATAGTTGGTTCGAATTAAAGATCAATACTCATGTTTATGTCACCGGCTTGCCTGAGGATGTTACCACTGATGAAGTAAGCATTAACTTTTGTATCAATTTGCCTGAAAGTAGTTCTTGTTGCTAGAATTAATATGGGTAGTATTTTGTAGGTTGTGGAGGTATTTTCCAAGTGCGGAATTATAAAGGAGGTATCTTTTTATTCCTTCATTGTCTATTATCTATTTAATTGTAAAATAATATATAATTCAACTGTAATTCATAAGTATATATTAGTTTTTCGTGTTTAGAAGTATCTTAAAAATACAAGTTGTATTTATGTCAGGAAGAACACTGTTGATGCTGTATAAATTATTGGTAAAATGGTTCTGTAATACATCCAAAAGTATGGATCAACATTTCTACAAGAGAAAAATATTTTGCATCTCATGCCTTGTATTTTTTATGAGAATTTGGAGGGCCTCATCTTCCCTTTTTTGGACACACATGCTCGTCAATAGCCTAACCAAAAGTGAACTACACAAGGCCAAGCAACTCTTATAAATTAGTTCTCGCTAACAGTGCCTTACGAGAGGCAATTCTTTCAAAAAAAATCATTATGGGGTGGCAATCTGTGACCACTCATAAAAATGGCAGACTAGCTTTTTGAGGGTTTGGTGGCTCATACTAGCTTCATATGCATGATGATTGATTATGTTTATAATAGGACCCAGAAACCAAAAAGCCTCGTGTGAAGATCTATGTTGATAAAGAGACAGGAAGGAAAAAGGGAGATGCTTTGGTTACGTATCTTAAGGTAACTCTTTCGCTTATTATTCTGTCTGCCTGTGACCTATATTTGTGAATGTAATAGGGTTTCCATTATGTTTGTGTACACTAGGAACCATCAGTGGCTCTGGCAACCCAAATTTTGGACGGAACACCTCTTCGCCCTGGTGGCAAGCTTCCTATGTCTGTCAGCCAGGCTAAATTTGAGCAGAAAGGTGGCGTTATTTAATTTTTATTGCATCATGTAGCAGTTTCTGATAATTGTTCTTAGCTATGGTAAACCCGTGTGTTAAATTAATTATCATGCCTGCTGTTGTTTGATGGAGCTTTCTGCACAAATGCAGGAGACAAGTTTGTATCCAAACAAGTAGACAATAAAAGGAAAAAGAAATTGAAAAAGGTGGAAGAAAAAATGCTTGGATGGGGTATGTTTGTTCTCCGGATCTTTTCAAGTTGATGTTTCAGAAATTTGACTAATTCCCAGTTCTATCTCCATTTTAGCCTAATTTTCCTTTGTCATTAAATATTTTTAAATTGAAGTGCAGTATTGATTTACCTTCTAGTAAATATTTTTATAAGAAGTTACTAGATGGTGTAATTGGATCAATTCTTTCCCCTATGTCAATAGATCCTTGAGTTTGCTGAGTGCATTTTGGAGCTACGTGATTAATTTCTCATTGAAGTCTGTATATCTTAGTGTTTGAATGGTGGAGGCATTGCAAATCTTGAGAGCCATTTAAAAAGATTTGTTCTAGAATGTATTTCTGTTGTTTGGTTTGCTTCTGATGATGGTGAAGCTAGAAAGCATGCTGTGCTAAATTCAATTGTCATATTCAAAACTTTTTCAATCTCAGTTGTATGAAGTTTAGATTTTTTGGCTGTTTTGAGGTTTTTAGATTCATTTTCAGAGTTGTTTTTATAATGTAACATACATCCCTTGTAGTAATGCTATTCTCATTGTATGGCTCAGGTGGTCGTGATGATGCAAAAGTTTCAATTCCAGCAACTGTTATCCTTCGTTATATGTTCACTCCAGCTGAAATGAGGGTTGATATTACTTAATTTTGCTTGTATTCTAGATACAATAACTACTCCAGAACATTGCTATTCAAGTGACCATACCTGCCCATCATTTTGGACATGGTTATATAGATTATAGAAACGAACTGCACTTGGAAGTTGTTTTTGTTTTAAAGTTCTGGTTCATATATTTAGGTTTTGTACTTTATTTGATGCGTCCATTAATTTGTGTTTACTATTGTAATGATAATGATTATAATAGGATTTCCTGCTTCTCTCACAAATCAGTCAAATTTTAATTTGCTCTCTCAGGATTACAATTTGGTGCTGCTATTTCTCATATTGAACGTTTGATGATATTACCCAATTGATGCAGGCTGATGAAAATTTGCGTTTAGAACTAGAAAAAGATGTTAAAGAGGAATGTGTCAAGCTTGGTCCTGTAGATGCAGTCAAGGTAATTCATCTGTATGCCTGAAAATATTAATAGAATTGATTCTCTTTGTTTTTAATCTTTTCTCTCTCATTTCTAATAAATACTTTGTTACCAGTTAAATAAACTGATTGAAAAATGCATGGATATAATTTAATTCTTATTGTTGTTCTTATTATTATTGAGTCAGGCACTCAAATTTGCCACTGGCACACTTCCAGTGTTTTTTGTGTTTCCGGTGATTCAAATTGCATATTGATACGGAAAACAAGAAGAATAACTTGAAATTGATGCGGAAAATGCTGAAACTTAAATTAATTTCACTGGTACCGAACAATGTCAGAACTATATAGATCTGTACACCGTATGGAAAATTGTGGAAAATGACAAAACAGCGAAATGATAGCAGCTGGCTGTCAAGAGGCTTGGGCTCTTCTCTTCTTACTATCCTCTCAATTTTTTCTTACTTCTAATTCTCACCCTATCCTCTATTTATTCCCCCCTCTATTTCCAGCAGTCATAATCTCTTTTTCCTCTAAAGGAGGAGTCAGATACCTCATGCTCTAAGTGGGTCTTAATCCCCTATGCCCCTTCCTAAACTACACTCTAGTGATAGGAGGTAAGCTTTCGGGTTCCTAACATACTCCTAAATAATTTCAATACCCTTATTGGGTACATAACTCGGTATATGCATTGGGCACACAAGTATTGGATACACCTGGCATTCCCCCCCCCCCCCCCCCCCCAAAATTCTACTATTGAGTGTGCTTATATGCATGTTGGTTAAGCATTATAATGAGCTGTTATGACAAGCCAGTTCCATGCAAAATGCAAAGTTTTTCTACTAAATGAAACTAATTGCTACTTCACCCCTTCAAATTGTGTCCTCTTTCAGCATATTTTACTTGCTGGATGCTCTTTATGCATTTATGTTGATAACTAGCTGTTAAAATGTTAAGGAAATTGTATTTATCTTCTGAATCAGTTACTTGATGATGTATATTTTAATATTTTTAGATAATATCCTCCTGTAACCATACCTAGATTTTAGAAATTTTGTCGTACCCCACACTTATACTGGTAGCGGTGCAACTACTTGTACCCGTAATCATGCAACCTATTGTATTTGAGTGTTCTTTAATTTTACCTCTGCTTTAGGTTTCCTGCTGATTTTTCCTGCAGGTATATGAGAATCATCCTCAGGGGGTTGTTTTGGTAAAGTTCAAGGATAGGAAGGATGCTCAGACGTGCATAAATTTGATGAATGGAAGATGGTAATTAAATCCTTCACATTTTATCCGATCTCTTCCTTTGCAATTTTTGTGTGATCTTCATGTTGTAACAACTTATCGTGTCATATAAGCTATGTTGCACCGACACCGACACCGACACGGGATACGACACGACACTCTGACACGTTAATTCTAAAAATATTAAATTTCGACACGTTTTGATATTATATAATATTTTTAATTTATGTAGTGTATATTGTATTTAATATTCAATAATTTAACCAAAAAAAATGCTAAACTTCTAATACCTATCAATTTTGCGAAGAAACATAAGATATCCCAAATATTTATATTAAACTTAATAAAATAGTAATCGAAATCCAACGAATCTAATAGTTGAAACTCAAAATGCAACGCAACGTAACCTTTGAACCTTTTTTGAGTCTTTGCAACGAGCATTGGAGTGTCGGGAAGTGTCGGACACGACACGTCAGGAATTTTATTTTGAAGTGTCGGTGCTTCATAGCATATAAGCATAGTTTACCTAGGCATGGTGACGTTCTTTAGTTGACCATTTCCACATCTGTTTTTTGACATTCTCCAACTAGGTAAGGTACTATTAATTGTTAAAATGGCTGACACATCCAGTACTGTTCCAAGTCGATGCCTATTGAAGTCTTTTTCTCTTTTATTTTTCAAATTTTCCTGTGTTTTATACCTTTATCTTCTGAGACATGGTGTAGGGTCAGGCATTAATCACTGATGGTAAGGTAACATTTGCATCGTGGGTAAGCATAGGGATAGAGCTGTCTGAAATCTTTTTCTTTTGGTACCTTGTCTGACCTTGAACTCTTCTTACTGTCGTCATGATGTTAAAAGGAATATTGGGATTTAAAATTTGCCGAAAATGTTTAGAATAATTGCATTTACCTTTTTCCGTGGATATCAACTTTGATAATACTTTTCCTTATTTGATCAGGTTTGGTGGTAGACAGATACATGCCAGTGAAGATGATGGTGTAATTAACCATGCCTCAATCCGGGATCTTGATGAAGATGCTTATCGGCTGGAGCAGTTTGGTGCGGAACTTGAAGGTGAATGAGTTAATGAGAATGATACTGCTCCAGATTGACAGTTCCCAAATAAGTCCGCATCTGGGAATACTTCAAGATAGCTGAAGCTTTTGGATTACTCGATCATCACTTCTCTCGATTTTGCAATGATATATTAGTTTTTAATGATATAATTGCAAACAAAATAGAGGAGGACTGACCTTCCTATTTTGGCTAGCTCATCTTATTTGGAAAATTGTAATATACCCTGCTGCAGCATGCAGATTGTGACACATGGCAATGCAGTCAAATTTGAACTGTTTGATTAATTTTTAGAAGTTATTTGAACCGATGGGGTAATGCACCACCTGAGTACCTAAGATGGAGCGCACGGAATAAAGAAATAGCAACTACAAAGGGGTCGGATAAATTTTCAATACTCTTGTGGATTCAGTATTACACCCATTAAAATTAGAAAAATATGACTCAATTGTATTTACTTCATTTAATTATTTATTTTTAATGCTACACATTACACGAGTTCACTTGTTTTTTTTTTTTTGGGTAATACACTTGTTTTTAATTTTAAAAGAGAAGTATGTAGTATAATGTACTGAGAGTTGATTCCGATGTAGCATTGATACCGGTGGTCGTCTTCAACTTCTTGTAGATTGGGCATTGACACCGGTGATGATGGTAACCCTGTTGTATTGATTTGATGATTGCTGTGATTTTTCACAATTATCTTTTTATACAAAAAAAGGTACAATTCGCTCGACATACAGCTATAATATAAGGGTGGTTTAATTTTTCCTTATGGTTTCTCTTTTCCTTTCCATCTAAACCATAAAAATGATAAGCCAAAAATCTTCGGTTGGGGGATTAGTCTCGTCCTTTCTCCGGTTGCGAAGCTTAGTGCACCCACTGTTACAATGAGGGGCTAGCCCAAACGGGCCGTACCCCGAGGGTATGGTGCCCGGAGAAGGTTGAATGGGGATACCTCCTGGCAATGTACCAAAAAAAAAAAAAAACCATAAAAATCAATGTTAAAGTCTTTGATAAGTGATTAGAGTTTAATTTTTGTTATTCTATTTTTTAATATAAAGTCTAAAGGACTTATGTGATGTATATTATTATATATATATATATATATAAAGGATCGAGTTACATCATTGTAAAAATCATACGTTTTGTATTTAATTTAAATTATCAATCTACTTCATGTAATGATTGTAATTTAGTGGAGGTTAGTAATTGATTAATAAATATAATTTAATAAATTATAACCGTAACGCTTATTATTTTTATATCAATATAAATTAATCATATATATATATATATATATATATATATATATATATATATATCACATGAGTTCTTAATGATATACTTTTATAATTATATTGGGATTTAAGTGATACTTTAAAATTATATAAAATTAACTGATATAATTTGGAGATTTATATAATAACTTTTTTTGAATACAACTAGAAATTAAATAGATAACTTAATACAACCTACCTAAATCTCCCATCACTAGATCAATTCTAATAGCTTTATAATAAATTTAAAATCATACGTATCAACTGATATATTATATAATCACAAGAGTAAAATTATTTATTTATTTTTCCAAATTTTGTCCTCACAACTATACAAGTTCCACTCCAACACTCAGAGTGAAAAAAATAAACCCATATTAAAAGCTACTTTCGAAGCAATATCTGATCAATATATATCCTGAATTTTTTTGATCAAATAGATAAAAAGCCAAGAAAAAAGTCACATTTTTTGAAAACACAGGTCACTGCTTTTCTAAAAATATATATCTGTAATAAAACTATTACTAATTTACTTAAAAAAGAAGAAGAAGAAGAAGAATTGAAACAGTTGGGGGTAACCAGTTTTACCAAAATAACACACCCATTCGCCCCAGGAACGGTAGATCCTCTCTCTCTCTCTCTCTCTCTCTCTCTCTCTGTTGTTGCAATTTCTTTCTGGCTTCGGCGTCCACGATTTTTACCCAATTCTCCTTCGCTATTAATCCTCTGTCCTCCTCCTCTTCAATCATAGGTATATATATTACGTATTCTAAGCTATTGCCTATATGGTTGTTTTCGCTGTAGAATTTCCTTTTTTTTTTTCTTTTCCTTTTTCATTCCCCCCCTCTCTGGTTCATGTTTTATACCTCTAATTTGATTGATTTAATGTATCTGGTAAAATTTCTGTTTACATTTGCAAACTTTTTCGAAGTGGATTTAGCTTTTTTTATTGCTATAATTTATTTTGTACTTGCCTAACTTGTTGCAAGCACGCGTAATGTAATAGTTCGATGTACCTGTTCTTCATTTACGTCTTTATCTGTGACTGCTTGGGTAAATTAGAGTTTAGCAATATCATCATCTTCAGACTTGATCACAGGGTTTGGTATTTATATGCAGGTGTATTTTTTCGAATTCTGATTTTGGCAGAAAATATTCATGTCATATGTTATGGTGACTAGCTCATTTTTATTTTAAAAATTGACATAAAATATGATAATGAATGGTTACCTGAACCCATATTTTATAGTTCATTCTTTTTGTTTAGAGTAGTTCGATACAGCTAGACAAAATTTGCTATAATTTTGACCGAAGTAAGTTAGATTTGAGGGTTTTTGTTGGGATCACTCATTCATCCAAGAGTCAATTAGTATGTCTCCTCATTCTGTCAAAAAAAAAATCTGGTTATCTGACTTTGCATGTGTTTCGGAGACAGATTTTGGAAGGAGATGAATGCTGATTGACATTGTCTGCTCCGTTCACTAATGTTAATATCTTTATCTGAGTTTTGTAAGAGATTCCCCTTTGTCTCCTTCATTTACTAACCTTTTTGGTGTTTACATTTAGATGTATTTATAGTCAGTCTATGGACATGGTAATAATGTAAATCTGTCTGTTGATTTTATATCATGAGATGAGGACCTTTTTGGAAAAGGTTTTTAAGAGGGGTACAGCTCCCGGCTTCAAATGCTCAAAGATACGAGAGAAGTTGTGTAGTTAGTTAGTTGGTGGTGGTTTGTTTCAATATGCTACGTGGGGATCACTTTACATTGGAAAATAACTTTAAAAGATGAAGAAGAAAAGGTTTTGTGAACATTAGAGGACATTGTTTGTTATAACTATAAAAAATGGTTGTTTCATTGATAACGTGGTTATTTGTGCTATCTGTGCCACTTTTTGGTTTATATGAGTTGATTAAACTTCTTTCAAGAATTTGTCTGTCCTTAGATTTGGCATGAGACAGGATTTTTTTATGGCCTTTCTTTGGCATTTGGTCCATTGTCCCTATCCTTAACAGATATACAAAGGGGTTAACTGTATTGATGACTTTGTTTCTCTAATACTGTTGCTCATCCTTTTTCATGTTTTTCTAGTTTTTTTTCCCATACGCCAAACCCCAGGTGGGAATGCACACAACGAACCCTTGGATGCTAAGTCCTACAATAACAATTTTTGGCCTTATCCACATGCCAGAGAAAAAAAGGGCAACGCTAAGGGGAACTATGTACCTTTCTTCTGGAACCAGGGTTTTTTTTTAGATTTTTTGGTCAAAGAATGAAATTTGAAATTTTTTATGCTTCTTTCTGATATACTTCTTTCATCTCTGAAATTAAAAGGGCTCAAAATTTTGTGGTTCTGTTGACCTGTCTTAAATCATGGTACAGTTCAATTGTCATCATGAATTAGTTACGTTCTGGCACTCAGGGACGAGACTTCTGATTTTGTAAACTTACCCATCCTCTGTCAGCTTGCTGGTTGTGTTGCTAGATGTGTAGTTTATTGGTGGCAATTGTAACCATTTACGGAAATGAATTTCATGTATCTTTGGGCAAGGTTATCATTTTAATTTGATTTTCACTTGTAGTGGCATTTCTTTTTCTTGAGAAACAATTATGGAAGAAGAACTTGAAATATTTTACCATCGGGAATGCTCTAGCTTGGACAAAAGTCATAGAATTATCTGCTCCTTTGCAAATGCTTCTTCTTCTTCTTCTTCCCTCTTGGTTATGATACTCCATTGAATCTCTGGTTTATATTGGAATCTGATGCTTTCAGGTACTCCGGGAAGTTTTGGTTTGTTTAAGGGGCTGGATGCTGATGGTGGATACAGTTCTGTATGCTAGAAACAGACAACAGTTGCTTCGTGAGGTAGATATATCTTCGGATTCTTGTGGAACTGCAATTTGTGTCTTTATATAACCGTTCTGTCTTCCAGATTTCTTTGTTAACAGTTCTTGTGTTTTCTGATCCGTTTTCTATTCTTAGGTGACATTCTAATATTGGAAAGGACCAGAGTCCATGATGATTATTCATTTTTGAATTTGTTTCTTCACACTGGCAATCCTTAGGACTGACAGATGGCTCTTTATAATGAGGAAGAGAAGACTGAGGATTACCTTTTCAAGATTGTTTTAGTTGGTGATTCAGCTGTTGGGAAATCAAATTTACTTGCAAGATTTGCCAGGGATGAGTTTTATCCTAATTCAAAATCAACTATAGGAGTAGAGTTCCAAACTCAGAAAATGGATATTAATGGAAAGGAAGTTAAAGCACAAATATGGGACACAGCTGGGCAGGAGAGGTTCAGAGCCGTTACATCTGCATATTATAGGGGTGCAGTTGGAGCACTTCTGGTCTATGACATTAGCAGGCTCCAAACGTTTCATAGCATTGGCCGATGGCTTAACGAACTTCAGAGTAAGAATTACAATTATATCTTCTTTACCATGAAGTTCTTCTCATGCATTTTCTCCTTATGAGGTTGCTTAACATGAAAATCACCATTATTCCAAATTAATTGGGTCGGCAATCAATGAACCTAAATAAACAAGAAAAGATTGAAGGAAAAGAAAAATAAATAACAGAGAATAAATAAATAAATAAATAAATATAGAGAAAAATGAATACAAAAGGTCATTTGGAACATAGAAAATATTGTGTCTATCCCCCTAGAATGTTAATAGCTTTTCTCCGCTCTGTCCTTAGATAAATTGAACTCTGATGTATTTTTCACTTTAACAAGTCTTGTTTTATTACTTTCCCCAAGTAAATTCCGGCCAACCTCTTTCTGTCTTTATATCATACTCTTGGTAACAAACTATGTTCTTACGAGACCATATAGAGGTTTTCTAAGAATATGCTTAAATCATCTCAATTTATGGTCTCTTATCCTTTAAACCACCAGATTACTTTTACTTTTCATTCAATCTCTTCATTTCTTATTTTATCCAACCTTGTATGACCATAGATCCACTTTAATATCCTCATTTTTGCTGCTCCAATTTTATAATATTGCAATCCTTAGTGTTGTTTTATAAAAAATTTGAACATTGGGATGATACTAGGAAATATGGTCTTAAGCTCAATAGTAGTTCCATGAATCATCCTTTGCGGGATTGGAATTTTTTTATAGTGGAAATGCCATAAAGCACAAACCAAGATCTGTAATACGAAAACCGAAGATTTTGCGATCACACAAAAATCGTAATGCACGCGCCATTTCATCCAACCTTTTCTCATTTAGGAAATTGTTAACTTGGCTTTCAATTTGGTATTGGTACAGTATAGTAAAACATTTATGATACAAAAATTTAATGACCGTTTGGCACTTAAATGGTCCTATATAAAAATGAACAAGATTATATAGTCTTTATTCTTTCTGTTAAGGTGATTTTATTTTGTAAGTTCATGTCTTCATGAAACATTATATTATTGTGTGTATTGTGCGGAAGCTAAATTCTGAATTGCATATGTTCATTGTAGGTAATTGGATAGTTTTTCTCTTTTCTGCTTTTGAACTTCTGAATATTTATGTTAGTCTTCTCTTTATTCTTTTAATATATATACATACATGCATAAGTATATACCTTTTAATAAACTAGGTTTAATATTAATTAGTAATAGGTGACTGGTTTGTATACTCACATATTTTGGTTTTGAATGGGATGAAACGAGGATTAATTGGATTGGTTGTATTATTTAACAGCTCACTCTGACATGAACGTTGTCACAATACTTGTTGGGAACAAGTCAGATCTTAAGGATGCGAGAGAGGTGTCTACTGCTGAAGGGAAGGCCTTAGCTGAGGCACAGGGTTTGTTCTTCATGGAAACATCAGCTCTTGATTCATCAAATGTAGCAGCTGCTTTTCAAACAGTTGTAAAAGAGATCTACAACATATTAAGCAGGAAGGTGATGATGTCTCAAGAGCTCAAGAAAGAGGATGCTGCCCGTATTGAAAATGGGAAAACTGTTGTTCTACAAGGGGAAGGGGAAGGGGACCGAGAAGCAGATGCCGAGTCGAAAAAGGGTTGTTGTTCGTCTTAGGTTTGATACTTGTTGGCTTCAAACTTTTTATTATAATTATTCAACCAATGTGAAAATACCACTCATACTGTAGATTTATCTTTTAATGTTCACTGAACGAGATTTTGGAGTTGAACTTGTCAATGCAATGGAAAATTGTTTCTGAAATAAATAGTAGGAAGAAGATTACATTTACAACCTATTTTTATTTACAATATCTTATATTTTAACTGTTGATTTCCGTCAATTAACGGTTATTATTTTCGCTAATCAAACTCATTAATTAATTATTAATTCGTAATAAATGATAACTGTTAATTGACGGAAATCAACGGTTAAAATATGATTGTGAGAAGTTATAAACAAAAATAGGTTGTAAGTATAACCTTCTTCAAATAGTAATAATAATAATAAAGCAGGGCAACTATTTCATTATTTATAAGAACACCACCAAGAAAAAAAATAGACAGGAAAAATAGCATTGGGTTACTCAGAATGAGAAGGGATTACCAAAATGGCTAAAAATTCTTCTACATATATGCTTAAAAAATCACAAAATTATTCATATATTTATTTCTACTATTTTAACATAAAACTTTTTAATTATCTTTCAAAATTTATATTTTCGGCAAGCTCCATCAATAACTCAAATAATTATCTCGAGTAAATTATGTTCCATTTCTTTGAAAGATGCTTAAATGACATTATCCTCCCGTTAATTTAAAAAATTTATGTATTCCTCCCTTGAAAATTACTTTGTACTTTATTTTAATGTGAACAAGTCGGGGGGGATATTTTTTCTCTTCCCACACACCCAAGTCATTTAAGAGGTTAATTTTAAACCTTTACTATCGATGAAGTGAAAATTTTGGGTGAAATTCAAAAATCGACAGTAAGAGATTTAAAATTTTATTTAATTTTTAGAAGTCCGAAAATCTTTGGTTGTATGTTTATAATTTGCTTTCGACGAGGAAAAGGAAAAATATTCTTAGGCTCGTTTAAAATTGTTTATCATCATTAAAAAATTTGATTACATGTACAAATGAATTAAAAATCCAATTCATAAAAAGGAGCGCGTAAATCTTTACGATAGAAGGGAGTGATATTGTAATTTAAGCATATGTACGAGAAGAAGAGTGTAATTAATTCAATTTTCTTATATCTATTTTTTTTACTGCTCAAAGATTTGAACTTTATATATGTTGCTAAAGAAGAAGTTCCGATTTTTTTTCAGGAACAATCCATCCTCCTTTAATATGTAATTATATTTGGCTAAGGTCACATGTTACGGGAAGTTGATTAACAAAATGGACTTCAAGAACACAAAATTCCAGGCAAATAACGTGATAGTGGAAGCTAGAAAGTATCAAAATAGTTGTTAGAAACAACCATCGTCCAAAAGACAAACTCACAATAGCAGCTTCAGCTGCAGTAACAACAGGTCACTGCCTTTCAATTGCAGCTTGTGTTGTTTGATATATATAGTCATTTACACTTACAGAACAAATTGGGTTCATTTCTGAATAAATTAAATAATGGATCTAAAAAAAGCTGTTTCGCTTCTTGTTTGCATTGTATTTGCTTTTCCTCTCTACAGTTCAATAAGCTTGATGATTACAAGTTGCGCCACAAGCTCCCTGTGAAAAGAAAACAAGCCATTACCAAACATAATCAAGATGCTTATAAAATTATAACAAGTATAAACAAGGACTTCTAGTCTATTCCAAGACCAGCTACCAATTTATTGCTCTTCCACCGAAAACATTAAAAATAAATTGTTATAAGCACTCACATGAACTGTAGCTCTAAGGGCTATGCAATTTCTGTAGCTGATCAACTACATCACTGGAACTGCTGAAACGTTGGAAATCAGATCGGTGTAACACACTTCCTTGCATATGCCTGGAGCCGTTTGGTTCAGGATCTATCACTTGATTTTTCTTGGTTGAATAACAGTGGTGAACACGGACTCGGTGATTTCTTGTCTGGATACTGTAATTGCCATGCACCTTAACAATCAAAATAGCTTCCTTGTCTCTGGAGTCTTCACACCAAGCGTTTTGTACAACACCATCAACAAACTCTACCAGTGTCGGAAATTCCTCATGATGCACTGATACCTCAACAATCTGGTCAGGTCTTATTATACCAGTGGCAGGACTTACCTGAATCATAAAAAGTGCATGTCATTACCATATGATGCATTGCAAAGGAGAGATGCCTTGTCTGAGGTAAACAAATGTTTAATGTTGATCCACATAAATAAACAATAAAAAAAAAACTCTGCTCTTGGACTAATTTTCTAGGGGAGACTTTGATTGTCTTTCGCAGGTACTTAAATTATAGACCCCATCACATAATCCGGCTGTAACATCTTGGTTGCAATGCTGCTGCAACTGCATCACATTGCAGTCGCAGATTCAATTGGCCAGCAACATGACTGCGTCTGCTAGGCAACCGCAACCACAATTTAAAACTTTGATCTTTCACACTGACTCTATGAAAAAGAAAAGGAAAAAGAAAAAATCATCCACCTGTGATAGCAAAAACACTGTCCAGTTACTTGGGTCAGGGTCTCCGGACTAAACTCACAAACTTGGTGTGCTCCCAAGTCTGCATTTTAGTTTTAGAAAGGGTTGCATTCCTTTATTTCATGAAAGAATAATTAGGTTGATGTTTCAACTTACTATAAATAAAATTTAAAACTTGCAACAGGTACAGAAAAAACCTTTTCAATATGACTAACTCGGGGTTGTTATTGCTTCTCTAACTCAATAATAATGTACCGATGAGAAAAAAAATTGTTATCAACTAAATACTTTTGGAGTTCTTTGGCAGAAATCATCCATAATTTTCCTTGAGATGGAACAACTATCTTCTTATCCCGTTTATCTAATACAATGACAACAACAAGAACCAAACCTTATCCCACTACGTCGATTCGGCTATAAGGATCAATAAATGCCATTCAGCTCTATCAAAAACGAAATTTTCAGTAAAACCATTTAAAACAAAGTCTCTTTTAATGGTTTCTCCTAAAGCTTCTTAGGCCATGTTCCTCTACCTCTTTTAATAAGACTATTTTCCATTTGAACCACTTTTCACACTAGAACCTCTATTGGTCTTCTTAAATGTCCAAAACACCTTAGCCAAGTTTATGTCATCTTGTCCTGAATATGTTCTATTCCAACTTTCTCCCGGATATATTTATTTCTAATCTTCTTTTGCCCACTCCTCCACCTCAGCATTCTTACATCCACTACACTAACATTTTGCACTTGTTGGAACTTCACTACCCAACATTTTCAACCAGAGCTTTTCTGATCTTATAGCCATCTGATAATATTTGCCTTCAAAAATTTATACCTGAACTGTTTCTCCAATTTATCCACTATCCAATGCGTGACATCCTCATTAATCTTCCATCACTTTTTAAGATGGATATCTCTGAAGGCTTTTTTTTAACTGTATCTTTCCATCAAACCTTGCAATAGATATGCATAGCCGTCATGGTTGACCTTCTTGGCATAACACCAAAATAAATAGGTCTCGTCTTAATATATTCTCAATTAATATTTAATATAAATACCATATTGTATAACTTTTCAATATTAAAAAACCACTCCCCATTAAACCCCAACTAGCGAGGGTAGGGGTGAGAGAAATCTTTGTACGCAGCCTTACCTTTGCATATTATCAAAGAGACTGTGTCCTGGATTCGAACCCGTGATCTTTGAGTCACAAAGGAACAGTTTTACCACTACTCCAGACTAGCCCTCTTAACTTTTCAATATTAGAACAGATAAAATTTTGAATAATTTAGAGTTTAAATATTTTTCAACGTAACAGAAATTTTAAATATCTAAATATAATTATCATTTATTTGAATCATATATTTACCCTTCAGAATCAATATATATAGAAGTATGCCAACATATGAATAAAAGCAAACTTTGGCACAGTGGCCATCTTGCTCCTGTAACTTTTTTTTTTTTAATAAATAGAAGTATACAGTAATAGAAAGAATATATATATAGGGTTCGTTTTTTCTGCAGTTACTGCAAATAACTTATCTGCAGTTAGCCCAATACGACGTCGTTTTGGGGCAGAAATCATGGTATTTTTGTAATTTTAATTTATTTCAGGGTTATAATAGTCTTTATATTTATAATTTTCTAAGATTTCAATACCAAAACGACGTCGTTTTGGGTATAAATGCAGATAAGTTATCTGCAGTAACTGCAGAAACATTTTTCTCATATATATATATATATATGGTAAAATCATTTCTGCAGCCACTTTACATACAACAACAACAACAGGTGTATGGTTATGATTTCCCACATTTAATGCTTTCATCATTTGTATGGTTATGATTCCCCGCATTTAATACTTTTAAGTATATATATGCCAAGTATTTGATTACTGCACGTACAGCAGCTGCAGAAATGTAAACCCCTATATATATATTAAAGCACTCCCTATGAAACCCCCAATTTGTGAGGATAAGGAAAATCTTTGTACGCAGCCTTATCTTTACACTTTTTTGCAAAGAGGCTATTCGAACCCGTGACTTTACAGTCAGAAACAATTTTACCATTGCGGTCACAACTATAGTATAAAAATGAAATTCATTTTAAATAAAGAATATCACCTCAAGCCACCTTGGCAAGCCAAAGGAACCTCTCAACTGATGGTTAGATGCCTTCTGGTCCTCCATAACAGTAGACTGACCTTCACAAATTATTTCAAACAAAGCATTGTCTTCTGCACATTTATTTGTAATACGCAAAATTAATGTGTCCTGGTTTTGAAGAATTATGTTGTTTGTACTAATGATAGTTTCAGGAATCTTGCATAATTCTTTGAGAAGACGTTTAATTTTCTCATTTGACTCAAGAATCTCTCCAAACTCCTGTCTCCGGATTGACTCATCTACTCGAGCAATATCTGTAGAAAATATGCAGCGTACAGGCTTGTGGTCACTATCTGTGACATCCATGCAGGCTTCGTACCTATTGAAGGTGAGATGAAAATAATTAAGACAACAGTTGAAAGAAAAAAGACAGTGGCTCCACTCACGATAGTTAAGCACAACATGCCAAGTAAAATCAGACTTATCTAGGGCAATATGTACAAAGTCCTTCTTTGCAGGGTGTTAATCCATATATTCAAATGGCAATAAATACAAAAACTAGAACACTCACTGCAATACCGAAGAGACAACAGGACACTCTAAACTGCATTCAGCCACCACCGAAGAGCGACTATCACGATACAAAATTCTGTCACACCAAGCAGGGACGCGTTTCTTTTCGCCAGAATCATACCCTTAAAAGAAACATTTCATAAAATTCTGAAGTCATAACCCTTGAAGAAGCATTACTGATGTCAGAGAATTCAAATATAAACAGCAGTGATTCAAACTTGCGATGAATCACCTTTCAAATTCTGATTATAGAGAAAGACCGTAGAAGTTACAAGCACCCAAAAGGATGAAAAATTAAATCCTATTATTCAGAATCTCTATTATCCTTTCTTCCTCTTCCCAATCTAAACCCTACAATTTCAACAATTCATATAAAGCCATCCATGAAGATAACTGAGAAAATCATTATTTATGAGGTGTCATTGAAATTTGTGACTTAGTAAACATCCCTCTCCTACACTGTTACCTGTGCATGTTATTGGTCTACAAATGAAAAATCTTGGTGATTGAGCGGCATGATTTGCAAAAATACTCCATTTCCAAGCCATGAATAGAGAAGAAATGAAACAAACCAAGCCAAGTGTTTTACACTTCACTATCATTTCCCTCTCTCTTTGTGATAAAGTTTTCATTCAAGTTCAGTGACCATTTATATGTGTGTGTGTGTCTGGGAGGGGGGAACAAACCTGCCAAACCAGCTTGGTGCCGTTCAAACTTGTATGTGGGAGGAAATGTTATAATTGCTTCACGCATTCCTTGGAACACATTCCCAGTTCCCATTTCTACTCGAAGCTGATCCCTTTCTCTAAGCCAATCAAAGCATCTTTGAGAAACAAAATCTCTTGCTTCATCATATGAAATGTCATCAAGACGATAATTAAAATCACCAAGAAATACAACCATGTCTGCCTCAGATAACTCGGGCATCCCTTCTGCAGACTAGAAACCAATCGCAAGAATCAATGCTCCACCAACTGTCTGAGTGCATAATGAATTACTTAAAAGAATAAAGTGGCAGCATGTACATACATTTGTACCACGAAATATCGGAACAGAAGATGAAGTGCCAGCTGCAACAGAAAGCACCAATGGCAAGCCAGATCTATAAACAGGCCAAGATAAATACATGGATAAGGCAAGTGAGAAAAAAAGGAATGTGTAGAGCAAGATACCAGTTGCAGCATTTAAGAGGTTTGTTGGCCGGCTGAAGGACATTGTTCGGTATACATAATCAAAATCTGCATTGCGACGACCAACTGCATCTAAATGTGCAGCAAAGTGACAGTTAACAAAGCACATTATCCGATCATATACTCTAATCCTCAAACCAACAGCTCCCTGGTTAGACAACATTTTCCCTTGTCAATCAA
The DNA here is from genome assembly GCF_033153095.1 of Gastrolobium bilobum. Classification (NCBI taxonomy): domain Eukaryota; kingdom Viridiplantae; phylum Streptophyta; class Magnoliopsida; order Fabales; family Fabaceae; genus Gastrolobium; species Gastrolobium bilobum. The sequence continues at coordinate 588,927 of NW_026899254.1, forward strand.
CGGTCAGAATAACAAAAACTTACACAAAAAGATGATTCCTTAAAGGTAAAATAGTTTCCAGGAAAAAGCACATTAGTTTCCACACTACACATACAGAACAGAGTACTAGTGTTGCCAATAGCGCAGCTATGGCATGGCATTTTTGGGAGTCACAGCCATAGAACCACCGACGTGTGGTGGTTCAAGTGGCCCCATCTTAGCTGTGGCATCCATGGCATATGGCATGTCAGCTGCCATATTGAAGCAAGGAGAAACTAAGTGAAACAAATATACAAAGCAAAACAGCAAAGAAGCTACTGCAGGCCTACCTTATTGCCAATAGCACGCCCAAAGCCACATGGAACTGCTGCCACATCAACATCTCCAACATGAAATCTGATGTTGGTTTTAACCCTGAAGAAGAAAAATTCAACTACTATAGATGAAGAGACCAGCAAGGGAAAAGAATTTAGATAACAATGACATACATTCAAATAGAATGAGGACATTAGTAGATATTTCATTTTAGGATATAATTAGGAACCAAACCTTTAGAGATCGATATCCAAATATTTCAAACCAAAATAGCATTTATAACAAGTAGCAAGGGAAAGCAGACGATAATCATACATAATGGACACAACCAGCTTAACAGACCAATATATATTCAAATTGCTAAAGTGTAACAGCCATCATATTGCCTTATATAACAAACAACACCCATTATTTCTGACATATTAAAGGCTTCACCAGCTCACATGTATTCCTCCTCATAGATACTCACCACACAGCAATGACCAAGCCAGCAAGTTGCCTGGATCCAATACGTTCAAATGTTGAACCTTCATCTAATGTTTTGTCTATCATATCCAGCCACCACTGCCCAGCAGAACTTCCCTCCAGTCCTACCTATTTGTTTTTGTGCGATGGGGGTTAGAGGAGGATTATGAACAAGAAAAGTTAGGCAAAACTATTAGTTATACTCATTATACACACACACACACACATATACATAACAAAATAATGACTGTCACAACAGGATTCTGACAATTACACTTGAAAAATTAAGCCATCCGTAAAATTTCCATTGAACAAATATCACAACAGAGTCTGTCCTCATTTTCTGTATGTTAATAGCATGACAGACTCAACACAAGAGACATTCATAATCATTTTAGTGTTCACCTCTATTATAATAGATCAATCCAGGAAACTCTCCAACCATTCCTTAGTGCCTTATAGAAATTTTAGATTTAAGATCAATTGGATGAATTATAGAATGGGGAAGCACAGGATAACAAGTAGAAGAATCGATACAGGATTTGGGATTTAAAAGCAGGAATTTAATGCAGCATAATTGGACAGAATCATTTGCAGTGAATGGTGGTTGTGACCTAATATGTATCATTGAGCTTGGAGACATAGGCTGCAACAATCTCATTGGATAGTTTCTTGAAATTTTAACCAAGGGAGATAAATGATAAAAATTTAAGAGTTACGGAAGATAAATGTCCCACAAGTATTTTGTCCTTATTTTTTCCCTATAATAAGAAAAATATTCTTAATTTCTAAAACACCTGAAAAATTAAAATTTTCAAATCACTACGAGATAATGCCATAGCCTGCTAGTTCCTACGTGTCTCCCATTCTAAACCACTTCCTGTCATTGCAGCTCTGACTGCAAATGATTTCACACGATCCCCACTCTCCTTCTCTCCCCCCTCCCTCCTTCCCCATCACTCTTTTTCTCTTCAATTTTTGTAATGACCATGTTGATTTTGTACTTGAGTCATCTTAAAGGACATGATGGACTCATTGGTGTGCTCAAACTTGAAAGTATGAAGATTGTATGATAAAGGCAAGCCAGCAGACATAGAGGCGTAGATCACTTGGCCTTGGTGGAGACCTGTATTCTTACCTTTTTTCCCTCTAAATATAATCTAACAGGAAATTATTGGAAGTAAAAGCTAAAAAATTCAAAAATGAAAAACAATGACGTATGAAGTCAGCCTTTCTCAAAGTGTAATTATGACAGTAACTATGATAATTTTATAAACTAAAAGCTTTAAAGAAAATTTTAGATCAAGGGTATTACAGTGATTAAATTGTTCTTTGATTTCATTCCTACTTGATTCCAGATACCAATTGAAGACATGACATGATATCACCATTCCATTCCTAACCATACAAAAGAAGAAAATAGAAATGATATATGTTTGCAAGCCATTCCATTCAGTTTTGTTCCTTTCACTTTCTCAATTCCAATCCCGTTTCCGCAAAAGCCATTCAATTAACCAAAGAGGTGATAATATAATAGATAATAGAACTATGCTTGCAAGCTATCAACTATAACTGCCAAACAGATATCCCACAAGTATTTAATAAATTCAAAAGTATTAGAAGTTAAATCTTATGACAAAAAAGACAAATTATATATTATTCCTAACTTTAAAGAGTTACACAGCATTTCTTTGCTAACCACTAATAAAGTTGTCTGATGATAACATAGATGCACTAATTTTCGAGTATTATTACAGAAAATGATAACTTACAGTCTCTTTAGCTGCAGACATTGCAAGAAATCCAGCACCCATTTCAACCTCTTGCAACCCAACAACAACAAGGCCAACATCTGAGACCACAGAACCTAGCCATGAAGTAAGGGAATCTTGAGAAGCTTTTCCTTGTCCAACATTCCAAGTGCCACTCAATATTTTTATATTTTCTATTTTAGTATATAAAAATTCTTTTCCACCCAGTTTTGAACACAATATGCTATCAAGAGGTCCCGGGGAGGTGATGTTCCATCCACGTATGCCACCATGGCTAGCCAATGTGAATATGTAACCAGCTCCAACCGTCATTTTTACAATTGGACTGCTATGAGCCACCCATCCCCCAATCAGATTACCCTTGAGGTCCAATACCTGGACAGTACCAGTCACGTAACCTACCCAAATTTGCATTCCAAAAGTACAAAAACACTGAACAGCAAATGGATGGTAAACAAATTCTTGTATGCGATTGCCATTTCCATCCCACTGCACCAGTAAGCCACTTGAATACCCTGTCCAAATCATTCCATCTATTGTTCCCACAAGGGCTTCAGTTCTCCGATTATCATCCCCGAAGGTTCCCTTTGCTGCAACTCGACGAACAGCATCTGCTGCCCCCATTATGGCATTACGTGAGCGTTGTAAGAACCCCATAGAGCTTTGTGTTTTGTCTTTCTTAGAACTTGAAACAAACTCAACTGAAAAGTCTTGTATTGGGGGCAAGTCCAATCGATTCTCAATCTGACCATCTGCATTGAAAACTTTCAGCAACTCTCTTGTACGAGCATCCCTGTACATTAACAAGCATTGGCATACATTAAATTGACAGGTATAAATACACAGACAGACAGACATGATGAACAGTGCTATGCATAGAGAAAAGAGTAAGGATCAAATGACAATGAAGTCTCATGATCTCTTTATACATCTCATGCACATAGGACACCACCAAGGAAGCATGCATCAGAATAAAACAAGATATACAGGATTCAGGATTAGGCACCATATACAAATTTAAAGAACTTAAAAATATCTAACACTATATATATATATATATATATATATATATATATATAAAGTTGATCATTCCCTTATATATATATATATATATGGGTTTGATGTTTGCCCTTTTAAAGGACATAAATGTGTGTCATTTTAAGTGAGAAAAAGAAACAAGTAATGGAAATCATAGGAGAGAGAGAGAGGGACGTGATCATTTTACACCGGTATAAATTGCACTCTTAATCTTTTCCCGTGATTCCACTTATATCTAACTGTCCATGTGACTAATAAATTAGAGCCTTTAAGATTTGGTCTAAGACTTGTTTTTCTTACACCGGCGTAAGATGATTATTCCCATAAATATATATATATATATATATATATATATATATATATATAATGGTGATCCAAATATATTTTGGCCGCTCTGCCAAAATCTAATTAAAAGACATCAAAACATATAAACTAAAGAAATTTGAATTTCACATATCAGGTTAAGAAGCAACTCTCTTTGAAGCTCAAGTTGTTAGATGGATGACAGAATGGTCTAACACACATGTCGATGCAGAATGAAGCAGCATATTTGAAATTATTATGTTGTTTAGGGATTATTATATTATTCTTAGAAATTTCAGAATTTGATGTAGAACAATAAACCCAGAGTACTCCTCTAAGAAATAATATTTCTCTAACTAGAACAATAACCCTAGAGTACTCCTATAAGGAAGACTACTCCCTTGACTAGGGTTTCAAATACTCTATGAGGAAAAGGAAAATTTCAATATTCTGTAGTTATGCAAAAAACATAAGGCACCTAAAGGGTATTTACAACCCAAAAAAATAATAAAAATTCTAAATAAATCCTAACCAAAATTAATTTCCTAAATATGAAATCCAAACTGAACCAAATTGAATAGGAAATCTTAATACGATGATATTTTCCTAAGAAAATATAACTTATTAAAGGTAAAATCCCTAAAAATAATGAAAGATCTCTTGAATAAGACAATTTCTAAAATGTCTAAGGATAACATAATAATTCCTAAATAACACAATAATCCTTAAATATGCTTCTCCATTCTACATCACATGTGTCATGCAAAAGCTCTTTGGGTTTGAAGCGTAGACAATGTACATGATTTCCCAATTTACCTAGAGCTGAAATTTAACTTAATTATGAAAATAAGATCAACAAGGATCAAACTCCAAATCATTCAATTTGGTCGTAGAGATTACTCATCATTTATTAAGTTCATAGGATCAAACTTTGTACTATGAACCACTTGACTTACTCGTGGTTTATTAAGTCAACAAGTGGTTACAGACTAATCCTTCTTTGAACATTGCTAACTTGTAATAATCCCAAAATTTTGAAATTTCACATCCTTAGTGGAAAAATAATAAATAGTTAACACTTGGAAAGAAATTTACAAGCATATCTCTGTATAAATTAAAAAGGGATTGTGCAGGCAGTGGCACTGTTCACAGTATAACAATATACTAGCAATATATACATTTGCTATCTTTCTAAAATAATAGAATATAGAGTCACTACCTTTCTACAAAACATAAGTGGTGACCACAAGATAGGAAAAATTATGAATTATGGATTATATTACAAAGCCTAAATATAAAAAAATCGTCCATACTAATTAATGCTCAATACAAACACCAGCCGAGAGAGACTATAAGTGTAAATCTTACCACAAAGCAAATGAAAAATAGCCAGCACTCCACACCTTCGCTCTTGTATTATCAGATACTAAGTACTTTACATCTGAAGTTAGCATGTTACTGAAGCCATTTGTAGATAGCTGGCTTCTCAAATCAACATAGGACCTCTCTGCCGTTATGGCAGCCATGTGCCTTTCCTCCTTCGTCAGAAGGATAGATTTTTCAATAGCCTCCCAAGGCCATATCTTTATAGCTCCTCCTTCTGAACCCGACCACAGATCCCCTGGATTAACACAATAAAGGAAAAAGGGATAACAATGTATCACATTCACAACAAGCACGTGAATCAACCAATGAACAACAAGTCCCACCGCCAATTTATCAGAATTTCTTTCATATTAACAGTACTAGTAACCTAAATAACTAAACTAAAACTTTCATAAACTTAACATCCCAAGTAACACTGACTAGTTAGGATAAGATTATTTTGTATTTAAAATAGCTTATAATCAAAATTCCAAAGTACAATAATAGCAAAGCAGTAAAGTCAATATTGAAGAATGAAGGATAACCATAAGAGGTGAAGGTAAGGGAAAGAACAGGGCCGCGATGAGCTTGCCAAGACAAGCTTTCCTTAAAGTGATTCGTGGAGTTGTTATTATCCAAATCCAAACTGTGATGATGATCCATGTGCCAACACCTAATCTTCCCATCCTTATGTCCACTCCACACCAATCTGTTCCCTTCATCGGAAACCAAACACAGTGCAGGGGAAGTCCACACCGACTCCGAAAACGGCGCACTCTCTTCGTCACCGCTCCTCACAGCGCTTTCTTCTCCGAAGGACGCGTAGAGATCCTTAAAATTCCAGAACCGGACGCCGCACTCGGAGGCGGCCCACAGCTGCGACTCGGTGGCGGCAATGTTCCTCAGGAAACGCCCAATCTGAGTCTCCCGCAGAGGGTGCGGCCTCAATTCGAGACTCGGAGGCCGCGCCGGGTGGACCGCCGCACGAACGGGGACTCTGAAGATGCCGGTGCCTCCTCCTTTGGCGACGAACTCCGGCAACGACGATGGACGAGAAACCGAGGGCTGATGGTGGTGGTCGATGGAGAGCTTGCGGTCGAGGAATTGGAGCATGTAATCGAGGCGTCTGTTAGTGGATTGGATGGAATTGGAGGATGAAACGTCGTCGTTGTCGTCGTCGTCGGAAGAGGAAGGGTGATCGAAAGTGAGTTGGTGAGTGTAAGAATGAGGGGGAGATGAAGAAGAAGCATCGTTTTGGTGAAGTGATGATGGATCCATTGAATGAAACAGTTTCTAATATTTTAAAGAATAGAAGATCGAATTCGAAACACTCGGAGCAAATCTAGCGTGTTGCTGAGAATCAATTTCGCTGAGAATAGAATGGTCTGCGACGTTGCGATTGACTTATTGTTGGATGAGAGAGAAACAGGGACGAAGTGGGAAACTGAGAACCGAAAATTGAGCATTTGGACAAACAAAATTGCAGCTGCGTGCGACCCTTGTTCGAATTGAATGAAATGCCCTTGTTCTTTTATTTTATGAGTGTGTTAAAGGTCTGAAAAAATATATATTTAATATTTTATTTTTTATGTGATTGATTATAACTTAATGAAGTATGATAAACGTTATACTCTTAAAAGTTCATGTTTTTAAGTCATGTGTTTTTTTTAAGCCATTAGAATTGGTATATTGATTAGCGATTTACGTAGTATGAGATCGTAAATTTAAATTATTATAAAAAAAAATTTATTTTTAATATTTGTTTATGTGTCTCAAATTTTTAATTAGATAATTTTTACATTTCATTTAATTAAGTATGACATAGATTTTATTTATTTGTGTTTATGTTCAAGGTGGTCGGGTTCAACAATAAGTAATTTGTGATCCTCAAAATTAGACATGTATTCATTTTTAATTAAGGCTGCATAAAGTCGAGTTGCGTCGAAGTTGGGACTAAACTAGGCCCAAGTGAATTAACTTGATTTTGGGGTTAGGTTGAATTGGGTTTTATTTTACAAAAGCATTTAGTTAGCGAACAGAATAGTGAATAGTATTTGACTATTTGATTGCTTTGATTAAGGTAACTGGATTTTTGACCCCCCCCCCCCCCCCCCCCCCCCCCCCCCCCCCTTTTTTTTTGATCATATAACCTATAAATATTTCAAAACAAAACGTCAAAAGTCAACACACTCAAACATTACCATCAATCTTATTACAAAAAAAAAAAAAACATTACCATCAATCAAAACATCTTCAAACCCCAACTTCTACATCATAAATCACCAAAATTCTAAATATTATAAACCCATCCCTAATTGTCACCCGAAATGGAAGAATGATCCATGCATGTAAGCATCAATGGCACATTAAAAATGTCAAACACCGACCATGTAAGCATCTTACCGATATCAATGGAGCCATGGAGGGGAACTAGCTCATAGTAAGTGGGTCAAGATCAGTGTTTTAAAATCTGGATCGGAATGGTTCGAGTTTCGGTAACCTGATAAAGACACCAGTTCAAGCTAATTATTGGATGGTTATGTAGTTGAACAAAATATTTCATTTTTTATGATGGTTGAAAATCAAACTTAAGTAAATAGTATTGTCACTTACTACTATATTATCCTTAATTGTTGGGCAAAACACACCTTATTATATATTTATTATATAATTAAATATAAATTTAATTTAATCAATTGAACTAATGACTCATGGATTAAACCAATAACTCAGTACTTCGATCGAGTCGATAACTGAACCGAGTTTTAAAACACGAGAAAAGTCAAAGTCAAAGATATAGGAATGTGATACGATAAGATAGAATAGATTTGTGTGAAGTGAATATATAATAATATCTTCTGTAGTGTTTTTTCTTTGTAAGATGGTCGATTGTCAAGCATCACGTTATACAAATCAATCTTGCTCCAAAATCAGACTATTTTTATTGTTTGGGTTTAGTTGGTTAAACCATCAAATTGACCTGAATATCTGTATAACCTTAATTGGAGCCACTATTTCAGGATTTTTTTTCTCTTGCACAAGCCAACTGGTGAGATTGGATTTCTCTACAACATTTTATTGATTATAATTATTTTTGTTTTCACATTTCAATCATTGTCACGTGTATGAATTCTATCCACAAATTAAAATTAATCAGGAATGACTTAATAAAAATATATTCACCTGCGCGCTTATTCTCATAATAATTTTAAAAATCAAATAGAAGAAAATATATAAATCAAAGTGCATCTCTCCTAAATTTTTCGAATGGAACCCCAAGGGTAGCTCAGTTGGCGGCTGAGCTCCCAAGGGATTGCTTGGTGCAGGGATCAAACCCTGCCTCAAGCAGTTTCTTGGAAAATCTTTGGGGGCCAGAGGATAAGCTAAAAATCTTCGGTTGGGGGATTAGTCTCGTCCTTTCTCCGGTTGCGAAGCTTAGTGCACTCACTGTTACAATGAGAGGCAAGCCCAAACGGGCCGTACCCCGAGGACATGGTGCCCGGAGAAGGTTAAATGGAGATACTCCTGGCAATGTACCAAAAAAAAAAAAAATTCGAATGGGTTTTTATGAGTCTTTTATTATTTTCCTATTTTAAATTACTTAATAATTATAGTACATGATATCAATGGATTTTGGATAAAAAAAAAAGTTATAAAAATAATACCGCTAGTAATTTAAAATAACATTTATATATTTACGACAAAACAATAATATTTATGAAATGAATTTTAAAAAATTGGCAATAGTATCAATAGTATTTATAATAATAGTATCAATAGTCATTTATTCAAGTTGCAAAAAATATTGTTTTCCTTAATCAGAAATTTCAAGTTTGAAACTTAAGTATAGAAAAAATGGTGTTACTAGAAACTTCCTGAATAAGAATTCAACAGTCCTCGAATCGAAATAAACCAGTTTAGATCTACAAAATGAAATAATAAAAAACACTGTTTTCTACTAATAATAGAAAAATGTCTTGGGCAGTTTTCAAAATAATCATTACTCCCCATCTTCAATTAATTTTAAAATTGAATTCATAAATGTTCGTTTTTTCTTGAAATATTTTAAATTTATGAAAAAAAAATATTACTCGAGTTAGATTAATATATATGAATTACAACATCTCTTAAATGCTACATTCAAAAAATATGAAAAATTAATAAATGCTATATCCACAACTTTTATAACTTTGGATTGTAGCAAAATACATTGGAATTCAGGTTTAGATATATAATTCGGGATTGGGACTTTTGTTCGGCCTGTGACTTTATCTAATAATCAACAACTGTAACGTCCAATTAGCTTTGCACATAGTTGGCCACCTAAGGCGTATAGATGCACATCCCATCCATGACGAAGAGACAAGACCTTACCGACTCACGAATACGAAGTCAATGGTTTACTTTTCTGGGACTCTGAATTTGTAATTTATATTTTCATGTTTAGGAATTATTACGAGTTTTTTTTTATCTTTTTGTTTTTCGTTAATTAATTAATAATTATTTTATTTCTGATCCAAAATTATTCATCAATCTGTCCTTCTTTAATCGATTAACTTGAAAATTTAATCGATTAAATAATTAAAATTAACAAAAAATGATTAACTCGAGATTTAATCGATTAAATATTCTTTTTAATCGTCGATTTAATCGATTAAAACTTGTTTTTAATCGATTAAATACAGCAGAAATGAGAGATTTTGTTACTAAACTCTGTTTCTTAGTTTTTAATGGGAAATGTCAATTGTTAGTTGGTGACACGGATTGATTGTAGTTTTGTTTATCTCGAAATAATGTTGTAGTGTTTGGTGATCAAATTTTTCTTTGAGTTTTCGTTTCTGTTTTCTTTTTTCTCACTGTCCTTCTTGCCCTATGAAGATAAGCTTTTCAATTTTCAATTAATCTACTCTCTTAAGGATATGGGTTAGTCTTCGTTCCTATTGCAAGTAATAAACATATATCTATTTTTTTGTAAATGTGATTAACTGCGGTAGTAGAATATTTTGAGCACAGGCTCTTACATTGGGAGCATTAGCTGGAGCTGCAGCAGTAGAATATTTTGATCGAAAGGCAGGAGCGAAGCCCAAGTAAGGAAAATTTTGGGCGATAAATATAATGTAACCTGAGTTCCTTGAATTCTTTGTACTGGGGATCTCCGATCTTGGTCCTGGGTTAAAGATGTTGTTGATGATGTGGAATGGATTAATTTTAGTGCTAGTTGCTTTATATATTTGTTCGCAATTTATGGCAGTTCATCCTTATCTGAGATACGATACAAGCCCCTTTGTTGCAGCAAGATTAGAGAAAACGGGTGTAGCTAGGAAAAAGTTAAAAGTCACCTTTAGAAACCGGTGTTGCAGTAAGCTGAAGATTTAATCGATTAAAAGATGGATTTAATCGATTAAATCTCGAGTCAACCATTTTTTTCAGTTTTGACCATTTAATCGATTAAATCTTCAAGTTAATTGATTAAAAAGGGGCAAATTGGTGGATAGTTTTAGATCAGGGACAAAATAGTTATTAATTAATTAATGAAGAACAAAAGGGTCAAAAAGCCAATTATCACGTGTGGTTCAAAAATTAGAGTTTTGGGTTTAGGCTTCTAAGTGTCATGGATTTAAAATCAAAGTTGTGTTCCGTAAAAGGTGAAGTGTATCAATTTAATGATATAAACCAAGACTCAATATGAGTTATCCAGGTGCTAAGAAGATATATCTACAAAGGGAGAGGTGTATTTTGATTACGATGACTCTAAATATCATAAGAATGTGTGAAATTGAATCTCTTTTCAATGGAAGAAAAATGATATATATAGAGGAGTGGGTATTATCTAGACA